>NC_136737.1:5060433-5660433 GCF_936440315.1 Barbus barbus | reverse complement strand
AAGGAAGAGATACTCTACAACTATTAAGATTTCCGACTTCTTTCCAAAAATCAGTAATATTATGATTTAGGTGCTTCATAGCCATAGAATCAGCCCTTAAAATTTGCTCATTTTTACAAATAAAAAGAATAGCATACCTATATCTTGCATATGTAGACTTCTTATACTCAAGCTCAGGCCCTTGCCTGGGTCTACCTGCCATAACCCATAATTTATAAGCTTCCTGGGCTTCAGCCTGATATTTAGCTACATATCTACTTCATCCAGGCCTAGTCTTATTCATTATACACTTTGATTTAAAAAATGGCGTACTACAACCATGCGAGACATTAACTATATCATTATATATTGAGCAGATATCCCTCTTATGATTTACATCTTTACAGTTAACATCACTACACATCACTGCATCCCTAGGTACATGAATATTACTCAGACATTTATCTGTACTTATAATAGGCTAAAAGGTCCTCCTTTGTAAGTGCTGACCAATACATTTTTGCTGCATTGAAATTACTTTCATTATTAGACATCGCTATGAAATAGTCAACATTTATCACCACAGACACAGGTATATGATCAGTTGTTACTGTATCATATAAGATACTCATATCCCTCAGCGAGTGAAAAGGGAGACGCCTATTTAGCATTCAACATAAAGTGGGGATTGAAAGAAAGGTACATGTAAACTGAAGAAAAGATACTGTTATAACCAGGATCCGTGTAAGACACTCTAACCTTAATTATTCATTGCATATAATAGGAAAAGGTGAGTCAGATTGCTGCAATTACTGTGGAATAACAGAAACAGTTGAACATATGCTCTTACACTGTGAGGCATATAATAGTCAAAGAAAGCAGTTTGTTGAAAAACTGAGATATGGAAATCAATGACATTTCAGTTAAGAATATATTTCAGAATGCACAGAAACAATTAAGGGTTTATGATTTTCTTCTAAAATATTTGAGAGATACTGATTTGATTAGAATATATATATATTTTTTTAAATAGTATGTAATATTTTCGTTCATCGAGGCCTCACACTCCATCCCAGTAGGTGGCAGAAATGCACCTTAAGCTGGTTTGCCAACCGCCATTAAACACAAAAGAAGAAGAAGAAAGTCGGACAAATTTTCTACATTTACATTTACATTTATTCATTTAGCTGACGCTTTTATCCAAAGCGACTTACAATTGCTATATATGTCAGAGGTCGCACGCCTCTGGAGCAACTAGGGGTTTAAGTGTCTTGCTCAGGGACACATTGGTGTCTCACAGTGGATTCGAACCCGGGTCTCTCACACCAAAGGCATGTGTCTTATCCACTGCCCCATCACCACCCATAACCAGAAAGCATCACTTTTGTCAGGCGGCAGCCGATCTTTGCGGTGCCGCATGAAGTCGAACAAGCCTCAAGGCAGCTTTCATTGGCCAAGGCCCACCCATGAGGCCGTTTCACCGACATGTCAAACAACCAATCACAGTTTGTTTCGTTTAGCGTCACGTTTCGGGCGTGGAAATATTGCCACAATAACAGACCAGTGTGCAAAACTCGCGGACTTATTTTAAAGATTCTATGCTGCAAACTTTAAATATTTCACATACTTTTGAAAACCCAGTGTTTAGTTGATCCTGATAAGCGCTCGTTGTCACAGTTGTAAACACGACGGCTTTCTTTTTTTCGTGAGGGGGTTTGGCGTCACAACATCTTTGTTTCCAGGCAGAACGTTAAAGAACGTAACGCACACATCTACCGGAAACCCTGTATAATTCAACCAATCAGAGGACCACTTCGAAATTCCTGAAGTGTTTCCAGTGCCCTGATAGCACACGGAGACGGATTTTGTCGTCTGCATTTACATCTGCAAAACTTATTTTTTGCTCATCTACAATAAGTATATAGGATGTCTCCTATCAGATGTCAAGTAGACGTCTATTAGATGTCTTTAAGATGTTTATGGTTTAGTCTTAGTCTTAGTCTTAGTCAAATGTATTATCCCCGAAGGGCAATTTGTTTCACAGCCAGCAGAAAACAACGACAAGCACCACAACACACAAACAAAACCAAACAAAACAAACAAAAACAATCACTTCCAATAATAATATACATAAGATCATTTGTAATTTAGGAAACCAATGACAGCTGGCATAAAATAATTTTTAAATCTATTGGTCCTACATAAAGGCATATAATATCTGCGACTAGAAGGAAGCAACTTGAAAACATTCTGCAAGGGATGGCTGGGATCATTCATAATTAACTCAGCCTTCTTCAAAATCCTGACCTTATACAAGTCATTCAACTCATTTAAAGTGGTACCAACAATCTTACCACACACTTTAACAATACCTTGCAGTCTGTTTCTGTTTTTAACATTAAGTGACCCATACCAACACACAAATGAGAAAGTAATAACAGATTCAATACAACAAGAATAAAACATCTTCATAAAAGTACAGTCCTCTTTAAAGCTACAAAGCTTCCGCAGATAGAAAGACAACTTTTCATCTATTACAGTATCAAGGTATTTAAATTGATGTACAACCTCAACAACATGATCATTAATAACCACAGGAGAGGTGGCCATAGGATTCTTCCCAAAATCTATAATCATCTCGTTAGTTTTAAGTACATTAATGTCCAGAAAGGACAAATTACACCAATCAATAAAATCTGTCAATACAGGACCATGATCAATATCCACACCATTTAAAAGGAAGACAATCACCGAATCATCCGCAAACTTAATGATACGACGCCTCTCTAATTGCGTTTGACACTCATTAGTATAAAGCACAAATAAAAGAGGTGAGAGAACACATCCTTGCGGTGACCCAGTCGAGGAAAAAAGTACATCAGATAAAACCCCATTTACTTTCACACGTTGAGACCTAACAGTTAAAAAATCCATCAGCCAACATATCAACCCAGAATCAATATTATAAACCCTATTTAACCTTTCTGCTAAGATATGAGGCTGAATACAATTAAAAGCAGATGAAAATTCAATAAAAACTAATCGCACAAAAGTTGTGCTAAAATCATGTTTAGAAGAGTAATTATCGCATCATCAACACCCCTGCCGGGCCTATAAGCAAACTGAAACGGATCTAAATTTTCCTGTACCATGGTCAAAAGCTTATCCTTCACAACCCTCTCAAATGTTTTCATAATCAGAGAGGTAAGTGCTACTGGCCTGTAGTCATTTAAACATTGTGGTACATTATTCTTAGGCACAGGTACAATAATAGATTCTTTCCATAGACGAGGAACCTTATTAAGGTGCAATGACATACTAAAAATGAAACAAAAAATATCTACCAATTGTTCTGCACAATTTTTAATAATGCGGCCTCCAATACCATCAGGGCCTGGACTTTTCCTCTCTTTAACACCCCTGAAAAGTTTTAAGACTGTAGCCCTATCAACATTTACACTATTTTGCTCAAGGGAAACATTTTTAAAAGCTGCCAATTCCTGACTAAAATCATAAACATTAAAACGGTTTAGATTGTATGTAAAATCTGTTTGTACACAACAGATGCTTTCCAGATCAAGTGATCTTTAACAGACATCTTGCAGACGTACGTGTGCTATCCTCCCTTCTGGTATATCAACCAGATATACCATGGTATATACCAGATATTTCCTGGTGGGCCGACGCACTGAAGGGGCCGACATATTTATTTATTTATTTGCTAAGGACCATCACGCAGGGACTACGAGCAGCCAGTGGCCCATTGGTTTGTCTCCTGTATTGACAGCGTAAACCACCCAATCACAATGCGCTATAGACGGAGCGAAGAAGTATTTTGCTCCGCCTATATAAAGATCGCTTCACCCCTTATCAAGAACGGAGGCAGGCATCTATAATAATGTGTGTGCGCGCCATGAGTGTAGAATACGCAAACACTTTTTAATACAACGTAAATTCGTCCCCCCGCGTTTTTGGCCAAGTTATGTCAAGTGTGTTCATAGAGGTTTCCATGGGCCAATGCGAATAAATCTAGATTTGAATTTGAAAAGACACGATATTGTCGGACCTGACGTTTTATTCTTATCCAAAACAACTAGATGCAATGATACATATACTGTATACACTACCAGTCAAAAGTTTTTGAACAGTAAGATTTTTAATGTTTTTTTTAAAGAATTCTCTTCTGCTCACCAAGCCTGCATTTAATTGATCGAAAATACAGCAAAAGCAGCAATATTGTTAAATATTTGGTTACACTTCATTTTAATAGTCCACTTTAGACATTCTACTAACTATGAGTAACTTTGTAACTACATGTCAACTAATTCTCATTAATTTGCAACTACATGCCTACTAACTCTCTGTAGGGTAGGTTTAGGGTTAGTAGAATAAGTTTCTCGTACTCGGTATGTTGTATGTTGTGGACCAATCAAAATAAAGCGTTAGAAGATACTAAGCAGACAGTCTACTAATATTCTAATGACTGCTAGTTGACATGTAGTTGCAAAGTTACTTACTGTTAGTAGAATGTCTAAAGTGGACTATCGAAATAAAGTGTTACCAAATATTTTTATTATTTAAAATAACTGCTTTCTATTTGAATATATTTTAAAATGTAATTTATTCCTGTGATCAAAGCTGAATTTTCAGCATCATTACTCCAGTCTTCAGTGTCACATGATCCTTCAGGAATCATTCTAATATACTTATTTGCTGCTCAAGAAACATTTATTATTATCAATATTTAAAACAGTCGAGTACTTTTTTTCTGGATTCTTTGATATATAGAAAGATCTAAAGATCAGCGTTTATCTGAAATAAAAAAGCTTTTGTAACATTATACAATAAAACATTCAAAAGACTGGAGTTGTCAGACTTTGTTTCCCTGTGTCTTGTGCTCCCTGTGTTTCCTTATGCCCTTATTTGGATTTCCTGTTCCTGTCCTCGTTTGTCATCATTTAGTTAATTAGTCCCCGGCCCTGTGTTGTTAATTATCTAGTTTACTCCTCTGTTTATAAGCCTTGTGTTTCCCTGCCTCTGTGTCAGGTCTCAATCGTCATTCAGTGTTTATTCTGTGTCTGCAGCGATTCCCTGAGTTTGAATAAAAGTCTTGCGTTGTTTAAGAAGTTCCTCGCCTCCTCGTTTCCCTTCTCCTGAGTGTGTCGTGACAGGAGTCAGTATAATTTTTGTTTTGTTTTTTGGGAAAGAAATTATAGAAATTAATACTTTTATTTAGCAAGGATGCTTTAAATTGATCAAAAATGATGATAAAGACATTTATAATGTTACAAAAGATTTCTATTTCAGATGAATGCTGTTCTTCTGAACTTTCTATTCATCAAAGAAACCTGAAAAATATTATACTCGGCTGTTTTCAACAACAGCATAATAATAATTATAATGTATTTTGAGCGGCAAATCAGAATATTTGAATGATTTCTGAACGATATTCAGCTTTGATCACAGGAATAAATTATATTTTAAAATATATTCAAATAGAAAACAGTTATTTTAAATAGTTAAAATATTTATAAAGAAGAGACTTCTTTAAAAAAATAATTAATCTTACTGTTAAAACTTTTAAATGGTAGTGTACACTCACCTAAAGGATTATTAGGAACACCATACTAATACTGTGTTTGACCCCCTTTCGCCGTCAGAACTGCCTTAATTCTACGTGGCATTGATTCAACAAGGTGCTGAAAGCATTCTTTAGAAATGTTGGTCCATATTTATAGGATAGCATCTTGCAGTTGATGGAGATTTGTGGGATGCACATCCAGGGCACGAAGCTCCCCCGTTCCACCACATCCCAAAGATCCTCTATTGGGTTGAGATCTGGTGACTGTGGGGGGCATTTTAGTACAGTGAACTCATTGTCA
This sequence comes from Barbus barbus, assembly GCF_936440315.1. Lineage (NCBI taxonomy): Eukaryota > Metazoa > Chordata > Actinopteri > Cypriniformes > Cyprinidae > Barbus > Barbus barbus. The sequence continues at coordinate 5,654,572 of NC_136737.1, read as the reverse complement.
TGTTCAAGAAACCAATTTGAAATGATTCGAGCTTTGTGACATGGTGCATTATCCTGCTGGAAGTAGCCATCAGAGGATGGGTACATGGTGGTCATAAAGGGATGGACATGGTCAGAAACAATGCTCAGGTAGGCCGTGGCATTTAAACGATGCCCAATTGGCACTAAGGGGCCTAAAGTGTGCCAAGAAAACATCCCCCACACCATTACACCACCACCACCAGCCTGCACAGTGGTAACAAGGCATGATGGATCCATGTTCTCATTCGGTTTACGCCAAATTCTGACTCTACCATCTGAATGTCTCAACAGAAATCGAGACTCATCAGACCAGGCAACATTTTTCCAGTCTTCAACCGTCCAATTTTGGTGAGCTCGTGCAAATTGCAGCCTCTTTTTCCTATTTGTAGTGGAGATGAGTGGTACCGGTGGGGTCTTCTGCTGTTGTAGCCCATCCGCCTCAAGGTTGTGCGTGTTGTGGCTTCACAAATGCTTTGCTGCATACCTCGGTTGTAACGAGTGGTTATTTCAGTCAAAGTTGCTCTTCTATCAGCTTGAATCAGTCGGCCCATTCTCCTCTGACCTCTAGCATCAACAAGGCATTTTCGCCCACAGGACTGCCACATACTGGATGTTTTTCCCTTTTCACACCATTCTTTGTAAACCCTAGAAATGGTTGTGCGTGAAAATCCCAGTAATTGAGCAGATTGTGAAATACTCAGACCGGCCCGTCTGGCACCAACAACCATGCCACGCTCAAAATTGCTTAAATCACCTTTCTTTCCCATTCTGACATTCAGTTTGGAGTTCAGGAGATTGTCTTGACCAGGACCACACCCCTAAATGCATTGAAGCAACTGCCATGTGATTGGTTGATTAGATAATTGCATTAATGAGAAATTGAACAGGTGTTCCTAATAATCCTTTAGGTGAGTGTATATCATATACAGGTCCTTCTCAAAAAATTTGCATATTGTGATAAAGTTCATTATTTTCTGTAATGTACTGATAAACATTAGACTTTCATATATTTTAGATTCATTACACACAACTGAAGTAGTTCAAGCCTTTTATTGTTTTAATATTGATGATTTTGGCATACAGCTCATGAAAACCCAAAATTCCTATCTCAAAAAATTAGCATATCATGAAAAGGTTCTCTAAACGAGCGATTAACCTAATCATCTGAATCAACTAATTAACTCTAAACACCTGCAAAAGATTCCTGAGGCTTTTAAAAACTCCCAGCCTGGTTCATTACTCAAAACCGCAATCATGGGTAAGACTGCCGACCTGACTGCTGTCCAGAAGGCCATCATTGACACCCTCAAGCAAGAGGGTAAGACACAGAAAGAAATTTCTGAACGAATAGGCTGTTCCCAGAGTGCTGTATCAAGGCACCTCAGTGGGAAGTCTGTGGGAAGGAAAAAGTGTGGCAGAAAACGCAGCACAACGAGAAGAGGTGACCGGACCCTGAGGAAGATTGTGGAGAAGGACCGATTCCAGACCTTGGGGGACCTGCGGAAGCAGTGGACTGAGTCTGGAGTAGAAACATCCAGAGCCACCGTGTACAGGCGTGTGCAGGAAATGGGCTACAGGTGCCGCATTCCCCAGGTCAAGCCACTTTTGAACCAGAAACAGCGGCAGAAGCGCCTGACCTGGGCTACAGAGAAGCAGCACTGGACTGTTGCTCAGTGGTCCAAAGTACTTTTTTCGGATGAAAGCAAATTTTGCATGTCATTCGGAAATCAAGGTTCCAGAGTCTGGAGGAAGACTGGGGAGAGGGAAATGCCAAAATGCCTGAAGTCCAGTGTCAAGTACCCACAGTCAGTGATGCTGGTGTTGGTCCACTGTGTTTTATCAAGGGCAGGGTCAATGCAGCTAGCTATCAGGAGATTTTGGAGCACTTCATGCTTCCATCTGCTGAAAAGCTTTATGGAGATGAAGATTTCATTTTTCAGCACGACCTGGCACCTGCTCACAGTGCCAAAACCACTGGTAAATGGTTTACTGACCATGGTATTACTGTGCTCAATTGGCCTGCCAACTCTCCTGACCTGAACCCCATAGAGAATCTGTGGGATATTGTGAAGAGAAAGTTGAGAGACGCAAGACCCAACACTCTGGATGAGCTTAAGGCCGCTATCGAAGCATCCTGGGCCTCCATAACACCTCAGCAGTGCCACAGGCTGATTGCCTCCATGCCACGCCGCATTGAAGCAGTCATTTCTGCAAAAGGATTCCCGACCAAGTATTGAGTGCATAACTGAACATAATGGCCATTCTTTTATTGGTCGGATGAAATATGCTAATTTTTTGAGATAGGAATTTTGGGTTTTCATGAGCTGTATGCCAAAATCATCAATATTAAAACAATAAAAGGCTTGAACTACTTCAGTTGTGTTGTAATGAATCTAAAATATATGAAAGTCTAATGTTTATCAGTACATTACAGAAAATAATGAACTTTATCACAATATGCTAATTTTTTGAGAAGGACCTGTATATATTTATATGGTGGTGGGCCGCCTGGACCAAAAAATACAAGGGCCGATATTTTGTCCCAGCCCTGTCAACCAATCATCATAGAGACGTAAATTACATGATGTGATAGTTTAAAAGTCTCCTGCTCATTTTATAATGTAAGAAGTACTTATGATGAGTAACGTTAGTGATATTGAATATTTGATGGCCAACAGATTTACCAAGCTGTCATTCAAACAGTATATATACAAATTAAAAATAAAGGGAGAGCACGTCTAAGCTGGATAGACTACAGCAGTCGGCTTAATTGAATGGCACAACAGGAAGCTCTCTTTTAACACAGATGTTTAAGAAGGGATGGAGGTTTGCTTCAAGTAATAGGCCAGGTATTTGAAATTATATTATCTTGCTGTATGTTTGTCGTTTTCTTTGCGTTTTCTGACTAAAAGCAACCAAAAAGCCATATTAAAGTGGTCAAGCAAATAATGATAATAATAATATATGGATCCCCAGACCAGTACAATTAGCGTGCCTCCTCTATTTTAAAACCCACGAGCCCCCACTTGGTGTTTCCGCTTTTGTGTGACATATGAATCAGACTTTCAGCCAACGGTCTGTGGGTGTGATGTCTGTGACTGAGACTATGTGGTGTCTGACAGCAACACACACCTCCAGATACGTCACAACTCTGTAGTGCAGCAATGCTGCTCCATTCATATAAAGTAGCTGCTGAAGCACGTTTGAGAGGAAACATGGGGACAAAAATGATTTTCGCTGGTTTGTTTGCAGTTTCTGCCTTTCTTTGGCACGGTAGGACATTTATTTGTTTATTTCTCATGATTTATTAACACATATTATCAGACAAACATGTTTAACAACATATTTAACAAACAAAAAAAATATATAACCTTTAGGTTATGAGTAAAATAAATAATGTGTAAATTGACATCTCAGTTCATGTGTTAAATTATAAATAACTGAAAGAACATGTTGTGTTGATATTAAATTTGATTAAATCTTTATCAGAATATTCAGAAATCAGAATATTGATAAAAAAATGAACTCTACAATATGTTAAATATAGAAGGCTAAAAATAAATTAATAAGAGGAACATTTTAAATGGTAAATATATGTAAAAACGTTTTTCTGTCTACGCTCTCTAAACATTTTAAAGCTTTATATTGTGCCTATATATATTTTTCCTCTCATCCTTTCTTCACTCCACAGATTGCACTTCACTCCAACTTCATGCATCGACTTCCTTTGTATTCTGTCTTTCCTTTCTTCCATCTCAGACTTGAATTCCTGTCTGAAGTCTCATTTCTCTTTTATGAAAAAATAAAAATTAAAAATTATAAAATGTCAACTATAAAATAACCATGAATGTCATATTATTTAATGAATTTGGGTATAATTACCAGAGGTGGGGACAAGTCACACATGGTCAAGTCCAAGCAAGTCTCAAGCACTGTTCCCTCTAAGCTGCGCGCGCGATGAGGGAGAAAAGATGAGCTGGGAAAGCCATTTGATTGTATTCTAGTAAAAACGAAAGAATTGCAATGCTCGGATTAGAATAGAGCTGGTTCCGCTATAGAGTTAGAGCCAGAATCAGCTTTATTCACCAAGTGCGTGCAAACACACGAGGAATTTGTTGTGGTTTTTAAGAAGCTCTTGGTACATACACGCATTCATACATGTCAAAGCACTTAAGAGTATCAAACTGGAGGATAGAGTGTCAGTAATGTATACAAATAAGATTAAACACTCAATTTTCAGTTAAAGGTATTTCATTATTGAATTCAGAGATGTCATTGTCTAGCTCAGTTTAGTTTAAATAGTATCTGCTAAATCAAATTGATTATAATCACTAGAAATTAAGTGTCCCCAACTGAGCAAGCCAGAGACAACAGTGGCAAGGAACCAAAACTCCCTCTGTGACAGAATAGAGAAAAAAAGCTTGGGAGAAACCAGGCTCAGTCGGGGGCCAGTTCTCCTCTGGCCGCGATTTTATTGTTTATTTATTGTTTACATATTGTTTTAATTAAAATTTTAAGTGTATTATATTTCTATTTTATATTGTTGCAATTTATAATAACAATAGTATTATGTAGTTAGGTATTTTATTATATTTTCAGTTCTTTTATTGTATTTAAGTCGAGGTCTTCACTGGGGATATGTCCCCCGGGGTTCATCCAGGTGTCGATCAGGGAGACATCATCTGATCCGGACACGGACTGAGAAACAGAATAAGAAAGAAACAGACAAGAACAGACTAGTGTTAAATACCGTTTTTGACAGCGTTGATAACGTTTCTATTTTTGCATTTCCCTTACCGAATGTGGTATAGTCAGCAATATCCTTTCCGAGGGATTTTTCGATTACGAAGAATAACAACATGCAGTAAACAGTGAAACTGTCTGCATTACAAACCAGTGTGTTCATAATTAAAATAATATGGTAAGACACACCAATGTGCAATATCAAGCAGCAAAACAATCACTTTCATGCTCTGCTCTGCTAAAATCCAGATTTAGGCTATGAACAAGACCTCATCTGATAAAATCACCATAAGTGAAAGATAACGGCAGTGTTGTGATTTCAGCTATATTCACACATGAAATGACAACCAGAGAACACATAAAATGTTATGTAATGTCCGTCTTATTTTGTTTGATCAAAAAAAAAAACCTTTTTTTTTTTTAAATCAGCAGATATCGCCATAATAACTCCTTGTCTCAAAACATTGATAAAAGTCTCAGCAGCAATGAGTAAGTCACTTAATTAAGAAAAGTTCTGGCAATGGGAACATAAAAGAAAATTGTGAATACAAGAGAATGACAAATGATTTTGGAAAGAAGAGAGAGCACATGAAGGGGAAAGACAATAAACTGAACTATGAGTCACGGATGACGAGTCTGAGAAATATCTGCCAGTGAACACCCTCACCCACGTGCGTCTGAGCTTCATTTGGAAGAGTTACAACGAGCAAGTGGCACACGTTTGGTGGTAGGCTATATCTTAAGCAATATTTTAATACTAAATTAATGTCAGGCTGTTGTTGTATTTCGTACGATTTGTCTAGAACCCAATGACGGGTAGGTTTAGGGGCAGGGTTAGGCGTAGGCCAGTCTTACAAATTCATACTAATGGGTTTGGGCCATATTCCGGGTTCGAAGCCCTCTCCCAGGACAGCACGCCAAAATATGGTTACTATTTGCTATCAGATTAGATGTAAGGGTGAACTCGTGAAGTACGATTTAGCAAAAAGCATATGAATTTGTACGAGTATGTACTTACGATAAAAGTAAGAGATTCATTTATCACAGATTATAAGTGGAGTTATGAGTTCTTAAACACTAACCAGACTGACTGCTCATGTAGAGTGTTCTTTCACTGCATGATTCAGTCTAATAAAATGCATTTAGAATGCTGCCAAAATTCAAGATATGGGGGAAGAAAATGTATATCATTTCATAGTTAATCAGTATCACACGAAGAAGAGTGACATTTTTTCACAAAAATCACAAATGTGATATTGATTTTAGCCTATACAACAGTTCAATAACCTCGGTTTAACGTTTAACGGGGGGGGGTTTGACACAATTCGAACACTGGTCATATATCCATTTCAAAAGTACAAATTTATACATTACTGTATGTGGGGATCTTGACTGAAAGAGACTGGATAGGATTCACAGTTACACTTTAACTAGTGAACTGACCAAAAAAATAAAATCTTACAACGCCATTGTGATATAGATAAGAAAAAGAAATGGCACAAAGGTGAAAATACAAAATTAGACAGGCAAACACAGGCAGAGCTTTGCTTTTGCATGCAGCACTGTATGAGGAGTTTCAGAGAACTGATTTATCATTGGTTGATCTACATTCTCTTCATTAGTGAAAGTCAACAATTAGCTGCACAATACATGGCAAATTTACAAAAAGACTAATAGAAATGTCTATAAAATATGCTTGACAGTTTATAACAACTAGATCAACCCTTTTGCATTGAATGACTTACACAATGAACTAATGACTAGATGTTTAGCAACTAATAACAGGAAAATGCAGACAAATATACATAATCGATTGCATGAATGTACCAAAGCAATCACAACTTGTTTAAAAGAATGAGAAATTGCTTTTATGATGTGCACAAGTGACTAGATGATGTGGAGGTTGAACAAGTAGTTTTGAGAATTTAATTTCTGATCTGAGAAATGCACCAGAGCCACTGAGAAAAACTGTAATAATGCATAAGTAAATGTTGAAATTAACATTAATAAATGCTGTAGAAGTATTGTTCATTCTTAGTTCATGTTAACTACACTAGTTAATTAACGTTAACTAATAAACCTTATTGTGAAGTGTTACCATTTATATAAATGTATCTGTATATGTAGGGGTGGTGATGGCGCAGTGGATAAGACACATGCCTTTGGTGTGAGAGACCCGGGTTCGAATCCACTGTGAGACACCAATGTGTCCCTGAGCAAGACACTTAACCCCTAGTTGCTCCAGAGGCGTGTGACCTCTGACATATATAGCAATTGTAAGTCGCTTTGGATAAAAGTGTCAGCTAAATGAATAAAAAAAAAAAATGTAAAATGTAAATCTGTACACAATAAAGCCATAATGACAACTACCAATAGGAGGTTTACGGCCGACAGGAAACATTTGTTTTGCCTATGTCACAATATAAGATACATCCGGCCCTGTACATGATACTGATTTTTGTGGCCAAATTGGTTTGGAACAGTTGTTGAATGAACAATTAACCTGAACTATTATGCCTGTCTATCTGCTTGACTGACAGTTTTATTGATCACTGAGAGAGCATTGACTTATGATGTTGGTTAAATATAATTATTTTATTTTTTTTAAATAGCTTAGATGTAGTAATCTACTTTTGCCATGTTGCTGTAGCTTAGCTTGCTACATTTCCCAGGGCTGTAGCTTTAGTGTAGTGAAGCTTCATTTAATGAGGACTAACTGTTAGCTTAGCTCACTACATTTTCCAAGTAGCTTGCCCAACACTGTTTATAATATCAAATGTATGCGCTTATTTACAGGACGAGTGAGACAGTGCTTGTTTAAGTACATGCAGACACAGAGGCAAAAGGGGAATGGTGAAAACCACAAAACTAATGATTGAAATAATTAGATCCAGATGCAGAGCATTAAGATGGTTTTAAGATGTATTGAGACCAAGAACAAAGATCAAGACCTAAGCTTGTTGTTACGGCTGGTCTCCCAGTTTTGCCTTGCAATTGTTTAAAAAAAAAAAAAAAAAAAAAAAAAAGTGTTGTCGCTGTCTGAAATAAAATTAAAATGTAATAATAAATTATGTGTATTGTTATTTTAATGTGCTAATTTAACACATTTATAGTCTTCAGAGGTGTATGAAGGGCTATGCAATGATCACTTCTTGGTTGTATGAATGCAATATCAAGATATGTGTTGTATATTATAACGTTCAATAAACACCATATAACCTCCATTATAACATGTAACTATGTTTGTCTGTTGAGTGAATGTGTGAATTTGTGATGTTTTTATACTGATTGTTTGATCTGTAGAGAAACATTTTTACAGCACTTCCCTGCTGTATTTTTTGTATGTTTTCCCCAGACATTTATAATGATCTGTTAATTTCTTTTCTAGGTGTGTCTGGTGCTGGTTCAGATAAAGTCTCGGTGTCAGTGATGGAGGGAGATGCAGTCACTCTACACACTGATGTTCAAATAAACCAACAAGAGAAGATTAAGTGGTATTTTAATAACAAACACATCGCTTACATCAATGGAGATCTCAGTAATATCTTTACAAATGTTCAGTATAAAAGACTAGAGCTGGATCATCAGACTGGATCTTTGACCATCATGAACACCAGAACCACAGACTCTGGGGAATATAGACTAATGATCATAAAAGGCAGTGACAGTGAAAAGATCTTCAGTGTTACTGTTCATGGTGAGTCATTATGTTTAAAAGCAGGTTATTCATGTTTAAATCACATCATTGTATTTATTATACCAGTGACATTCAGAGCTGTTTTTCTCTTTAGCTGCATCATTCAACAGAACAGAATTACTTCTATATGAACAAAGACATATCCATAATTAACTTGATATTCAGCAATTTTGCAGTTAATTTAGTTTCTCCTGAATTTCTCAGGAAATTAATATGCATAATTATTTTTAGTTATTTTTTCACCCCCAAAAGATCCTCCAGCAGCTGTTGGTTTGTGTTTCAGGTGTTTCTGCAACAGAACGAGATGAAATATGTGTGAAGGAGGGAGAAAATGTTACTTTAGATCCTGGTGTTATAAAAAAACCATTTGATTCGATGACGTGGTATTTTAATGACACTTGCATCGCTGAAATCACTGAAGATCAGTCTAAGATCTGTACAAATAAACAGGGTTATAATAGTGATGAGAGATCCAGGGACAGACTGGAGGTGAATCAGAATGGATCTCTGACAATCAGAGACATCGGAACCACAGACTCTGGACTTTATAAACTACAGATCAACAGCAGCAGATTCAGCATCATTAGGAGCTTCAGACTTACTGACGCTGGTGTCACACTCTGCCAGGGAGCACGGAACACGGAAGCCAGGAGACGAGGAATTCACAAGCACAAGAGTCTTTAATCCAACTGGGAGCATGGGAGGCACAGGAAACACATCACAGGCAGGGAAGACAATTCAACGACCGACAAAAACTAACTGAAAGGACTGGGGCTTATAAACACAGGATAACGAGGGAACTAAGGAGACACACCTGGGATCAAATTAACAATTAACGTGAGGGAGAAACTGGGTCACAGAACACATGGGGGGCAAAAACACAACAAAAACAGGTCCATGATCCTGACATATCGCCCCCCTCCCGGAAGGTGTGTCCTCGCACCGTTGAAACATCCAAAGGGGAGGGGCGGGTGGGAACTAGGGAGGCGGCTCAGGAGGAGGACGGACATCCAGGAGGGGGCCGGCAGACAGAGACCAAGGAGGCAATGAAGGAGGGAGGAGCCAGGGAAGAGACAGGAGGGACCCGGAGCAGGAGGCGCACAGCTGGACCCAGGCCACAGCCATGATGATGGCCCACGGAGGAGCCGACGGAGGGAGGAGCCATGGAGGAGGAGCCATGGAGGAGGGCTGGGGGCCAACCAACGGCGGCGGAGTAGGTGGTGGAGGAGCCCGAGGCGGAGACGGAGAGCCAACGGGCCAGGGGGATGCCGAGTATCCGGGGGGCCGGGGTGGAGCCGAGTGCTCTGGCGACCGAGGCGGAAGCGGAGACCCGAAGATCCGCGGCGGAGCCAGAGCGACTGAGGACCAAGGTGGAGCTGGAGGGAGGAAGGAGCCCAACGGAGCCGGTGGGACGGAGCGACGAGGCGCAGCCAGAGGAGAGGAGTCCAGAGGCGATGGCGGGTCGATGCCCGACCAAGGCGGAGCCGGAGGGACGAGGGAGCCCGGTGGAGCTGGTGGATCGAGGGGTGACAGTGGAGGCGAGGGAGCTAGGAGCCGAGGTGGAGCCACTGGGTCTACGGGCCGAGTTGGAGTCCGGGCCTCGGAGGCTGGAGGCGGAGGTGAGGGATACTCCAGCCCCGGCGACGCTGGAGGATGGCAGACCCACGGGGCTCGCACCGTACCAATAGGGGGCTGAGGGCGAGCGGGGGGGAGGGCACAGGAGGGCATTTTCGAGTAGCGGGCACTGGGGGGCACATACGAGGAGCAGGCACTGGAGGATCGGACGCCCTCTCTCTGTCCAGCAGTCCCAGATCTCTCTTCAGCTCACCCTGAGGTGACAGGAAACACATCACAGGCAGGGAAGACAATTCAACGACCGACAAAAACTAACTGAAAGGACTGGGGCTTATAAACACAGGATAACGAGGGAACTAAGGAGACACACCTGGGATCAAATTAACAATTAACGTGAGTTACACACGTACAATTAATCATCCGCTCAGTCGCTCGGCTTCGCACTGGCTCGCAGATCGCGGCGGGAAATGGCTCTCCGTCATCGGTGGGCTCGGGCTAGTGCTCCGCACCGCGGGGAGATGGTGGGCTGGGCTCTGGGTCTGGAGTGGTTCTGGCAAGATCATCCTCTGAGGAGACTGTGAGGGGCGATCCGTTTCTCGCCAGAATCCACTCCACAAAGGCGGCGAAATCCTCTCAAAGACCATCTTCGGACGACAGCGCGCTGCACGCGGTGTTCAGGCTTCCATGAAAGAATGAGCAGAGCGCGTCGTCCGGGTAGCTGGTGGTGTTCGCTAACAACAAGAACAGTCTTGTATGGTCCTCGAGAGATCGGTCCCCCTGCTCCAGCAGGAGGAGGAGGAATTCGGGCCGGACAAAGGGATCCATCAGGGCACAACGGAAATAAAAAACACTGAGAAAAAAAACGGAAAACAAAACGGAGGGTAGACGCAGGGATAACTGTTTAGGTCGGTCGTTCTGTCACACTCTGCCAGGGAGCACGGAACACGGAAGACAGGAGACGAGGAATTCACAAACACGAAAGTCTTTAATCCAACTGGGAGCATGGGAGGCACAGGAAACACATCACAGGCAGGGAAGACAATTCAACGACCGACAAAAACTAACTGAAAGGACTGGGGCTTATAAACACAGGATAACGAGGGAACTAAGGAGACACACCTGGGATCAAATTAACAATTAACGTGAGGGAGAAACTGGGCCACAGAACACATGGGGAGCAAAAACACAACAAAAACAGGTCCATGATCCTGACAGCTGGTGAGTATCATTTAGTCATTACAATTTCAGAACATCATTTTTAAACTGACAGTAATTTTATTGTTTTTACAGCTTTATTGACTTTTTGAAAATGAAATTTGACTACCTATTAATATATGTATTTAGATAATCTATTAGGCTATATATTATTTACCATAATAAAATAATAAGTTAACCAATTATTTAAATGTAAATAAAGTAAATGTAATCAAATAAGTGTTAATTCAATGCATGAACGACACCAATTGCAAAAAGCCATGTTTTCATTTTTGTTACAGATCACTATTATTCTGAGCATTTGTCCGCAATTTTTTCGCAGTTCATTTTATATCAGACTGACAACTTTACACAAGGGCTGTTCACATCAAAAATTATATGTATAAAGATAATGACAACTAGCAGACAGTCATTGTGTTTATTATAAGCACGTTCTGCAGTTTTGCTGTCTGCTGGTTTAAATGCTCAAGCTCTTTAAAGCAGGATGGATTCTGATTGGGTGTAAATGTTTTTATTGCCCATAAGCTGGAAAAATAGTTCTGAAATATCCTTGCAATTGTAGCATGTCTAGACCTGTCATTCGTCACACAATAACCACACAACCACTCAGCAATGAGGTATATAAACAAAAATATACAATATAACTAAATTTAAAAAATAGTAATAATTCTAAATACATTACATGCATGTCTTGTCTTCCTTATAATACATTACAATTTATATATTTTGGTATGCTACATTATGAACATATGCAATAGTTGGAATATTTATACTTTGTAACATAACACGATAAGGGAAATAATCGATTATAAAACTATTTGTAGATATAAATCCATATTTCTTCACATTATGTACCAAAAATCAAATGAAACATTGAATATAATTAGCACCTTAACATGTGCAGACTGCACCACGTGCATCATGGATTATTAAATCACACTCTGTGCAATATATTTTAATTAACCGCTACTGGACCTCTTTCCTTTATGAAACTGAACTATTTTAACAACATACCTGAGAGAAATGAAGAGAGATCATCAATGGATCGATAGTACATCGGCTTCTCTCACTCTGGCATTGGTGGAGGATTAAATGCAGTGTTGTCAGATTACATCATGTCTCATTCACTGCTAAGGAAACATTACAGTACAAACAGCATAATATTACAATAATAATGCCTTCTATTCTCGCTAAGCGTAATGGAGCGCGCGAAGAGTTGTGCAAATACATACATTGACAGGCAGGTAGAAAAGCCTATCATAGTCCTCAGACCGAGGAATATGATTGGGTGAACATTTTATGGATCTACACCTTCCACAGACAATATAAATACATTTAGACTGCTATCCAGATGTGAAGAGACTTTCAACCAACGTAACACAAATGCTTTTCAACCAAATCACCTACCCTGCCTTTAACAGGAAAGCGCTCACAATGAACACATTCAGGCATTCTTCTCTCAAACATATCATGCATAATTTGTTCACGTGTATCTCTGATATGGAGCAGCACACTTCTTGAAGCATTTTGTCCTGGAATTCATATTAATCCTTACTACAGTAATCCTTTACTGTCCTCTAGGGGGCGCAGTGCAACTTCCCATTCCAAAGGAGATGGACTGTAAAGGCTCTTATGACGTTCAATAAACACCATATAACCTCCATTATAACATGTAACTGTGTTTGTCTGTTGAGTGAATGTGTCAATTGGTGATGTTTTTATACTGATTGTTTGATCAACATTTTTACAGCACTTTCCTGTTGTATTTTTTGTATGTTTTCCCCAGACATTTATAATTATCTGTTCATTTCTTTTCTAGGTGTGTCTGGTGCTGGTTCAGATGGAGTGTCAGTGATGGAGGGAGATGCAGTCACTCTACACACTGATGTTAAAGTAAACCAACAAGAGAAGGTTCATTGGTATTATAATAACAAACGCATCGCTTACATCAATGGAGATCTCAGTAATATCTTTACAGATGTTCAGTATAAAAGACTAGAGCTGGATCATCAGACTGGATCTTTGACCATCATGAACACCACAACCACAGACTCTGGGGAATATAGACTAATGATCATAAAAGGCAGTGACAGTGAAAAGATCTTCAGTGTTACTGTTCATGGTGAGTCATTATGTTTAAAAGCAGGTTATTTATGTTTAAATCACATCATTGTATTTATTATACCAGTGACATTCAGAGCTGTTTTTCTCTTTAGCTGCATCATTCAACAGAACAGAATTACTTCTATTTGAACAAAGACATATCCATAATTAACTTGATTGTCACGTTACAGAAACGAGGTCTGGGTCCAAGAATGCAGGGAGGTGTCTTTAATAAAACAAACTAACACAAAGGCCAACCCGGCACAATAAACAGAAAACAAAACATAACATAAGCAGATCTCAGAACCGGAAGCAGGACATGAATCACGGGTAACAAACATATAATGAAAGCACACAGAGTGGTGAGAAGGTGGAAGCTATATAGTCCGTGGTGATGGGGATCAGCTGTGGGTGTAATGATTAGCCAGGTGTGTGCAATGAAACAGGTGTATGCGTGTAATCCTGTGAGTGGAGTCCGGAAGGAAGGGAGATGGCGACCTCTGGTGGGGAAGGGCAGACCTGCAGTCCGGCCTCGTGACATTGATATTCAGCAATTTTGCAGTTAATTTTGTTTCTCCTGAATTTCTCAGGAAATTAATATGCATAATTATTTTTAGTTATTTTTCACCCCCAAAAGATCCTCCAGCAGCTGTTGGTTTGTGTTTCAGGTGTTTCTGCTGCAGAACGAGATGAAATATGTGTGAAGGAGGGAGAAAATGTAACTTTAGATCCTGGTGTTATAAAAAAACCATTTGATTCGATGACGTGGTATTTTAATGACACTTGCATCGCTGAAATCACTGAAGATCAGTCTAAGATCTGCACAAATAAACAGGGTTATAATAGTGATGAGAGATTCAGGGACAGACTGGAGGTGAATCAGACTGGATCTCTGACCATCAGAGACATCAGAACCACAGACTCTGGACTTTATAAACTACAGATCAACAGCAGCAGATTCAGCATCATTAGGAGCTTCAGACTTACTGACGCTGGTGAGTATCATTTAGTCATTACAATTTCAGAACATCATTTTTAAACTGACAGTAATTTTATTGTTTTTACAGCTTTATTTACTTTTTGAAAATACAATTTGACTATGTATTAATATATGCATTTAGATAATCTATTAGAGTATATATTATTTACCATAAAATAATAAAAAATAATAAGTTAACCAATTATTTAAATGTAAATAAAGTAAATGTAATCAAATAAGTGTTAATTCAATGCATGAACGACACCAATTGCAAAAAGCCATGTTTTCATTTTTGTTACAGATCATTATTATTCTGAGCATTTGTCCGCAATTTTTTCGCAATTCATTTTATATCAGACTGACAACTTTACACAAGGGCTGTTCACATCAAAAACTAGATGTATAAAGATAATGACAACTAGCAGACAGTCATTCTGTTTATTATAAGCACGTTCTGCAGTTTTGCTGTCTGCTGGTTTAAATGCTCAAGCTCTTTAAAGCAGGATGGATTCTGATTGGCTGTAAATGTTTTTATTGCCCATCAGCTGGAAAAATTGTTCTGAAATATCCTTGCAATTGTAGCATGTCTGAACCCGTCACTCGTCGCACAATAACCACACAACCACTCAGCAATGAGGTCCAGTGACTTTTAATCAGAGAGAAATGAAGAGAGATCATCAGTGGATCGATAGTGCATCGTCTTCTCTCACTCTGGTCACACACAGAGATATTCACAGAGAGAAGCGATCAACCCACGCGCTCGTCAGCTTCACATATATCAGACTGTAATGATTGCACAATCAATAAACAAAAAGATACAATATATTTAAATAAAAATACTAATAATTCTAAATACATTACATGCATGTCTTGTCTTCCTTATAATACATTACAATTTATATATTTTGGTATGCTACATTATGAACATATGCAATAGTTGGAATATTTATACTTTGTAACATAACACGATAAGGGAAATAATCAATTATAAAACTATTTGTAGATATAAATCCATATTTCTTCACATTATGTACCCAAAATCAAATGAAACATTGAATATAATTAGCACCTTAACATGTGCAGACTGCACCACGTGCATCATGGATTATTAAATCACACTCTGTGCAATATATTTTAATTAACCGCTACTGGACCTCTTTCCTTTATGAAACTGAACTATTTTAACAACATACCTGAGAGAAATGAAGAGAGATCATCAATGGATCGATAGTGCATCGGCTTCTCTCACTCTGGCATTGGTGGAGGATCAAATGCAGTGTTGTCAGATTATATCATGTCTCATTCACTGCTAAGGAAACATTACAGTACAAACAGCATAATATTACAATAATAATGCCTTCTATTCTCGCTAAGCGTAATGGAGCGCGCAAAGAGTTGTGCAAATACATACATTGACAGGCAGGTAGAACAGCCTATCATAGTCCTCGGACCGAGGAATATGATTGGGTGAACATTTTATGGTTCTACACCTTCCACAGACAATATAAATACATTTAGACTGCTATCCAGATGAAGCCAAATCACCTACCCTGCCTTTAACAGGAAAGCGCTCACAATGAACACATTGTCATTCTTCTCTCAAACATATCGTGCATAATTTGTTCACGTGTGTCTCTGATATGGAGGAGCACACTTCTTGAAGCATTTTGTCCTGGAATTCATAGTAATCCTTACTGCAGTAATCCTTTACTGTCCTCTAGGGGGCGCAGTGCAACCTCCCATTCCAAAGGGGATGTACTCTAAAGATTCAGATCCATTTTCAGGAATCCGTGTCTCTGTGTTTCGCGGCTTATTCGACCTGAATGATTTGATGCAGGAGCTTTACAAAGGGCAAGTATTATAAACCGCTATTACAGTGAGAGGAAATGATTGTCTTTTTTATGCAAAATTTGTGCTTAATTGTCTGTGTGTGATTATATTTCAAAGGAGACAAGGTGAAAAATAAGCTCAGGCATCTGTTGAAAGTCCAGGTATGAGGTAAAGTACTGCAGCCTACTACTATGATGAGATTGTCAGCTGTGCTTGATTTCACTGCAGATGTGTGTGTGTGTGTTTGTATGTGTGTGATGTGGCTTCATTCATGTCATTTTATTCAGATATCATACAAAGAATCACCATTAAATCAGAAAATATAATAGCATTTCTGCTCTTCTGATGAAAAAACAATGGGGCACATATATTTTTATTCATCCGCTGACTGAATGGAGTTGACATCAAAGATGGGAAAAGAACATTTGAAACATTTCAGAACTGATGACAGATGTGCCGGATTCCTGAGTCACTATAAGTGTAACCACTGTTTATTTCTCTGTCTGTAATCTGTGAATTATTGTTTCTTTACAGGCAGGAAAACGTCTCAAGACCTAACAGCATCACAACTGGATTGTGTACCTGAACTTCAGTTTATGTTTTTGAGCTTTAACTTGAATTTCTTTAGGCCACACTTCTTAATCAACAAACTCTTATTGTTACTAGTTGTGGAAAACATTAAAGTCACCGCTTATTAAACTAGAATAGATTTATATTTATAATTTAGCATGCTTCTTATGCCAAGTGCCTTGGTTTCTGGTTATGGGTTAGTGAAGTGCTTGTGGAAGTGATGTGTTTTCAGCTGATTCTTGAAGGTTGAGATGGTGTCAGCAGATCAGGTTGAAGGTTTCTGGAGTTTCTGAAAGACACTCGTTGTGGTGGAACCACTATGGTGCTTATTCATTGTATTCAGTTAAAAATATATATATTTTTAGTATTCAGTTACCTTGATAAATCCATACAACAAATGCTTTGAGACAATAAGATGGAGACACTCAATTCAGCATTTAAGCCTGAATTTACACAGATATAAAAGTGCATAAAGCTTTAAAACAAACCTACCATGAGTTCTCAGGACAGTCAGCATTATTTCATTTACAAATTCTCTATGAATTCTTAAAAATGAACTGTTCTTTGAACTGTTACCGTCTGGTCGACGCTACAGAGCTCTGAGCACCAGAACGACCAGACACAGAAACAGTTTCTTCCCTCAGGCAATCCATCTCATTACACTCAACAATAAACGTGGAACACACAACTAATTCATTATCCATTCACCACACTCACTTATTTTATTTTTATTTTTATCATTTCTAATTTGCACATACCTGACCTGTACATACATAGTTGCATATTGTTTTTTTTTTTTTTGCTGCTTTGTATATTGGTTATTGGCTATTTCCTGTTATTTTGTTTCATTACCTGTGTCCTGTCCTGTTACTGTCTTTCTGTTGCACTGTGGAGCTTCTGTCACTACAACAAATTCCTTGTATGTTTAAACATACTTGGCCAATAAAGCTCATTCTGATTTCTGCAAAAAACAAAACAAAAAAAAGATCTGCACTACACATATTGTACTGTCGGTTTTTACTTGATTTGTCATTCACACTGCATCAATGTACTGTATTCACATACTACAATGTGTGAAGTGTATAATAATTCATACATGTTGCTTCAAAACAAGCTATGATTGTGATCCAGAGCAGAGCTGGTTTGTTTGGTTCATTAGAACTCCATAGAAATCCTTATGGAGAAAATTAATTGGAAAAATAATTTAGCATATATGGTTATATAGTATATATGGTTGTCACTTTTTCACTTTATTTGCATGTTTGCATTGTAAATGTATATCATTATGTTGGCTTGGCGAAGGCAAGCCAACATACTGTTATCCTCCTGAGACCCAGTTATGGAGTTTTTGCCTCTGTAGTGGACATTCTATTTCAGTGAATTTCTCTGAGACCTCACATGTCACAGTTGTAAGTCTGGATGTCCTGTACAGAGCACTTTCAGGGCTTTATAGTGATACTAAATGATTGGTGTTTCACCAGGACCACACCCTCTCCTAGGTCTTTAAATATGGCTAAATTTAATTTGGTGAAAAATGTTACATCCTTATGGATATATGATTATATTTTGTAATTGTCATTTAAATCTGAATAATTTTCTAATTGTTTGTCATAAAGCAACATCTCAGGAAAATGTTATGGGTTTTCAAATTCAAATATGACTTCCTGTTATGAAACAGGACATCATTTCATACATGTCCACTGTGGAGGACACCAGGACTAAAAGCATGTTTATTACGCATTTTGGAAGACATAACAATTGAATAGGAAAATGTATTATTTATTAATTGTCTTATGAAATATTAGATATTATTATGAAAATCTGGCCAATTATTACTCCCATTATGACAATTCTTTTTTTCAACATGCTGTCCCAACAGCAACACATTAATATGCAAATTAGATACATTGTAAAGATACACTGTGTTTAATGGGAAAACCAGTTTATGGACAATTTTACACGCATACTGCATAAAACAAAATGGTATATCAAATCATTTTGTTGTATATTTTATAACATAGTTGAGAATCATCCCTAAACAAAGTTTAGTATAAAAAAAAATCCTGAAACCTAAAAATTGATTGGTGATATAAAATCAAATCCCATTGTTTTTGCCTTTTTGATGTCTATTCATGGCATTTTATTTTGAGAAAAACCGAGTCCTTGTGAACTGAACTGAAGTCAGTCTGTGTCGATCCTCCCGGAGCGCGGGTATAGCTCACTGCAGTGTCCTCTTAAACTTCTTTATTTGCACTTCTCTCAACCTTTTAAGTTAAAGGACACCAGCGACTTATCATAAAACATGTAGAAGAACATAGTGCAAAGTTAAATTGAGTGCATGTTAGCTGTTTTTAATGTTTTACTGACATGCACGTCGCCATCGCCGCAGCTGCCTCCGCGTTTGAAAGGAGAAATACATACAACAAACTACATCATTTCCACGTGTTTTACAGCCTTATAAATCAAAACATTCCAGCGATCGAACACAGAACATACAGAAGAACATAATGACATGAGTGCTTGTGAGATTAGTGTTCTCTCTAACTGCAGAGCAACGCCTCTGGACCACATTCATCCTCACTTCTCCTGGACAAACACAGACAAGATTCATTCAAAAATAAAGGATATCTAAACATTTCGTTTATACAGCTATAATAGGCCTACATGACAGAATTAGGACATGAAGCTAGCAGAAAAAAAAACAAAAAACAGAGGTTGCAGTCCTGTTACGTTTTAGCTCGTAACTTCAAGAAACGTGCATAGATCATGAAACACTGCACAGCTTTATTTTCGTAAAATTCTCCCGATTAAAAAGAGACCACATTTGCCATATACCGTCGATCAGATCGAAAGATTTCGTTCATACAGCTGTCACACATTATAGGAAAAATGCGTTTTTATTCTTAACTTCACGAGATTATTTCGCATCCAGCTAGCCAACTCTGCTGAAGATGTTTATAGCCTAGTAGACTTTTCATTAGGATAGATAATATCAAGGGTTCATGGAAAAATACATCAAATGTACATTTGATTTTTTCATTTCTGTACCTAAAACCTGCTCTTTTATACTATTGTTTGCAATTTGTTTATCGCACAATTCAACTGGTATCTACACTTTTATTTTCATAATAAACTTGTTTGTTAGAATAGACAATTACAGCTGTAATATTACCAGGGTTCGTTCAAGCTGCTTAAAATGCCAGAAGTACTTGCAGTTTAGTTTTTGAAATGAATGAAAACATTATGAATGAAATTGGTGTTTATTTTTTAGTAATCACAATTTTGGTTGTCATGAAAGCCTTCTTCATTAAAATACAAAATAGCAAGTGTCTATTGAACATTTTATGAAGACAAGAACTGTTGTACTTTTTTTCACCATTATATTGTTTATATCTTATAATTGTTAAATAACCATTTAACAAGTCACATAATAATAAATAATTAAAATTACAATATTATAGTATACTATAAGTAAACTAATCATTAAACATTCAAGAAATATTGCTCATTTCATCTTAATGTAGTTCATAAATGAAGGCCATAATGCTAATATTGTCCAGACGAGGATAGCAAATACTTCAAGATCTCTTCAAAGACTTTGAAAATTTTTCATTTATGTTTCATTTAAGTGACTAACTAAAAAAAAAAAATGCATACAAATTCATTACATTTTCATGAACTTTAATAATGCTTAAATATGGTATGTAAAAACTCTACCTTTTTATCTTATTTTAATGGAGTTGACAGTATATTTCTGAACTTGTCACAAATAACTTAATATACGTCCAACTGAAGAAGGGACACTATATTTGTTATCTATTTTCATATTGTGCTTATAATAGTACTCTTATTACTAGGACTCATAATTGACTTGAAAAGACACATGTCTATTGTGTAATTACATCATCTACACAAACCATTGTGCTTGGACCCCAGTGATCGCCTTGGGTTAAACTGTATTGTTTCAGTTACCTTCACTGATGTTGCCCACAACGCTTTGCTGACAGGACTTTGAAATAACAAACAGGAAAACAATAAATGGCATTACTTATTTCGCATCCAGCTAGCCAACTCTGTCCAAGCTGTTGTCATAACTTAGTAGGCTTTTTATTTGAATAGAAAATAGCAAGGGTCCTTAGAAAAATACTGTTGTACATTTGTTTGCAGCGGGGCAGCTCAAGAACGCAGGACACACAAGTACTCTGGCTCTTTTGCAGAGGCCAAGCCAACATCAAAGTTCGTCTTCGAACTTTAGCTTTTTACTGTTGCTTTAATAATAGAATGTGAAAAAATGTAACAGTCTGCTCTTTTAAATAAAAATGTTGAATGTTATAAATGATCATTGTTTAAGCAAATTGTTATTTTAATATTGTTAATATTAGTACAGTTGTCATTCAAATTTTGAATTAGTAGTTTTCATATTTTAATATGATTTTAATTTTAATTAAACTTCTATTCATTTTGATTATGATTTTTTTTATTGCTATTACATTTAATTTGTTATTATTTCTTCATTTAATGTCAATAGTTTTATTAATTTTATTATTCATTTAGTACTTCTAAATTTGACCTTGTCAACTAACTGATACAAATTACTTTATTATTATTTTCAGTAAACACCTTCAACACATCCACACTGAACTACACACACTATCCATACAGTACTATTTACTTGAAGTTGCTCTGAGATTTTAAGTTAGATTCACTAATTAAACCACAAATTCACATTGCAAAAATGGCAATTTGTGTGTCTATGGTCTCTTTATTTTTGTAAAAACATATTTTTAATTTAGCAATTTAACTAAAACTACAATTTTATTGTTTTAGTCCTTATAATAATCAGAAATAACTGCTTTCATTCTTAATCGTCTTCCCTATATTTTTCCAAAAATATTAATGTGACATGGTGAGACGGAGTTGAAGACTATAACACATTTAAAGGGATACACTGCCTTCAGTTTTAATGTTTGGTTTTGTTTCTCTCTCATATTGTCCCCTTGTTTCTGGGTCAACATATCTGCATGCCCAACATTGTCTTTCTGCTGGAAATGTGGGTGCAATTTCTGATGCATGATGCTTGTCAAAGTTTAAGTGGACATATTACATCAAAAATTCTATTTATGAGTTGTCATGATTTTGGTAAGAATATATTTACTGAAACCATGGCTATTTTATATTTTTAATTAAAAGTATTCATAAATGAAGTACTCAACCCTGTGACAAGTTTACAACCCATAAACAATAAGACATAAATATATGTGATGGGGTTAAGATTTTTCTGTCAAAATGCCCACTGCTCCTCATGTAGTGTAGGAGAGTAGACCACATGACAGAAATAAAATGAGTAAAATTCTGGTAAATGATGTCACACATGAGTGGAGTCTAAATTATTCCGGGCATAGAATGGTTAGTGTGACAGGGCTGAATTCAGACTGAGGGACATAACTATAAAATCTGCTTTTTTTAAAATAAAATATCTAGCTTTTCTTTGTTTTTGTTTGTTTTTTTTTTTGTTTTTTTTTGGGGGGGGGGGGGGGTTCACAAGAAAGGAACATAAAGGAATGCTTACATTATTGCCAAAAATCATAGACACTATGCATATTTTGTTGATAATTTTCTGAGTACAAACTCAGTGAAGTGCCTCAGGGACATGACAAAATGCTTGGTTTAACATAGATACGAGACATTATTTTATGCAAAAATTATTAAAATGCAATATTTATTTTATTAATTACAATGGGCATACCAAAGTATTGTGAAAAGCTTTTAACAATTCATTTTGGTGAACCACCACTTTAATAAGAGTCTATGATGACAATAGGCTAATATGGAATATCACATAAAGCACTATTTCAATTTTCCCATGTATTCAGTAGAATAAAATCGTCACTTCCTTGGAAACTGGTGCAAACTAGGCTACAAGTAATGAAAATGGAAGTTATGGCAAACAGGGAAGCTGCTGTGGCTCTTTCTCCTACATCACAAATTGTATATTTGAGCCTCATTATATTTAATTCCTCAAACAATGTGGTTTATGTTTGCTTATAAAATCCAAAATATATTTTTAAAAATCCATTTTTACCTACACATTAAACCTATTGTTGATAAGTGTATTTGAATTTAAATCCTTGTATATATTTTCATCTTTACAAACTCCAATTATGATTCTGTTACTTGTCTCCTCTTGTGGATCTGATGTCAAAAACCAGAAAAATCCTGTCCTGCTATATATAAACCTCACAGTCTGACTGAAATAAACTACTGAATCCATTAAAACATGTTTGGGAAGCAGTTAAATAGAAGTTAGAGGTCAAACTACGAACACAAATACAACCATATGCTTTCTTGAAAGATATACGCTATGCTAAATGACAAAAAAAAAAAAAAAAAGTTTAATTTCCTTTGCATTTCTTGCATATCCTAGCTCTTTTGTGATGAGTCATGAACTAGGTTAGCTAAATATGCCAAAGAAATCTTGGAATGGTGTGGCTCTTAATTGTCTGTGCTGAAGAGGATGGAAAATGTTTTACTGATGACAGCTTAATGATCATTGGTTTAAACAATTATGATATATTGTTCTCATCTTAAATAAATGATTTATTTATTATTCATTTAACTATGATATAATTTTTATGTGTGTAAATTATGTGCAAATGTTCCCAAACACATGAGATTTATTTACTTAGGGTTGTAGCTTATATAATTAAAATTTAGCTTTTTATTAAACTAAAAAGCAACAAAATTTAAAGGCACAATATGTAAAAAAAAATAATAATTTAAATATCCAAAAACCACTAGAACAGTGTTGTATATTTTGCTGAATTGTGTACTTACATTATCCCAAGTTTCGAAGAATGTTTAAATCCAGAGAAATAGCTATTTTGACTAGTGTAACGGACCGTGTCATTGCGTCGTCCGCCAATGATGTCATATACCCTCGTTTTCCGGTTTTGTTTTGTAGAAAACATGGAAACACCAAAGACACTTTAATATTTTATGCGTTTTATTAGACAGGCGATGACCGCACAGAGTAGCATTACAACAAAACATTCAAATGTATCTAGTATGAAAAAAGCATACTAGCTTTACCCCACAAAACCCTTCACGCTAGCAGTTATTAAGCCTCTTATTAATATTCAAGCTTGCGGTTATTAAGCCTCTTATTATATTCAAGCTTGCGGTTATTGAGCCTCTTATTGATATTCAAGCTAGCGGTTAGTAAGTGAAGTGAAGTGAAGTGACATTCAGCCAAGTATGGTGACCCATACTCGGAATTCGTGCTCTGCATTTAACCCATCCAACGTGCACACACACAGCAGTGAACACACACACACCGTGAACACACACCCGGAGCAGTGGGCAGCCATTTTATGCTGAAGCGCCCGGGGAGCAGTTGGGGGTTCAGTGCCTTGCTCAAGGGCACCTCAGTCGTGGTATTGAGGGTGGAAAGAGCGCTGGACATTCACTCCCCCCACCTACAATCCCTGCCGGCCGGAGACTCGAACCCGCAACCTTTAGATTACAAGTCCGACTCTCTAACCATTAGGCCACGACTTCCCCACGACTTCCCCCCTTCTTAGTAAGCCTCTTATTAAGAAAACACAACTAAATCCTAGTGAACTGGCAAATTACAAACACATTTCAAATCTCCCGTTTATGTCTAAAATTTTGGAAAAAGTTGTGTCTGCTCAATTGTGATCCTTTCTGCAAAAAAATTATACCTATGAAGAATTTCAGTCAGGTTTCAGGCCCCATCATAGCACAGAAACTGCACTTGTTAAAATTACAAATGACTTGCTTCTTGCGTCAGACCAAGGCTGCATCTCATTACTAGTTTTACTTGATCTTAGTGCTGCGTTCGACACTATAGATCATTACATGCTCGTAGATCGATTACAAACCTATACTGGTATTCAAGGGCAGGCTTTAGGATGGTTTAGATCCTGTCCAACCATTATCATTTTGTTTATTTAAACAGGGAATCATCTCAATTAACGCCAGTAAAGTATCGAGTGCCACAAGGATCTGTCTTAGGCCCTCTGCTATTTTCAATATGCATGTTGCCCCTTGGTAATATTATTAGAAAATACGTGATTAGTTTCCATTATTATGCTGATGATACTCAACTATATATTTCAACAAGACCAGATGAAACTTTTTTTTCTATTTAAGCTTTTTAATTATGATGAACAAACATTTTCTCCTATTAAATTCATATAAAACAAAGATATTACTTATTGGACCGAAAAACAGTACACATAATCTCTTTCATTACAATTTGCATCTAGACGGATGTACTGTTACTTCCTCTACAGTCAAAAATCTGGGTGTTATATTAGACAGCAACTTGTCTTTTGAAAATCATATTTTACATGTTACAAAAACAGCATTTTTGAAACAGTCTCTACACTGGCTACCTATTAAGTTCCGTATCAGTTACAAATATTACTACTTAAATATAAGGCCCTAAAAGGTATAGCTCCTGCGTACCTAGTCTTCTATCACGCTACAATCCAACCCGCTCCCTAAGGTCGCAAAACTCTGGAATTTTGGTGGTACCTAGGATAGCAAAGTCCACTAAAGGAGAGCTTTTTCGCATTTGGCTGAACCAACATACAAAACTACCAAATTTTGCTATAAATTTGATCGCAACAAATCGCAACGTACTTGTGATATTTTAATGCTACTAAATTATTATTGGATTGCATTTACATTTAGCCTACATTTAGCAGACACTTACAAATGAGGACAATGTAAGCAATCAAAATCAACAAAAGAGCAATGATATGCAAGTGAAATAACAAATCTCAGTTCACTTAACGCAGTACACATAGCAAGTTTTTTTTTTATTATATAATAAAAAGAAAACAGATAGAATAGGAAAAAACAGGGAATAGAACAAGCTAGTGTTAGAGGCCTTTTTTTTTTGCTTTTGTTAATTGAATAATAAACAAAAAGAAGACAAACAGATAGAATACAAAAAGATTATAGAAGTGTCAGTCCTCTGTCGTGTGTGTCATGTGTTCCTGCCTCATGTTTCCTTATTTGGTTTGTTTCCTGTCCTTGTTAAATGTAATCATTAGTTAATTCTTGTCCAGCTGTGTTTGTCTCGTTATCTATGATTTACCTGTGTATTTATAGTCTGTTCAGTTAGATTTCGTCTGGTCTACTCGTAACTCCCTGGTGTTCCTGTCTGTGTCTCGTCCTGCCCTGCCTTGATGTTATCAGTAAAGACGGTAATTATTTGAAGTTATATCCTTGTCTGTGTGTTCCTCCTCGTGTGTGCACTGTGACAGAAGACCAGACCCAAACAGTAAGCGGTGCCCCTTCACAACTTGTCAGAAAGCAAGTCAGAAATCTTGGGGTGATTCTGGAGACAGACCTTAGTTTCAGTAATCATGTCAAAGCAGTAACTAAATCCGCATACTATCATCTCAAAAACATTGCAAGAATTAGATGTTTTGTTTCCAGTCAAGACTTGGAGAAACTTGTTCATGCCTTTATCACCAGCAGGGTGGATTACTGTAATGGTCTCCTCACCGGCCTTCCCAAGAAGACCATTAGACAACTGCAGCTCATCCAGAATGCTACTGCCAGGAAGAGGGATCCGGCTGTAGGGGCCGGGCCGAGGGGTGCAGAAAAAGTTCTGATGCCGCAATCTTTTGTCAATGAACGATTAATATAAAATAATATTTATACATTTTATTGCTATAATATTACAAATTAAGTATACCACAGTAATAATGTATGCGTTCCATGTCCTGTTTTGGGATTCTTCTCAAAGGTTTTTCACACCTCTCCCCTGGATGAAGAAACTTGCAATAAGTGGTTTCAGAGTAGTAGATGTAAGGATTTCAACGTCACTTCTGATACTTCAAGAATGACGACAGAATGCGGTTAAACACCAGGTAAGATCTATCCCTCATATACTTTACTATATTACCAAGCACAGTGTAGGCCTATTTAATACTAAAGCTCTTCTGTGGGTCTGGGCAACACATGTTAACAAATTAACAGATGATTCACCCAAAAGTCAAAATAAAGCTGTTCTATGATGACATAGAACGAGAACACAAGGACGCAAGATCGCTGAAGAACACATATTGAGAAACAGCCAATGGCTTCTGGCACAGCACCGGATTTAAGTAAGACCCCTGAGGAAAAACGCAGAAGTGACCGTGCATAGAGTCCATTGTGTGCAAGAGCAGAGCTAAACTGTCCAAATCGAAAATATTGATTTATTTTCTGCTCGATTCATGAATCGATACATTAAGATTACCAGGATATCAAAACACGTTGTTCATTTAAAAATTGATTACACATAATATATTAAGATCAATCACTGACATTGAGAATTTCTTGTGTCTTAACATCGGATTAATGGCTTGTGGCTTGTGGATTAATATCGGGGTTTAACTGTCAACACTGCTCCCTAGTGGTCGGGAGCATTTCCGTTGTGTTGTGGCTTAATGTCGTTGTCTTGTGAGCTTATGTTTGCTTTTTTAATTGCATTGTGTTGTGGCTTAATGTCGTTGTGTTGTGAGCTTAAGGTTGCTTTTTTAATTGCGTTGCGTTGTGCACTACTGGGCCACCGTACTCTCGGGGTACTTTGATGGCACATTTGATCGTAAGGTGACTACAGCGCCGATCAAAGTCGGAAAAAATGTGGCAAAATGTATGGAATAAAGAGTCAATCAATCAATTTTATTACAGACTCAAAGTCCAGATTTAAAAAAGACAATAGACAACATGTACAACCCATAGCATCCATCACAGACATAAAGAGTTACAAAATACAGCAATACCAGTGTCTCCACAGCTTTGACTGATACCGTGTAGCACTAACCCCTATATTTGATAAACCCACAATAATCAAATTTTTAGAAGCATTAAGCCGTCAGATAAATCTATACATAAGATTTCGTAACAGTGCTTTAAAAGTGATTGCACTTGCACTCACAAACATTTCATTTGCACTATGCCATCTAGGTCTCCTTAGTAAGATTCTCATTGCATCATTGTAAGCTACTTGCAGCTTCTGTAAACTAGATGCTCTGTAGTTACACCACAAATGAGCAGTATAAAGAGTTGTACAATATACTTTAAAAAGTGACACCTTCACCTCATCTGAACAGAAACTAAATTTACGTAAAAGTATATTCGCCTGTATATACATCATACGGCGTTGCCTTTCAATATCCTCATCATCTGTCATGCGTTCAGTGATAATATGTCCAAGGTATTTTACTTTCGCACACAGTGAGACTCTTGTTAGACAACTTAAAAACTGGAAAATGTATACTTTTATCCTCCTTAGTTCTGCAAATCATAACCACACTCTTATCAGGATTATATAAAATATCATGTTCATGACCATAATCAGAACACAAAGTTAAAATCTGTTGAAGATCAGCACTGCTAGGACTAAACACCACAAGATCATCTGCATACATAATGATTCACTAAAGCATTCCCAATCATACAACCAGTTTTACATACATTCAAACGTTCAGACAGCTCATCCATGTAACGATTAAACAAAATTGGGGACAAAATCCGTCTTTGTCTCACGCCGTTACTAACCCTGAAATGGGGCAGAAACCTTATTGCCCCATTTTACTCGCATCTGATGGGCATACCAATAAGCCAGGATTCTCACCATGTATTCTGGCACCCCTCTTTGTCTCATTTTAAAAAATAACTTAGCATGGTTAACCCGATCAAAAGCTTTGGATGCATCAATAAAACATAAAAACTGATGAATTTTTATCTCTATACTTATTTACTATTTCCTTTTAATGCATAGATGCAAAGATCAGTACCATGTATAGTACAACTATAATTATCTAGGTTACCCACCATTCCAGCTTTGTTTTTAATAACTGGTACTGACAAAACAGACAACATTGAATCTGGTAACACACTGTGAGTAAAAAAAACAGTAACACAAACAGCTAATAGTCACTTCTCGTTTGGCTCTCAGCGAAGGCGGACGCATTTTCTCTCCCTCCCTGCCCTGCCCTAGCCTTCCCTGCTTTTGCTTCTTCATCTCGTCTCACTTGAGAGACTCTTTCTACAATGCTCACCAAACTGAAAAATCATGGATTTGATCAACTGGTCTCTCAACGAAATTGACACCATCTTCTCGACGAGAAGCCTGGGATCGGGGAACCTGACTGCCCTGACGGAACGTTCGCAGCTGGCTACACGATGGACGCATAGGATGGCGGTTGTGTTGCTGGCGGCTCTTTCCATGGAGGACATTGAAGATATCTACCTATTCGGAACCACGATAACGGGTTTTCTGCTGATTGGATTAGGCTTTGCTCTGGGTTATCGAAGAATTCAGGAGACGGAAACAGCTGTCCAAAGCCTCACAAGGCTGCCCATCATGATTGAAGCAGTGGGCAGAGCGGTCAGCTCTGTCTGAGACTATTAACCGCAATATGGATACCATCACGGAGAAGCTCACTGCTTTTGCAAAGGAAAATTTATGGATTTGGAGACCAGAAATGGACTAAGAGAGTAGCCGTGAAATTGGAATGCGGCTACTCGCCCCAAGACCAAACAATCTTATCATCTTTCGGCTCTCCTAGCCAGCACAACCTCGAACAAGGTTGATGTTGGAAAACAACCCCAGGTAGAGCACTGCAGTGAGACGCTCTTGCGTTCCCCTCCCCCCTCCATAGACACCTGCTGATTGTCGACTCTGTCTGGGTCCTGATCAAGGCTGTCTCCATAGCAACTTGCTGTGTCACTATCACAATCTGCGGACTGGGGCAACTTGATTTGAATGCCAGCGTGACGGCTCTCCAGGCCAACGAATACACGAACTTACATCACATATACTGATATGCATTCACCTCCCAAACCCCCATCCAACGCCTTCGCCGCATTGTACTGCCAGTCTGATAAGCGGGTCTGTGACCGGCGCCGAGAATGGCTGCAGGACCGGATGGTTGCTTGCCGGAGCTGGATTACCCCTTCCCCCGTTGCTAGTCATGTGTCTATGTTATGTGCTTTTGTTGCCTCCTCCCCTTCCTCAAGTTTACATTTTACATTTAGTCATTTGGCAGACGCTTTTATCCAAAGCGACTTACAATTGGGGAATACAAAAAGCGATTCATCTTGAAGAGGCAGTCAGACAGAGGAAGTGCTCGTAACACCAAGTCTCAGTCATTGTTCAAATAAGTGCAAGCTAGTAGGTGGAGAGAAAGATAGAGGGAAAGTATTTTTTTTTTTTTTTTTTTTTTTTGAGTTTAGGATGAAGTCAAGTACTGCCGGAAGAGATGAGTTTTCAGTTGTTGCTTGAAGGTTGCCAGGGATCCGGCGTTCCGGATAGGGGTGGGAAGATTATTCCACCAGCCAGGAATGGTGAACGAGAATGTTCTGGAGAGTGATTTTGAGCCTCTCTGTGATGGTACCACAAGGCATCGCTCACTAGCAGATCTCAAACTTCTGGAGGGGATGTAGGTTCGTAATAGTGAGTGGAAGTAGGAGGGTGCAGAGCCTGTGGTAGATCTGTACGCAAGCATCAGTGACTTGAACTGGATGCGAGCTGCCACTGGTAGCCAGTGCAAGGAGATGAAGAGAGGTGTAACATGCGCTCTTTTGGGCTCGTTGAAGATCAGTCGTGCCGCTGCATTCTGAATCATTTGTAGAGGTTTGATTGCGTTTGATGGCAGACCAGACAGAAGAGCATTGCAGTAGTCCAGTCTAGAAACAACCAGGGCCTGGACAAGAAGTTGCGCAGCATGCTCTGTCAGAAAGGGCCTGATCTTTCTGATGTTGTGTAGTGCAAACCTGCAGGAACGAGCAGTCTTTGCAATGTGCTCTTTGAAGGTCAGCTGGTCATCAAAGATTACACCAAGATTTCTGACCGAAGTTGATGGGGTAATCATTGATGAGCCGAACTGAATCGTGAAGTCATGCCGTAGAGTCGGAGTGGCAGGGAAGACCAGAAGTTCCGTCTTTGCCAGGTTGAGCTGTAGGTGATGTTCTTTCATCCATGCCGAGATGTCCGCCAGGCAGCCTGAGATCCGTGCAGCTACCGTTGGGTCATCTGGTTGAAAAGAGAGATAGAGCTGCGTGTCATCGGCGTAGCAGTGATAGGAGAAGCCATGTGCATGTATGATGGGACCCAGCGATGTAGTGTACATGGAGAAGAGGAGGGGTCCAAGAACCGATCTCTGAGGAACTCCAGTGATCAGTTGATGTGGTTTGGATACCTCCCCTCCCCAGGTCACCCTGAAGGATCTACCGGTGAGATAGGATTCAAACCAGCGAAGTGGAATTCCAGTGACGCCCAGTGAAGAGAGTGTAGACAGGAGAATCTGATGATTGACAGTGTCAAAAGCAGCAGAGAGATCCAGCAGAATGAGGACTGACGATTTGGAATCAGCCTTTGCAGTTCGCAGGGCTTCAGTGACTGACAGTAGCGTAGTCTCTGTTGAATGGCCACTCTTGAAACCTGACTGTTTAGCATCCAGCTTGTTGTACTGTGAAAGAAACCGCGAGATCTGGTTGAAGACAGCTCGTTCGAGTGTTTTCCCTATGAATGGAAGGAGAGAGACAGGTCTGTAGCTATCTAAAAGAGAAGCATTTAATGTAGGTTTTTTGATCAGTGGGGTTACCCGAGCCTGCTTGAATGCTGTGGGGAAGATGTCTGTGAGGAGAGATGTGTTGATAATGTGTGTGAGTGCCGGTAAGAGTGTGGGAGAGATTGTTTGGAGAAGATGTGAGGGGATCGGGTCGAGAGGACATGTTGTAGGATGGCTGGAGAGGAGAAGTCTGGATACTTCTGCCTCGGTGAGGGGACAGAAGGAGAAGATGGGAGCTAGAGCGGTGGATGTGGTTGATCGGAGGTCCTGCAGAGTTCAGAACTGGTTGCTGATTGTTCTAGTTTTGTCTGTGAAAAAAGAGGCAAAGTCATCAGCGGTTATCAAAGTGGTGGGAGGTGGAGGAGGGGGACAGAGGAGAGAATTAAATGTTCTGAAGAGATTACGCATGTCTGGAGTGCTGGTGATCTTGTTGTGGAAATGTGAGGATTTGGCAGTGTGGACTTCAGTAGAGAAAGATGAAAGCAAAGACTGATACCTACTCAGGTCCGACGGATCGTTTGATTTGCACCATTTTCTCTCTGCCGCTCTGAGTTTGGTCCGATTCTCTCGGAGAACATCGGATAACCAGGGGTTAGAAGGAGTAGCCCGTGCTGGCCTAGAGGAGAGAGGATAGATGTCGTCTAGACAAGAGGTTAAGGTAGAGCATAAAGTGTCAGTGGCTGCATTTACATCCAGAGAAGAGAAATGGGTAGGCGAGGGAAGAGAGGATACTACAGAGGAAAGAAGGGAGGGGGAAAGGGAGCGTAGGTTGCGTCTGAAAGTAACCGGTAAGGGAGATGGTGGCACCTGAGTTGCAAAATGTAACGTAAATGTAATGAAGAAATGGTCAGAGATGTGGAGTGGTTGTACCAGAATGTTATCTGTAGAACAATTGCGTGTATAAATTAAGTCGAGTTGGTTACCAGATTTGTGCGTGCTAGTAGTGGTGAGGCGTTTGAGATCAAATGAAGCTAGGAGTGACTGGAAGTCTGTAGCATAAGGCCTGTCTAGGTGAATGTTGAAATCGCCGAAGACTAAGAGTGGAGTGCCATCCTCCATGAAAGACGACAGCAGTCCGTCCAGCTCGTCTAGGAAGGTTGGTGGTATTTGGCCCGGCGGACGATAGATTACCACAATCTGGAGTCTTATAGGAGCTGTCACAGTAACAGCATGCGATTCAAATGAGTTGAGATTGCCTAGGGGAGAGTGGGTAGAGTATTTCCAATTGTTAGAAATGAGCAAGCCAGTGCCCCCACCCCGGCCAACTTGCCTAGGGGTGTGAGAGAAAGAGAAATTGTGAGAGAGAGCAGCTGGGGTTGCCGTGTCTTCTGGACGGATCCAGGTCTCAGTCAAGCCCAGGATGCTGAGTGTGGAATGTAAGGAAAATGCAGAAATGAAGTCGGCTTTGTTGACAGCTGACTGGCAATTCCAAAGACCTACAGAGAAAGAAAGAGGTGCAGTGGAGGATGTAGAGATAGTGCGCAGGGTTACGTGACCTTCTGCATGTATTTTTAGAGCGAGGTAGAGAGAGAACCGGAATGGTTTGGAAACACATGATAGAGGATAGGAAAGCGTGAGGGAAGATATAAAGGATACTTAAGTGTATGCTCGGTGTCGTTGCTCGGTCAAAGTCGCGCAGGAAAAAGTCGTCTGTCTTTACAATCGTTGGTCTTCACACGAGGAGGCTGAACGCTTCCGCTCTGACATCAACTAAATACAGTCTAAGAAACTAGAGTGAAAACAGCTGTTGCCAGCTTCTGATCAGCCCAGCCAATGAGGTTAAAGGACTGCTAAATAGCTCAAGACGAAACTAACACTGCACAAACACAAAGGCTCGTTCACAGCTGAGGCGCAAATTATTCTAATTTCCAGTAAGTGCAATTAACAGAGAGAACAACGAAAATGCAGAGTAGAAATAGGTAGGAAACGAACTATTCCTTCCTAGTAGCAAGTAAATTATTTAAACAACTGAACTGCAACCAAGTTATTCAAAACACTTACGCAGCTGTAGTCCGTCTCTTCTGGTGACTAATCGGCTTTCCCGATTAGTTATGCTGTATTTCTTCCTCTACTGCATTTCGTTGCCCTGTACCTTACATGTGCAATGACAATAAAGTTGAATCTAATCTAATAAAGGGGCTATCCTCTTACTTCCATATTTAAGGCCACTAGCTTTGTTTTGAGGCAATTTGCTTATAGCTTGATCCACCTCACGTGACATAATAACTATTGGATCATTAACTTGGTAATCGCCCACATTATATAATTAATTTTGAATGCAATTAAAAAGACTACAGTAATGTTGTCTCCATAATTCCGCAATATTCTCTGCTCCAGAAACTCCATCTAAAGTACAAGGAAGAGATACTCTACAACTATTAAGAGTACTGACTTCTTTCCAAAAATCAGTAATATTATGATTTAGGTGCTTCATAGCCATAGAATCAGCCCTTAAAATTTGCTAATTTTTACAAATAAAAAGAATAGCATACCTATATCATGCATATGTAGACTTCTTATACTCAAGCTCAGGCCCTTGCCTGGGTCTACCTGCCATAACCCATAATTTATAAGCTTCCTGGGCTTCCATTTTCTGACTAAAAGCAACCAAAAAGCCATATTAAAGTGGTTAAGCAAATAATGATAATAATAATATTTGGCAGTATTCCCGAACAGTATAACCTACTTATTAAAAATAAGTAAACTGTACTCAAAACTGCAAAAAAGTTAATTGAACTTAAAACTTTTAGGTTTGTTCACCGTTTTGGCTGTTTTAACTACCAAAATCTCAAATAAAATAAGTAATCTTATAACCATAACCTCATCTTCGCCTGTGTGTGGCGGTAATGAGCTTTATTGCGTTCCAATATTCCAATTAAACAAAGAAGAGTCTCTACTCGGTGCACTTTATTTGCCTATTTTAAAAATATACTAGGTTAAATCTCTCCAAAACAGAACGAGTCAACATGTAGACTATCATGCCATGCCATGTCAGTTTATTTAATGTTTTAAACAAATGACTTGGAAAAATTAACAACGGAGTAAAACGAATTCACATCTGAAAATGAGCGCTCGGATTTGAACTCGGAAGCCTGTGTT
Organism: Barbus barbus; assembly: GCF_936440315.1. Taxonomy (NCBI): domain Eukaryota; kingdom Metazoa; phylum Chordata; class Actinopteri; order Cypriniformes; family Cyprinidae; genus Barbus; species Barbus barbus. The sequence goes on along the minus strand of NC_136737.1, from coordinate 5,620,141 downwards.
AACTGAGAGTTTATCTCCAACTGTGAACAATAGGCCGCAGTTCGGTTAATTCTACAAACATTTGCAACATGTCCATAATAATTTATTCGTTCTTACTACGTGATGTTATCGTTGTAAAAACAAAGATAAGTAATTTCATCGTAAAGACAAAAGTTCGTTTAACAAAGTTTTAAAATTACATTTTGGAATTTGGGGCTGGAGATACATTTGTAAGACTAACGTTAACTCCAACTGATTTCAGAAGTTGGCATAGCTCAGTGTGTTCTCATTTTCAGTGTGTGGTCTTTTTCATGATTTGGGTTTGAGTGATGGATTGGACGTGCAGGTTATGCGATTCCTCCTCACCTACCCGAGCAGGGTTAGTTAGGCATTATGGTTTGCATCATAGCCATTTTTCAAAGGTTAGCCCTTTACCATGTCTCTACGACTCATGCATTTGCACATTTGTTTAATTTAATGCACTAAAAATTCATGTGTCACGATTTCATAATGAGAAGGATAAGAGACAGTCATGTGAGGAAATCCAATTGGTGGACACATGTCCTTTATGTGGATTCAAGCTACCTTTTTCAGAGAAAAATCTATTTGGTCATTTAAGAGGACATTTGAGAAGTCATGTAATGGTAACATGTCCGTATAAGAATTTTAGGTATACCACAAATGTCTACACCACTTTTAATTCCCACAAAAACAGGGCCCATGGAGTAGATGTTAGTTTAGATTGTTTGGATCTTTTTGAGGATGTAGTTGCTGCAGATGATGGCGGTTCTGCAGCTGCAGAGCCTCAGTATGAGGATCCTGCTCAATCTGAGAGTACAGACATATTGGATGTTGTTGGTGATATACAGTGTGACACAAGCCAATTAAAAGCGCAGCTACAACGCAATTTAGCCTCTCTGTTTTTGAAGATGCAGGTTATACTTCATGTTTCAGATACAGCTGCGCAGGAAATTGTTGAACATTTGTGTCAGCTGTTTTCTTTGTCCAGACCTCTGCTGAGAGAAGTAGTTAATGATGTATTACAGAGACATTGTAATACTGTGAGTGAAGCTGCTCTTGATGAAATTGTTAGCGTTGTTATGGACAATAATGTTTTTGTCAGTGCAACTGCTAAAGGAGTTATCCTCAAAGAAGCGACGAAAAACCTTTATTGAAAGTAACTATCCAGTGTAGCACCTGGGCGCACAGCTGTTTACATCCCTATACTTCCAATGATTCAGTTGTTGTTTAAACATACAGATGTTCTTGTCAGAATTCAAGAATCACATTCTTCACAATCCAGTCAATAAACAAATCATCAAGATGGTTTGTATTTTTGAGAAAATAAGCTGTTGTCAGCATCTGAGGAGTTTAAATTGCCATTGCTGTTTTACATCGATGAGATAGAAGTTGCCAATCCATTAGGTACTTCAAGGAAAGTACACAAAATCTGTTCGGTATACTGGGTACTGGCTGATCTACCTAGCAAATACCGTTCAGCTTTGCATGTAATACAGCTGGCAGTGCTGTGTAAAGTTCCTGATGTCCAGACATGTGGCTATGAAAGTGTGCTTGGCCTTTAATGCAAGACATATGTACACTAGAACAAGATGGTGTGTTCATTGAGTCTCTTGGTCAATCTGTTAAAGGCACTGTTCTTTTTGTTGCAGTAGATAATCTTGCAGCTCACGGACTGGCAGGCTTTGTACAGTCATTTGGTTCCGAGTATGTGTGCAGTTTCTGTTTTGCCATTCAAGACCAGTTTAAATTGCAGGAAGTTGCTGAGGGTCAATTCAGTCTGACAACTAAGGTAAGTCATGATCTGCATGTCCTGAATGTCTCAATTAGAAAAGGGGAAAGTATCTTTGGTGTGAAAGCAGACTGTGTTTTGAAACAAAAGCTGCGATATTTTCATCCCATCACTGGTCCCCCCCCCACCCCCCCGATATTCTTCATGACCTCCTTGAGGGTATTGTGCCAGTAGAATTGGCTTTATGCATTCAGGAAATGACTCGTCTGAAACACTTCACACTTGATTATTTGAACAGGAAAATTGAATAATTCCCATATCAACATACAGATAAGGTTAATAAACCAAAACCAATTTCCAAAACTTATACCACAAAAATGACAATAGGTGGTAATGGGCATGAAAATGCTGCATTGCTTCGGCTGCTTCCATTTATGGTTGGCAATGCAGTATCAGAGGGAGATGGTGCATGGGCAGTGCTATTGGAATTGAAAGACATTGTGGAGTTAGTGCTGTCTCCAACATTTACTGAAGAGATGATTCAGTATCTACAGAGTAAAATTAGGGACCACAGGCAAGGTCTTCTTGAAGTATTTCCAGCTTTTAAGCTTCGGCCGAAGCATCACTATATTGAACATTACCCTAAGTTGATCAGATGTTTTGGACCTCTTGTACATTTATGGACCATACGTTTTGAAGGCAAGCATCGCTTCTTCAAACGGGTTGTGCACGATACACAGAACTTTAAAAATGTGCTGAAGACGCTGGCAAGCAGACACCAGCATATGATGGCTTACCATCTAAGTGCGCCAGGGTTCTTCAAACCACATTTGCAGGCATCAACTGTGACATCTGTTTTAGTTTCAACACTACCTGAAGTGGCAATACAGTATGTTAAACAGAAGACTGACAGTAACACTATATACTGTGCATCTACAATCACCATTGATGGGATGGATATTTCTACTGGGGAATGTTTTATATATTAAAATATGGCCAAGGCAATGCACAGCTTTAAGGATTATCCCAGCTACAAAGAAGTAGCTAAAACTGCTGAGGCTCTTGTTTATCAGCACCCCTGCCTCAGAGAACCAAGAAGTCAATGTGGATGGTATGGCTGGAAGACAAGTTTAAAGTTTAAGATGGGCAACTATTGCTTAAAACTCAGCAGATCTGGTTGTGAAGAGGTGGCTGTGAACTCAGGGAAGAGAAGCCAAAGTAACCAAGAGAGTGAGTGTCCTCACTCAAACATCAAAAAAGCTCGTCGAGCTGAGGTAAACTACCTACCCAATTTTCCAAAACGAGAGAATGCTGAAAGCTTGGAAAAACAAAGATTGCAAATAGTTGAGGAAGTGTCTAAGACAGAAATAAACCATGGGCTGATAAACAGATTGTGGTTGATAACCCATTACAACCAGTGAAGTCATTTTTGGAAAAGTGGCCTGCTCTTCGTTTGGAATCTCAGGTAATTTTCTCAGTTACTTTTTTTCCATTCCATATATTCCTTTTTTTGGTGTGTGTGTTACTATTATTTTCTTGTTAAACATTAATGTTAGGTTATGGTAGGTTTTATACATCATTTGATTTTAATATAATTTATCTGCTTATGCTCATGAAGCTCTCATGCTTTTCAGACTGAAGAGGTGGATGAGCCAGACATTGCAGATTCAGCCGTAGCTCTTGTCAGCATGGTGAATGGCGACTCGAGTGCCACTGTTCAGTTTGACCCTGCTGGGATTGCCATTGCGCTGGAAGGTGACATTGTTCTGAGGGACATTTGCAGGTTGGCTGATGCTTTTCTTTTGATGTTTGGTTTGATATATGCATTACATCTCGACTATCCAAAAGAACTGACCCACACCTTCAACTTCATCCAAAAAGTCCTACTATGCTTGGAAGACTCAAAGCCACTTGCACTCAGGTTTCTGAGTATAAAAAATGATCTCCTGATTAAGGAGTAAGAGGAATGGATGTATGGGCTCAGTACAATGTATTTTCTGTTCTTTTCAGTTTTTGGGACTAATGTCGTTACAATATTTAAACACTGAGCTGAAGATTTGAAAATTGTCAGTGACGTACAGATTTTTACGTTCATTTCATTATTCATTGGGATTGCATTCCTGAAAAACACTAGCACCTAGATTGCTGTCTAAAAAGTGTTTGTTTACTTAAGAGATATTCTGGATGCAAAAGAGATGATTTATTATTGATATTTATTTACTTTGATTTCATTTGTTGTGACTAATATTGTCATAGTCTGTTGTAATACTTCTTAAATGTTACAACTTTCCAGAACACAGATTTTGTTCACTTGTTATTTAATGGGATTGCATTACTGAAAGCCACTACCGCATACTAGTTACATTCTACAGAGCTCAGGTTATAATGCAAAGCTCAGAAAACTGTGCCCTTTGTGCAATGACTTTGATTTCTTTTAAAAGACAACAGTGTAAACACTTCTGAAATTCCTTTTTGAAATGTGCTAACGTTTATATGGTATATTTCTACTTTTTCTATATATTGTTTTATTCTCAAAGTTAATGTCAGTTATGCATGGATTTTAATGCATCAGGTTTGAATGGTTATTTGTTTTGCAAAATAAAATGTATTTTTGCATATGGAGTTTGAAATTGTCTTCTTTCCAAGTGTTTAAGAAATCAAATTTTGCTAATATTAATGTTGAGGTAATAGTTTTTTTAAAGGCTTTTTAAATTTATTTTAATTAATGAAAATAATAGTCTATTGTTAGAAAACTGAAAATGAAGTATTGTTTATTTAAAAAAAATATATATTTTTAATTTCTGATTAATAAAATGTATTGAGTTTAAAATAAACAGAAAAACCTTCATTCAAATAAATAATTTTGAGTTAATAGGTTATATGTATGTAAGTGTAATAAACTTTAAAAAAAATTAAGTTCATGAACTTAAAAGTTTTAAGACAATAAGTTTCCTCAATTTTTTTGAGTTATCTTAACTTATTGGGGTTTACAGCATGCCTCCTCTATTTTAAAACCCACGAGCAGCCACTGGGTGTTTCCACTTTTGTGTGCCATGCATCAGAAGTTAAGCCAACGGTCCATGGGTGTGATGTCTGTGACTGAGACTAACTGGTGTCTGACAGCAACACACACCTCCAGATACGTCACAACTCTGTAGTGCAGCAATGCTGCTCCATTCATACAAAGTAGCTGCTGAAGCACGTTTGAGAGGAAACATGGGGACAAAAATGATTTTCATTGGTTTGTTTGCAGTTTCTGCCTTTCTTTGGCACGGTAGGACATTTATTTGTTTATTTCTCATGATTTATTAACGCATATGATCAGACAAACATATTTAACAACATATTTAACAAACCCAAAAAATATATAACCTTCAGGTTATGAGTAAAATAAATCATGTGTAAATTGACATCTCAGTTCATGTGATAAATTACAAATAACTGAAAGAACGTTCTGTTGACATTAAATTTGATTAAATCTTTATCAGAATATTATAATAAATTAACTCTACAATGTGTTAAAGATAGAAGGCTAAAAATAAATTCATAAGAGGAACAGTTTAAATGGTAAACATATGTAAAATGTTTTTCTGTCTACGCTCTCTAAACATTTTAAAGCTTTATATTGTGCCTATATATATTTTTCCTCTCATCCTTTCTTCACTCCACAGATTGCACTTCACTCCAACTTCATGCATCGACTTCCTTTCTATTCTGTCTTTCCTTTCTTCAATCTCTGACTTGAATTCCTGTCTGAAGTCTCATTTCTGTTTTATATAAAAACATATATATATACAATGTCAACTATATAAAATAACCATGAATGTCATATTATTTAATGACTATGGGTATAATTACCAGAGGTGGGGACAAGTCACACATGGTCAAGTCCAAGCAAGTCTCAAGCACTGTTCCCTCTAAGCTGCGCGCGCGCGGCCGCGCAGAGAAATAATGTGCCGCGCACATGCAAAGATGAGCTGGGAAAGCCATTTGATTGTATTAAAACGAAAGAATTGCAATGCTCGGATTAGAATAGAGCTGGTTCCGCTATAGAGTTAGAACCAGAATCAGCTTTATTCACCAAGTGCGCAAACACACGAGGAATTTGTTGTGGTTTTTAAGAAGCTCTTCTATACAGGCATTCATACATATTTACATACATATCTGACATGAGAACAGAAACATTTAAATAAGACTTAACAATAATACTGTGTATGAATCTGGAATAGAAGATTTATGTACATATTTGTGCGTTATTTTCTCTATATATGCAGCTGTATAGAAAATATACATATGTATTTACATAGTACTTGAGAGAGAGGCAATAATTAGAGATGGAGAATGAATTACAGGAATAAATTACAGAACACAGGTAACCACCATGGCCGTAGCCAGGCTTTGAAAATAGTGAGGTCCGGGGGTATATATATATATATATATATATATATATATATATATATATATATATATATATCCGGGGCAGTGGGGATTTCTTTAAGACTGCAAGGGAAGCTCGGCTTCCCCTATAATGTCAAAAGATTAATGGTCAAACATGTACTATTGTGTTAACATTTTATTGATTAAAAATGCGTTAGAACACGTTCATCTCGAAGACGAGTTCGTTCAGAATCAGCTACATATAGCAGGTGACTTGATTTCCTTCTCATATATTCCCATAGCATCAGTGTATTTGCCTGTTGAAGCCCAGCGTCCATTGACTTCTATGGGGCTGCTTTGAACAGTTTTTTTCAGTGCTTCAAAACTAGACGCTCATTGGATAAATGCTGCGTTTATGTCCCGCCCCCGGACGCTCAGCGTCTCTGGGGGTGAATGGAGGAGTGGGCGGGGCTGGACTCCGGGCTTCTGCGTGATGATTGGAGGGTTTGTCGAAAGACTGCATCTCCTTTTGATTGACAGCGATTGTGTCCTATAAGAAGTCGCTGATGCTGAAGCTATTCGAGCCAGTGTTGCCAACTTAGCGACTTTTCAGACCACCCTAGCGACTTTTCAGACCACCCTAGCGACCTTTCAGACCACCCTAGCGACCTTTTTCCCCAAAAGTGACTAGCGACAAATCTAGCGACTTCTTTGACAAACCTTAGCGAGTCTCTGTGATCGCTGGTACTGCCGCAACGGCGCGAGGTCAGCGAGCACGCACCTCTTTCTCTGTTCAGTGAGCGGCTGAGAGGAGCAGCGCGTTCAGTTCAAATAGATATTATGTTGCTTCTCTAATTTTACATGCAAATATAGCCGAAATCACAGCACAGGAATTGTCTTGTCTTATCTTGTGTGTATTATTTGATTTAATCAGACGACGGCTCGATTATAAATTATGATTTTTGTGCATACTAACTTCTTAGGAGGGAGAGCTGGTTATGTATTCTTAAAGGGCTGCGTTTCAGTCACTATTTCATATTTATCCCGTTGACTGACAACATAAACAGTAAAATATATAAACGAAAACAGTTTTATTGAGAATTTGGCTGCATTAAAATACAGTATGAGCACAGAGAGACAAACAAATGTAAAAGGCAATATGACGCGATGACGTAATGAATATGCTAATTAGCGCATGACGTCATCTTGCGCCATTTAGCGACTTTTCAAACTGGCTTTAGCTACTTTCCATCGAAAGAAGCTGGCAACACTGATTCGAGCTCAGTCCCATAGTGGACTTTGCAAGTGTAGTCAAAAGACAAACTGCTGCAACCTATTTCTTGATATTTGCTTGGCGAAATTGCTGGCCAATTTTCATTTTACATTTCACACAATTATACACCACATTCCTTGTTTCAGTTTAACCTAATTCCCACATTTCCTCCATCGAGTTTAATGTTTTTTTAGATCGTTTGTTCATTCATTCATTCATACAGTAGGCCAGGCGGTGAACTAGCCAGCTAGCAAACTGCACACGATGGCAGAATTTATGTATAAATAAATGGAGACTTTTTATGATGTAGGCCGAAAATGAGCTTCCCCTCTTTGAAAGACCAGCAGCCGCCACTGATCCGGGGGTATATATATATATATACTATAATAACAAACAAATACAAGTTTAACTCATTATATACACTATAAACACTTTAAAAGAGACAGACATGTAGATCTTTGTGAAAGATGTTTTCTCTGTTTTGGAGGAATGATCATTTTTAAATCATACCCTATTTATTGCATCAAAATTTGTTAATACTGTACTATAGTTAGGGGTGGATACCCAGATAGCACACGTACGTCTGCAAGACGTCTGTTAAAGATCTCTTGATCTGGAAAGCATCTGCGGTCTACAAACGTCTGACTGACGTCTTTCAGATGTCAGTTTTACATACATTCTAAATCATAAACATCTTAAAGACATCTAATAGACGTCTATTTGACATCTAAAAGGAAACGTCCTATAGACGTATTGCAGATGAGCAAACACCCTAAAAAATACGTCTTGCAGATGGAAATGCAGGCGTCAAATAGACGTGTCCGAGATGTATGTGTGCTATCAGGGTAATTTCACCAGTTGTTTATTATTCATGCTGTAACAATATATCACCGTTATAGTTTTTATTAATAACCATTGCTATATAGCTGATAACTTTGTCTAGTGTTTGTATGAATGTTTATAACATGATTTTTGAAAATGTGAACTACTATACTGAATGATATATGGCACAGACTTCTTCATGGTTAGTGTTCGCATATTTCATTTCATTATGTAACCTACTTGTTCTCTGTGTACTAGTCAAGTCAAATCACTTTTATTTATATAGCGCTTTTAACAATACAGATTGTGTCAAAGAACTTAACAGTATCAAATTGGAGGATAGAGTGTCAGTAATGAGGAGATGGCGTCAGGATCATCATCTTCATCTTTGCGACACTGACACAGAAAATACTAGTTTATTAGTAAACAATTCGGTAACACTTTAGAATACTGATCCTTTGCTAATGAATAATTACACAGGAACAAGTGACTAATGCACTATTAACTAACTGGTATTACTGTGTGAAAGGGGCTAATGTTAATAGTGCATTAGTCACTTGTTCCTGTGTAATTATTCATAATTAATTATTATAGTAAATCAATAATCAGAGTTTCTTGTTGGGTAATAGTAACTACTATTACCCAACAAGAAACTCTGATTATTGATTTAGTAAGTAACAGCGCTCAGTTGAAACTGGTAGGTCACTATTAATCAATAGCTACTATTTTTCTTCTATATATCCTGGAGAACTACTAAGAACTACTGTATACAGTTTCATAATTAATGTGAATTATGAATAATGTATAATTAATTCTAAAATGAAGATCATGGTAACCCACTAGTAATGACTCAAGAATTATCAAATTCTTTTAAAGGAACTACTATCTGATCTTCACTTTAGAATACTGATCCAAATAATTAATAATTCCTTTTGAAGAATTTGGTAATACTTGAGTCATTACTAGTGGGTTACCATGACCTTTTGTCACAAGTTCAAATAATAAATCCAGGAAGCATAAATGCGAGCAATGACACTTTAATAGTCAGACAAAGAGGGAACACACAGACAGAGGAACAGTCTCTCGGGCGGGCAGGTGACACAGGAACCAGACGGACAGCTTGCCGATGATGTGACGTGAAGAATCCCGTGAAGGTGTAAATCCAGGTGAGACGAACCACGATGACAAGACAAGGACCAGGAACCAGGCAGCAGAAGAAGACGCGGGACACACTCAGACGACATCAACCAACGATCTGACAAACAGGAGAGAATGCGGTGAGACTTTATAGGAGGATAGATCGGCAGCAGCTGGTGCGGGGAATGAGATCAGCTGGCGCGCTGATGAGCGGTGACGTCAGCTCACACATACACAACAACAATACACGAGGCATGAAGAGAGCAGTGAATTCATGAATCGTGACACCTTTACTTTAGAATTAATTATTCATTATGTATTATTCATATTAATTATGAACCTGTATACAGTAGTTCTTAGTAGTTATCAGGGAGGTATGAAAAAATAGTTACTGATTAGCTAATAGTGAACTACTACATTCAACTAAGCACTATTATTTACTAATTCATTCATCAGAGTTTCTTGTTAGTTACTAATAGTTACTAGAGTGCTAATATTGTGTTACTCGTGTTCTTGTGTAGTTATTCATTAATGATGGAACAGTATTCTAAAGTGTTACCAACAATTCAAATATCTCCTTACCCCCCCCCCCCAACACACATTCATGGTAATTACTTTTGCCGGTGCATTGCAGCAAGCTTCAGCCTATTGCGTGTATTTGAACGCAAAACTCTTCATCTGCGCTGACGGCTCTCTGCTGCGTCGCGGCACGGTCTCGTGTTGTTTCCACCAGCGCAACAATTTTTTTCATCACTAATTGATGGATGTCTAAAATATAAAAATAAGGGGAAGCCTAAAACAGGCCCGAGGCCCAGTCCCCATCTGAACTATGACGTGAAAATTGGCCCGAAGCCCGGCCCTAGAGGTGTAAAAAAGTTGGGGCCCGGGCCGAAATGCAGTGCTCTAGTTCTCCTCTGTAGAAATCAGTTTTCCCCCTCGGGGGGCCCCACCCCCCCATCTTCGGGCCCTTAGAATCGTCCTAACCTTCAGAGCCGTATACGGTTCACACATGAGACTGATGGCAGTCGCGTTTAAATGACAATGTGAACAACAGTGCAAAAAAAAACGGATTTCAGCAAAAAATCTGATATGAGCATTAAGACCTGCAGTGTGAACTAAGTGTCCCTTTTATTTAAAAAACATTTTTATGCTCTGAAAGTGTAAACCCATTGAGCACAGTACAATCAAACAACACCCCCCCCCCCCCATTACAAACCAGTGTGTTCATAATTAAAATAATATGGTAAGACGCACCAATGTGCAATATCAAGTGGCAAAACAATCACTTTCATGCTCTGCTCTGCTAAAATCCAGATTTAGGCTATGAACAAGACCTCATCTGATAAAATCCCCATAAGTGAAAGATAACGGCAGTGTTGTGATTTCAGCTGTATTCACACATGAAATGACAACCAGAGAACACATAAAATGTTATGTAATGTCCGTCTTATTTTGTTTGATCAAAAAAAAAAAGTTTTTTTTTTTTTTTTAAATCAGCAGATATCGCCATAATAACTCCTCGTCTCAAAACATTGATAAAAGTCGCAGCAACAAAGAGTAAGTCACTTAATTTGGTGGCAAAATCCCCAAACTGGCAACTCTGGTTGCCTGTTAGGCTGCAAGACATTAAGACAAGTTCTGGCAATGGGAACATAAATACAAGAGAATGACAAATGATTTTGGAAAGAAGAGAGAGCACAGGAAGGGGAAAGAAACTGAACTATGAGTCACGCACCGTCATCAAGGATGACGAGTCTGAGAAACATGTTACAGTGAACAGCGTCACCCACGTGCGCCTGAGCTTCATTTGGAAGAGTTACAACGAGCAAATGGCACACATTTGGTGGTATATCTTAAGTAATATTTTAATACTAAATTAATGTCAAGTTGTTGTTGTAAATGCAAATCAGTTTTGTATTGTTATTTTAATGTGCTAATTTAACACATTTATAGTCTTCAGAGGTGTATGAAGGTCTGTGCAATGATCACTTCTTGGTTGTATGAATGCAATATACGAGTCAAGATATGTGTTGTATATTATGACGTTCAATAAACACCATATAACCTCCATTATAACATGTATGTTAGTCTGTTGAGTGAATGTGTGAATTGGTGATGTTTTTATACTGATTGTTTGATCTGTAGAGAAACATTTTTACAGCACTTTCCTGCTGTATTTTTTGTATATTTTCCCCAGACATTTATAATTATCTGTTAATTTCTTTTCTAGGTGTGTGTGGTTCAGACGGGGTGTCAGTGATGGAGGGAGATTCAGTCACTCTACACACTGATGTTAAAATAAACCAACAAGAGAAGGTTCATTGGTATTTTAATAGCATTCGCATCGCTTACATCAATGGAGATCTCAGTTATATCTGTACAGATGTTCAGTGTGATGAAGGTAATGAGAGATTCAGAGACAGACTGAAGCTGGACAATCAGACTGGATCTCTGACCATCATGAACACCACAACCACAGACTCTGGGGAATATAGACTAATGATCATCAACGGCAGTGACAGTGAAAAGATCTTCAGTGTTACTGTTCATGGTGAGTTATGTTTAAAAGCAGGTTATTCATGTTTAAATCACATCATTGTATTTATTATACCAGTGACATTCAGAGCTGTTTTTCTCTTTAGCTGCATCATTCAACAGAACAGAATTACTTCTATTTGAACAAAGACATATCCATAATTAACTTGATATTCAGCAATTTTGCAGTTAATTCATTTTCTCCTGAATTTCTCAGGAAATTAATATGTATAATTATTTTTAGTTATTTTTCACCCCCAAAAGATCCTCCAGCAGCTGTTGGTTTGTGTTTCAGGTGTTTCTGCTGCAGAACGAGATGAAATATGTGTGAAGAAGGGAGAAAATGTTACTTTAGATCCTGGTGTTATAAAAAAACCATTTGATTTGATGACGTGGTATTTTAATGACACTTGCATCATGGAAATCACTGAAGATCAGTCTAAGATCTGTACAAATAAACAGGGTTATAATAGTGATGAGAGATTCAGGGACAGACTGGAGGTGAATCAGACTGGATCTCTGACCATCAGAGACATCAGAACCACAGACTCTGGACTTTATAAACTACAGATCAACAGCAGCAGATTCAGCATCATTAGGAGCTTCAGACTTACTAACGCTGGTGAGTATCATTTAGTCATTACAATTTCAGAACATCATTTTTAAACTGACAGTAATTTTATTGTTTTTACAGCTTTATTGACTTTTTGAAAATACAATTTGACTATGTATTAATATATGTATTTAGATAATCTATTAGAGTATATACTTTTTACCATAATAAAATAATAATGCAAATTAATAAGTTAACCAATTATTTTAATGTAAATAAAGTAAATGTAATCAAATAAGTGTTAATTCAATGCATGAACCACACCAGTTGGAAAAAGCCATGTTTTCATTTTTGTTACAGATCACTATTATTCTGAGCATTTGTTTGCAATTTTTTCGCAATTAATTTTAGATCAGACTGACAACTTTACACAAGGGCTGTTCACATCAAAAACTATATGTATAAAGATAATGACAACTAGCAGACTGTCACGGTGCACACAGCAGGGAGGACACAGGAAACACGGAAACGAGGATGTAACTCAAAAACATACTTTACTAGGACATCAGGGCAGGACAAGGCAAGGCAGACACTGACAGGAACACCGGGGAGTAACGAGTAGACCAGACGAAATGGCACAACACAGACAGGACTATAAATACACAAGTAAATTAACGAACACGGCTGGACACGAATAAACTACTAATTACATGAAACGAGAACAGGAAACAAACCAAATATGGGCACAAGAGGCAGGAACATATGACAGACACACAACAGTTCCCTTACACAGACAGTCATTGTGTTTATTATAAGCATGTTCTGCAGTTTTGCTGTCTGCTGGTTTAAATGCTCAAGCTCTTTAAAGCAGGATGGATTCTGATTGGGTGTAAATGTTTTTATTGCCCATCAGCTGGAAAAATAGTTCTGAAATATCCTTGCAATTGTAGCATGTCTGGACCCGTCACTCATCGCACAATAACCACACAACCACTCAGCAATGAGGTCCAGTGACTTTTAATCAGAGAGAAATGAAGAGAGATCATCAATGGATCGATAGTGCATCGTCTTCTCTCACTCTGGCATTGGTGGAGGATTAAATGCAGTGTTGTCAGATTACATCATGTCTCATTCACTGCTAAGGAAACATTACAGTACAAACAGCATAATATTACAATAATAATGCCTTCTATTCTCGCTAAGTGTAATGGAGCGCGCGAAGAGTTGTGCAAATACATACATTGATGGCAGGTAGAACAGCCTATCATAGTCCTCGGACCGAGGAATATGATTGGGTGAACATTTTATGGTTCTACACCTTCCACAGACAATATAAATACATTTAGACTGCTATCCAGATGAAGCCAAATCACCTACCCTGCCTTTAACAGGAAAGCGCTCACAATGAACACATTCAGTCATTCTTCTCTCAAACATATCGTGCATAATTTGTTCACGTGTATCTCTGATATGGAGGAGCACACTTCTTGAAGCATTTTGTCCTGGAATTCATAGTAATCCTTACTACAGTAATCCTTTACTGACCTCTAGTGCAACTTCCCATTCCAAAGGAGATGGACTGTAAAGGCTCTAAAGATTCAGGTCCATTTTCAGGAATACGTGTCACTGTGTTTCGCGGCTTATTCGACCTGAATGATTTGATGCAGGAGCTTTACAAAGGGCAAGTATTACAAACCGCTATTACAGTGAGAGGAAATGATTGTCTTTTTTATGCAAAATTTGTGCTTAATTGTCTGTGTGTGATTATTTTTCAAAGGAGACAAGGTGAAAAATAAGCTCAGGCATCTGTTGAAAGTCCAGGTATGAGGTAAAGTACTGCAGCCTACTACTATGATGAGATTGTCAGCTGTGCTTGATTTCACTACAGATGTGTGTGTGTGTGTTTGTATGTGTGTGTGTTTGTATGTGTGTGTGTGTGTGTGTGTGTGTGTGTGTGTGTTTGTATGTGTGTGATGTGGCTTCATTCATATCATTTTATGCAGATATCATACAAAGAATCACCATTAAATCAGAAAATATAATAGCATTTCTGCTCTTCTGATGAAAAAACAATGGGGCACATATATTTTTATTAATACGATATTTTTTCCGCTGACTGAATGGAGTTGACATCAAAGATGGGAAATGAACATTTCAGACATTTCAGAACTGATGACAGATGTGCCGGATTCCTGAGTCACTATAAGTGTAACCACTGTTTATTTCTCTGTCTGTAATCTGTGAATTATTGTTTCTTTACAGGCAGGAAAACGTCTCAAGACCTAACAGCATCACAACTGGATTGTGTATCTGAACTTCAGTTTATGTTTTTGAGCTTTAACTTGAATTTCTTTAGGCCACACTTCTTAATCAACAAGCACTTACCTGTTATTAGTTGTGGAAAACATTAAAGTCACCGCTTATTAAACTAGAATAGATTTATATTTATCATTTAGCATGCTTCTTATGGCAAGTGCCTTGGTTTCTGGTTATGGGTTAGTGAAGTGCTTGTGGAAGTGATGTGTTTTCAGCTGATTCTTGAAGGTTGAGATGGTGTCAGCAGATCAGGTTGAAGGTTTCTGGAGTTTCTGAAGAAACTCGTTGTGGTGGAACCACTATGGTGCTTATTCATTGTATTCATTTACTCAATTCAGCATTTAAGCCTGAATTTACACAGATATAAAAGTGTATAAAGCTTTAAAACAAACCACCATGAATTAAACTACCATGAGTTCTCAGGACAGTCCGCATTATTTAATTTACAAATTCTTTGTGAAGAAGATCTGCACTACACATATTGTACTGTCAGTTTTTACTTGATTTGTCATGCACACTGCATCAATGTACTGTATTTACATACTATATTGTGTGAAGTGTATAATAATTCAATTGAAAAAACAAGCTTTGTATGATTGTGATCCAGAGCAGAGCTGGTTTGTTTGGTTCATTAGAACTCCATAGAAGTCCTTATGGAGAAACTGAATTGGAACAATAACTTGGTATATACAGTATGGTTATATAGCATATATGGTTGTCACTTTTTCACTTTATTTGCATGTTTGCATTGTAAATGTATATCATTTTTACTGTGAAAAAAGTGTAACAGTCTGCTGTTTTAAATAAACATTTTGAATGTTATAAATGATCATTGTTTAAGCAAATTGTTATTTTAGTATTGTTAATATATTAGTACAGTTTTGAATTAGTAGTTTTCATATTTTAATATGATTTAAATTTTAATTTGAATTAAACTTCTATTCATTTTTATTGTTATTGTTATTACATTTCATTTGTTATTATTTCTTCATTTAGATGTCAATAGTTTTATTAATTTTATTTGTTTTAGTACTTCTAAATTTGACCTTGTCAACTAACTGATACAAATTACTTTTTTATTATTTTATTTCAGTAAACACCTTCAACACATCCACACTGAACTACACACACTATCCATACAGTACTATTTACTTGAAGTTGCTCTGAGATTTTAAGTTAGATTCACTAATTAAACCACAAATTCACATGATCACGGGTCTCTGGGGTGCGTTCAAGCTCAAACATGTGCAACGTTTTGCTGCTTTTTCCGGGTTGAACAACACGTTTCCTGGAAACGGTGTGCAACGGGGTTTGAGATACGTTTTCTCTTGTTTGATGGGGGTGTCGAAAATGTCAGCCCAATCAGCAGCAACATGTGTATAAACCACGCGGTATTAAAGAGACAATATTGTATACACACTGATGCACATACTGCTATGTGCGAATTTGTAAGTAAATGTAATTAATCTAACATACAAAATAAGTATTGTTAAAAAATATTGATAAATATTGAGCAAGTATATTGTTTGCACATGTTTATTTACATTAAAGGCAAAATAACTGAAATAATAAGAGCACAAGTATAGATCTGGAACTTCAAGTCTTAAAACTTAAAATTGTGAATATGAATGGGAATATACTTCAGAGATATTTTACTCAAGAATTTCTAGGGGTGCCAATAATTGTGTCCAATGTGTATTTGAGAAAAACATTTATTTCATAATGATACCCCCCCCCCCCCATTTTAAATTCTTATTATCCAATGAAAGGTTAGATTTTTGTGAATTTTTTTAATAAAAGATCAAAAGGATTTACAATGCAGATTAATTTTCACAGCATTCTTTGATCATATTTACCAAGGGTGCCGAAATTTTTGGCCATGACTGTATGCCTTTGTGGTTCTCACCCCTCGGGAAAATATTACAATATCATAGCACAACAAAAGTGATCAGCAATAATGATAAGCCTAATACTCACAATAAAAATAATAAGGTCATATAGATCATAACACAGTCTCGGAGGTAATGCGAGGCAAATGTTGGATCACAATAATTAGGAATCACAGTTTCTAATTATTCACATTCAATTGTTAATTTAATTTCTGAATGATGATAATATTAGATATTTTTAGTTAATGAAATGTTGAATTAAATTTGAAATTTTAAAGTAATGCTGATCTAATGAGATATTATAAAAATCTTAACATACTGTGTTCATTATATCACTAGGTGGAACTTAGATTTTTGACATCACCTATATTATTATTTCTCTTTGTCACTTTATTAGACTCTCTTTTTGGAAGCATCACTGTTTTAAAATCAAATCACAAACTCTCCTCTTGCACCATCTAAATACACCCCAATTTGGAATAACCCAGATTTTACAGCTAACAAGAAGCCACTCAATTTACGCACATGGGCAGAAAAGGGAATCACACAGCTTCAGCATATCTTTCATAATAATAACCTGGCACCATTCTCCCACTTGGTTCAGAGATACGGCATTGGGAGCAATTGTTTTTTGGAATACTCACAAATCAAATCATCAATTCAATCAAAAATTGACACTAGGACAATTAATCTAGACCTCCCCCTCCCAATAACAGCGCTATTAAATATTTCTTCTTCTAAAAAACTACTCTCCAAAATATACAGAATTATATCAAAATCGGACAATACATTAGGTATACCAAATGTTAAATGGGAATCAGATTTATCTATTGCCCCCGATGCCGCTTTCTGGACACAAATCTGCAAAAACATTTACTTGACGAAAAATGCCAATCTTCAATTTATACAATATAAAGTACTTCATAGATTTCATCTTACTGGACGAAAATTATTTAAAATGGGTTTTACTTCAGAAACATGCTCACACTGTACACAAAACACCTCAGACACCTATCTTCACGCCTTGTGGCATTGCACCCCAGTTAAAGAATTTTGGGAAAATGTTACTGAGTCACTATCCAACCATGGGATGTCACATCCCATTGTCTCCTTCCCTCTGTATATTAGGTGACACATCCATAATCAACTCAAACGATACAGATAGTAAATTACTCTTAATAGCTCTAACTATCGCCAAGAAAACTATCCTCATGAACTGGAAATCAAGGAATACCATACATATTTCATCTTGGAAAAACTTAATAACAGACTACATCTCCATGGAAAACCTGTCAACTTCCACTCAAAATAATACAACAGAATTGAACCCCTCTTTGTTATCTCTCATAAACTTCCATCAATCATGAATCCGTTGACCCTCTCTGTCTGAAGCCACCCTCAACAACACACAATTCATCAATATCTACATAAGATTTTGGGGGAGGGGGGTTAGGAAGAGGTAGCAACAAAAGCTAATATCAAACTAAATCAAAAACTTATAAAAATATTTTTCTATTATTAATATTATTATTATTTATTTTTTCTCTTTCTCTATCCTTTCCTTATGGTCGCTTTCTGCTCTCTGCACTTTTTTTTTTCCTTTCTTCTCTCTCTTTTCTCTTTCTCTTTTCACGCCTCTGGGCCTCGGTTGGCTGTGGCCCTGTGTGGTTGGGTTTAGTGGTTGGTGGGTGTGCTGTGGGGCCGGGGACCTTGTATCTCCAACCTGTACCAGCTTTGGCCTGGTTTTCTTGCCTCTGGCAGGTTCAGCACTACATGCCTTGTTTTTTTTAATGCATCACTAGACGGTATACATACATCTATTTTAAAACAAGCAAGGGAAGAGCAGAGAGGAGGAGAAGAGGGAAAAAAAGAAAAAGAAAGAAAAAAAATGCATACATGTATATCAGACACACACAGGGTAAGTGGGACGTGAGCATGGGGGCCTGGGCTTTGCACTGGGCTGGCTCCACGCTACACGTCACACTTTTTTAATGCATCATACACTTAACAATACATATACAGTACATATGTAAGGAAAACATGGCATGTGAGTGGTGGCCGGGGGTGAGACTTTGGTCCTTGTGCCCTGCAGCTCCTCTCCTAGATGGCTCGTCCTGGGCCTAAACTATGCCTTGCCCACGGAGGGCCCAGAGGCAGCCTTACAATATCTTACTCTTTTTAGCTTTATTATTATTATTATTATTTTCTCTCTATTATTAATATTATTATTATTTTGTTATTAATACTATGATTACTACCATTATTATTATTATTATTATTATTATTATTACTATTGTGTCCTCTTTCTAATCCTCCAACTTTCCCCACATTTATTTATTTATTTTTATTTTTTTAGTTAATTACTATCCTCTAATTTGTGTTATTAATGTTACTGTTGTTATTATTATTATTATTATTACTATTATCATTTCTGTTGTACTTTCTTTTTCTAAAATGTATTTATTTATTTTTCTTTTTTTCTTTTCTTTTTTTCTTGTTTAGTTATACTTCCAACCCCAACACCCGGTCACACACACACACACACACACACACACACACACATACACACACACACTCATACTCATGTATGGCTGTCATGTATGTTTTGTTGACCCTGGTTACTCTGTATTTGATTTGTCACCTGTAAATAGCATGTTTGTTTGCATAATAAAAAAAAAAAAAAAAAAGATTCTCTTTTTGGTTCACATATAGCTTAAATATGTGCAGTGGCCTGCTCATGATGCCCAAACAGCATCATACCGGCGTTAAAGTGTCTGCAGTTTCTCAAACTGAACGTTAGAGATCATCAAACATCACAGATTGCACTATAATATAAAATATATTCAGATCAGACATCTAAATACAACTATACACTACACAAAACAAGATTCTATGATGAGAATAATACGATTGATCAAAGTACAGAATAAAACAAATGATACCCATCCTCTTGTTGATTTTATTGATAGCTGTATTTGAAATTAAATCCTTGTATATATTTCAATCTTTACAGAACTTGAAGATATGTCATGATATGTATGATATCTGCTTCTTGTCTCCTCCTCTTGTGGATCTGATGTCATAAACCAGAACAGCCACAGTAGCCACGCCCACCAGAGCAGAGACGACCAATCGGATCACAGCTTCAGTAAAACCGCAGCAACAGACTTCTGGTAAAAAACCAATGGTAAAACATAACCGGGGTTTCCTTCCAGTAAGCTGACGTTAGTCTCTGTGAAGAACTCAAAACCTGCATAATGTTAAAAAAGTATACATATTTTGTGAAAAAAACTCAAAATAAATTAATAATATATATATATATATATATATATATATATATATATATATATATATATATATATAAATATATATATGGGTGACTTAATTGTGCACTTCCATACCTGAACATGCGTGACAGAGTTGACTGATGTCCAGATGTTGAGTCTGGTTGCTGATGGGATTGTTGAGCACACAGCTGTAGGTGTTTTTATCCTGATATTCCACCTCCAGAGGTAGAGAGAGACTGATGCTGAGATCAGACACACTGATGCTGGACAATAAACTGTTTCCTTTGTACCAGGAGAGAGTCACATCACTCACATTCACCACTGAACACACCAATGAACAATTCTGCTGTGATGATGATGATGATGATGATGATGAAGAATAGTTTGAAGAATTGCCAGTGATGTCAGGAACAGGCAAACGAGCTGAAATAAATATAATTGAGAATATGTAGGGAATAATTGAGTGCTAACCATCTCACCTTCAATTTAGTTTGACTAATATATACTGTAATAAACAGAAGAATCAAACCTGTACTTGTGACTCACCATAGACAGTAACATTGAATCTGAGTGTGGTCTGTTTTCTGCTGCTGATTTTCACTTGATAAAGTCCAGAGTCTGTGATTCTGGTGTTCTTGATGGTCAGAGATCCAGTCTGATGATCCAGCTCCAGTCTGTCTCTGAATTTCCCATCAAAAACATCATCACGTGTGTTGAAGTGTCCATCTTCTTTATTAATGTGAGCTATATAAACCCCTGCATCTCCAAACGTCCATGTTATCAGATCATCTGTCTGTATTTCAGTAAGACCAGATTGTAGAGTGACTGAATCTCCCTCCGTCGTTGATAATGATTTGACTGCAACTGAATCAGCAAACAAACAAAATTAAGATCCTCTTAAAAGACCAAAGTGAGTATTTGAGCTGATTTGAGTCTAGTTTAGCTCATAAATCTGTGTGCAAAGGATCCTTAGGCGGTAAAATAAAGTTTCAGGAAGTTGTTACAAAACCAAACACAACAGCAGCAGATGTGTTTTGAGTACATTTAACTGAACGTCAGCATCTCTAGTGATCATTTTAGGCCACCAAATACTTATAATAAAAGGGCATCATGATAACTGTACAAAATGTAGTGTGAAGCATTGCAAAGATACATCGTCATGATCAGTCAGCTTGTGTTTGGTGCCCAAAAGTCGACAAATTAAGCAATACACACAGATCTCTGAATTTCAGGAAACCCTTTTATATTATATATTTACTTTCACACAGTCATTGTTTCAACAAATAAGATTAGTTTTATGTTTATCAAAACAAATCAATAATCTTCTTTCATATTGGCACGTACAACGATCAGTTATTTCAATAGTAAAAAATGTGAGAGAACACCGAATGCTGAATAAACAGTTTTACAGTACAGTCTTCTCACAAACACTCATACATTACCTAACAAACTGATATGAATCTATAAATCTGCTTATACTGGATTATCTACATTTGAATTTTGAAAAAAGTACATTTTTGTTTTACTTATTTAAATATGACATTTCCAGATTGAAATTGATGAGACATAAACTTTATTGATCTCACAGCGATAGCTTAGTTTGATTTATGATTCTGGTACAGTTTAAACCATAGAAATGTTTCAAACTTACCAACCAGATGCCAAAAGCACAAACAGCAAAAAACAAACGAGCGAAACATTTTCTTTAGCAGTTTAGAAAGGGAGAAATGTAGAAATGTTCACAGAGATGAAAACTACTTCTGTGTTAGTATGTGTCAGACGTGGGTTGTTCTCCAATTCTGCTTTTTTTTCTTCTTGTTTTCACAGAGCTACATGCCTTCGCATAAATGCACTAAGAAAACATTATCTGTAGAAAAACAGATAATGTCCTGCATGACAATTACCAGTACATTTTCTGTTAAATTTACAGGCATTTCCTTCAACCCTAAAACATAACAGTGTGATACGTAGCTAATTCAAAATAAAGGTAATGCCTGTGAAAAACCAATACGGAAAAATCCTTCATATACAGTGGGGCAAATAAGTATTTGATACACTGCGAATTTTTCAAGTTTTCCCACTTACAAAGAAGAGATCTGTAAGTTTCATCGTAGGTACACCTCAACTGTGATAGACCTCAACTTGTGTGATTTTTAAATAATTAACTTCCATTTTATTGCATGAAATAAGTATTTGATCACCTACCAACCAGCAAGAATTCTGGCTCTCACAGACCTGTTAGTTTGTCTTTAAGAAGCCCTCCTATCCTCCACTCATTACCTGTGTTAACTGCACCTGTTTGAACTTGTTACCTGTATAAAAGACACCTGTTCACACACTCAATCAATCAGACTCCAACCTCTCCACTATGGGCAAGGCCAAAGAGCTGTCTAAGGACACTAGGGACAAAATTGTAGACCTGCACAAGGCTGGGATGGGCTACAGGACAATAGGCAAACAGCTTGGTGAGAAGGCAACAACTGTTGGTGCAATTATTAGAAAATGGAAGAAATTCAAGATGACTGTCAATCTCCCTCGGACTGGGACTCCATGCTAGATCTCGCCTTGTGGAGTATCAATGATCCTGAGAAAGGTGAGGGATCAGCCTAGAACTACACGGAGGACCTGGTCAATGACCTGAAGAGAGCTGGGACCACAGTCTCAACGGTTACCATTAGTAACACACTACACCGTCACGGATTAAAATCCTGCAGCGCGCGCAAGGTCCCCCTGCTCAAGCCAGCACATGTCCAGGCCCGTCTGAAGTTTGCCAAAGACCATCTGGAGGATCCAGAGGAGGCATGGGAGAAGTTCATGTGGTCAAATGAGACCAAAATATAACATTTTGGTATAAACTCCACTCACCGTGTTTAGAGGAAGAAGAAGGATGAGTACAATCCCAAGAACACCATTGCCTCCGACAGCCCCAAAACCTGAAAGATCTGGAGAAGACCTGTATGGAGGAGTGGGCCAAAATCCCTGCTGCAGTGTATGCAAACCTGGTCAAGAACAGGAAACGTCTGACCTCTGTAATTGTAAACAAAGTTTTCTGTACCAAATATTAAGTTCTATTTTTCTATTGTATCAAATACTTATTTCATGCTAGAAAATATAAATTAATTATTCAAAAATCATACAATGTGAATTTCTGGATTGTATTTTTTTTTTTATATATATATATTCTGTCTCTCACAGTTGAGGTGTACCTACGATGAAAATTACAGATCTCTCCGTTCTTTGTAAGTAGGGAAAACTTGAAAATCGGCAGTGCATCAAATACTTATTTGCCCCACTGTATATATTTAAATGGACAGATGAAGTACGGAGTACATTAACTTCTACATTTAACAGAAGAAAACACTTTCGGAAGTTACCCATGAGTCAAGTTACCCACTAAAACAAAGTTTTGAAAATACAAATGGTGCAAGAATCCTCCAGGCCACAGTGTTGCAATTACAGGAAACATTTGGTGGAAGTTACTGTATAATCAGGGCCATTTGTGAAAATGTATTTGGTCTATGTATGTTTCTAACTGTTTTTATCATGCCAGATTTATGACCATATGACATTAAGCCGTAAACAACCCTTACAAAAATGTCCTGTGGTACTGCAGCAGTACTACAAAAATTTACCACAAGCTAAATATGACAGGATTACCATAGCACTTTCTGTGCAGTATCACAAGAATTTACCATTAGATGTCGATGTGGTTTTTCTGTTGTTTTTCTGTGGCATGACCAAAGTATTTGAACAGAGCTAAATATGACAGGATTACTATAGCACTTTCTATATAGCATGAACTTACTACAGAAAATACAATTGTTTTGTGTGATATTTCCAATACAATGACATCAAGCTGGCAGAAATATAATGCAGGTGAGTGCAGTATGTCAAATAAAGTAATGTGATATTTTTTATCTGAATTAATATATGATACAAATGCCAAGCTGTAATCAACTGCTAAAGTATTTTACAATATAAACAACTGTCTGATCTCACTTTATCATAATTGAAAATTTTATTAAACTACAAATTAACTAGCACAGATAGTATTCTCACAAAAATGTTTGTTTTACATTTACATTTATGCATTTAGCAGACGCTTTTATCCAAAGTGACTTACATTGCATTCAAGTTACAGATTCTACAATTTATCAGCTCTTGATTTAAATGTAATTTATGACAAATGTTACATCAACATCAATAGTTCTAAGATATGAAATATAGTCCAGCATGTATTGTGTGTGTTTTATATATATATATATATATATATATATATTTATGTATAGAGTGGTGTGAAAAAGTGTTGGCCCCCTTCCTGATTTTTTATTTTTTTGCATTTTTGTCACACTTTAATGTTTCAGATCATCAAACAAATTTAAATATTAATCAAAGATAAGACAAGTAAACACAACATGCGGTTTTTAAATGAAGGTTTGTTTTTTTTTTTTTTATGAAGGGAAAACAAAATCCAAACGCACATGGCCCTGTGTGATAAAGTGTTTGTCCCCTCCTCCCTGTTAAAACATAACTGTGGTTTATCACACCTGAGTTCAGTTTCTCTAGCCACACCCAGGCCTGATTACTGCCACACCTGTTCGCAATCAAGAAGTCACTTAAATAGGACCTGCCTGACAAAGAGAAGTAGACGGCGCGAAAATGGTAGGTCAGAATTCGGCACTACACCAGTAGAAAGAGAGCTGGCGGGAGATTTGTTTTCAGGAAACGTCAGGACAAATTAATTGTTTCTTAAAGGACAAAACAGGAACGGTTCTTGAGTTGAAGTAGGTGGATATAATGGACGATTCTTCGGATGATGGTAATCAAGATATGGAGTTCCAAGAAGTGCGATATAATAAAAGGAAGTAACATGGGTGATGAGTCTGAATATGAGAAACTATGTACAAGTAAAACGGGAGTATGTACCCCCTCCTTTGCGTTGTTATAAGTGTCAGCGCATAGGACATACTGCTGCTGTTTGCAAAGGGAAAATGCGTTGTGCAAAATGTGGAGGGGAGCATGATTATGGGAAGTGTCAGGAAGGAGCTGAGATCAAGTGTTGCAACTGTGGGGGAGAGCACAGCGCTGCATATGCAGGATGTCCAGTACAGCAACAGGTTCGTGAAATCCAAAAGGTAAAATCCACCCAGAATGTAACATATGCAGAAGCAGCTCGTAGAGTGAAACATGTAGACGATACAAGAATACATATTGGACCGGAACAAACCTCTCAGAATGACAAGTCAATGGAACAGCTGAACTTGATAAAGAATGACTCAAATGACAACATTAACATGAGCAAAACTGATTTTGTGGCATTTATCTGTGCAGTGGTGAATGGCACTGGGCAGGTAGAAAGAAGATCTGATAAAATAAAAATTGTGGTAGAATGTGCAAACAAATTCTTGAACTGCATCGGTATATCAGCAGAGCAAATTCACAAGATACCACAGTCTAAAGAAGGGAGAACAGAAGGTAGTATAACAACAAATTATGATGCATCTCAATGTAATGATATATAACATCATCATGTCTTTCCTGTTGCTTCATTGGAATGCCAGAAGCCTAATCGCTAATGGACAGGAGTTTAAAAAGTATATTGTATATATGAATAAATCTCCTGATATCATTTGTATACAAGAAACATGGTTATGCAAGTCATTGGATTTTAGGCTGAATGGCTATGAGGTAATATGGAAGGACAGGATTAATGGTAGAGGTGGAGGGTGTGCAACATTCATAAAAGAAAATGGGATATATAGACAAAGAAATAATGAAGGTAATGCAGAGAGCATTTGTATAGAATTAATGGGTACACAGGGGGTAGTCAAAGTGTTAAATTTCTATAATCCATGTTCAGAATTAACAATAGATATCCTGAAAAGTGCCATGGGAGAAAAGGCAAACAAAATGATTATATGTGGTGATTTTAATGCTCACAATTGTATTTGGGGTAGTAGGAATACAGATAAAAATGGAGAAATAATAGAAGAGTTCATGGAAGATAACTCTTTAGTATGTTTAAATGATGGCAATCCAACAAGAATAGACATAGCAAGAGGTGGAATGTCATGTTTGGATATCACAATAGTTTCAGCATCATTAGCTGGTAAATGTGTATGGTCAGTATCTAAGGATAATATAGGAAGTGATCATTTTCCAGTGACGTGTAATTCAAAATAAGATTCAACTACAAAAATGTAATTATGGTGTAAAATGGATATATAAGAAAGCAGATTGGGGAAAACTTCAAATGTTATGTGAAGAACAATTCAAAAATCTGTCAGTAGAGGGTAGTGTTGATGACAGATATAATAAAGTAGTGAATGCCATTTATTTTGCAGCCTCTCAGTCTATCCCACTATCAAGTGGTATAAGTACAAGAAAGAATGTACCATGGTGGTCAGAGGAGTGCTCGGCAGCAATCAGAGAAAGGAATAAAGCATTTCAGTTTTTAAAAAGAACACTCACCCCAGAAGCAGTCATAGATTATCAAAGAAAAGGGGCTTATGTTAAAAAGATTATTAAAAGTACAAAAAGGACAGCATGGCAAAACTTTTGCGATACAATAGGGAGGGAAACTGAAATAAATGCAGTCTGGCGTATGATTAAAAAGATGAATGGAATTGACAGCTTTAAAAAAATACCTGTAATGGAGGAAAATGGGAAGGTAGCTATCACAGATAAAGACAAGGCTACTATGTTAGCTCAAACATTTGCTAAAGCTCATAGCATTGAAAATTTAGATGATACATTTTTAACAAGACGACAACAAATTAAGAATATCTATGGAGATGCTTGCAAGAAAAAGCAAGATTTTAAAAGTATTTTGGATGATGAGTTTAGTTATTTGAATTAAAAACAGCTATTAATAACTCAAAGAGTACCACACCAGGGAAATATATGATAAGTTATAGAATCTTAAAGAAATTATCACCAAAAGCATTAGAAGCATTATTGGACTTATATAATTATATATGGAATGAGGGTATCCTTCCTAAGCAATGGAAAACGGCAATTGTGCTCCCTCTAGCTAAACCTGGGAAAGATATAACAAAATCTAGTAGTTATAGACCCATCGCTCTTACTTCTACACTATGTAAAGTAATGGGAAAAATGATTGTGAGGCGAATGAATTACATTTTAGAGCAAAGGGAATTGTTATCAACATTTCAAAGTTAAAAAAGCTTTTGTAATGAAAGAGTACATGATTGCAGTTCCCTATCGATACTCCACTCGTACTGCGTCTTGCTAAAGACGCTATGGGAAAAAGCCTTTTTTCTCCTTTACTGAAGCCTTATTCAATCACGCAGTGAAACTGCACGATCATTGGTTTGTGCAGTGTGATAAAACGAACCAATGTGTCGGCAGCGGAGCTGCACGAGCCTATGGCGACGGAGCCCGCCAGATCCCGCCAGAATGGGCGGGGTTATCTGGCTATATAATCAGCCGTCTCGCCATAGGATCCTCAGATTTCTTCTCCTTCAGCGACGACATCTCGCCTTCGCTGATCCCAAGAAGCCGCCATCGCCGTTGACACGCCTCGCAGCTGAGCCAGAGACCTCCTGCCTGCTGAGACGACGCTCTTCGCGCTCCAGCCCCGCAGAAGCCCCGGTCTGTTCGCTGCCGCCATCCGGCGAATTCACGCACTCTAAAAGAGCAAATTTAGGCGTTGTTTCAAATGCCTGGCCGACTTTGCGGCTCGTGCAGGGCTCCCCTGCACTCCGATGACGGCCACAGCGAGTGCGTTTCCTGCTTGGGGAAATCCCATGCAGATGCAGCGCTCGCTGACACTGAATGCTCGCACTGCGAGCGTTTCAGTCTCGCCTCTCTGCGCTCGCGGATCGCTTTCTTTTCAGAGAGCGATCCCGCCCCTCGCGCCCTCCCGTTTTCTTCCTCCCAGGCACCTGTGAGGAAAAAGCGGCGGGGCAGAGGATTTCAGTGCTTGGCTGAGAGCGAGCTCACGCCGGCTCGAGTCCCGCGTGCCTCGTTTTCGCCACAGAGAGAGCATTCTCCCGTCCTTTTTTCCCAGCCCGACCAGCGTCCCTCCGCTGCCGCGAGCGATCTGGTCTCGTTCGGAAAAAGTGACGAAGAGCTGGCCGATGACAGCATGTCATTGGCAGCTTCTGATGCGGAGGAGCTGTCGGGCTCTGCTGTAGACTCCGCCCTCCCGCATTCTTCAGCGCCCAGCACCGCTGCAGCTGGGATGGACGCCGAGCTCTTCCGTGTCCTCTCCAGAGCGGTTGAAGAGCTGGGACTGGATTGGTCTCCACCAGAGGAGCCCTCTCGCAGCCGTCTTGATGAGTGGTTCCTGCCGGGGCGCCGTCAGGCCCCTCTACAGCGACCCTCGCCGTTCTTCCCTGAAGTTCACGACGAGCTGACGAAATCGTGGCGCGCCCCCTACTCCGCCCGCCTCCGCACTTCC
Source organism: Barbus barbus (assembly GCF_936440315.1). Taxonomy (NCBI): domain Eukaryota; kingdom Metazoa; phylum Chordata; class Actinopteri; order Cypriniformes; family Cyprinidae; genus Barbus; species Barbus barbus. The sequence continues at coordinate 5,591,798 of NC_136737.1, read as the reverse complement.
TCTTCATCCGCCCTCACTACAATTGACGGCGCTGAAGAAAAGGGGTACGGGAAAATGCCTCAACTGGATGAGTCAGTGGCTGCCCATCTCTGCCCACCCACTGCCATCGGCTGGAAGGCTAAAGCCGCCCATCCGTCCAAGCCATGCAGGACCACTTCAGCACTCGCTGGACGCTCCTATGCTTCAGCTGGACAGGCGGCGTCGGCGCTTCACTCTATGGCGGTTCTACAGGTCTATCAGGCCAAACTCCTCGCTGCTATGGACGAGTCTGAACCTGATCCTGCAACTCTCAGGGAGCTGAGAAGTGCGACAGACCTGGCCCTGCGCGCCACCAAGACCACCGCCCAGGCGATTGGACGGTCCATGGCCAGCCTAGTGGTGCTCGAGCGCCACCTGTGGCTCACGCTGACGGAGATCAAGGACGCAGACAAGGTTTCCTTCCTTGATGCACCGATTTCGCCTAGCGGCCTCTTTGGACCTGCGGTGGAGGGTTTTGCTGAACGCTTCACGGAAGCACAGAAGGCGTCGCAAGCCATGCGACACTTCCTGCCCAAGCGATCAAGCTCTTCTGCTGCCGCTAGTCGCCCCAAGCCTGTGCCGACTAAGCAGCCTGCGAAGCCCCCGCCTCCTGCCTCCGCCTCTCAGCCTGCCAAGGCTCCGCAGACGCGAGGGCGTTCTCGATCGGCCAGACGCTACCCCCATCCGCAGCGCCAGGGGCCCCGACCCAGGATTGTGTTGGACCCTGCGCCTCCAGCGTCTTCCTGATCTGCAGGCCAGGAAGAGGAGAGGACCAAGTCCCGCCGCGGCCGGACCGCCCGCCAAGCGGCCTCTCTTAAAAAACCTCTTGTCACTCCGCTCATCGCCGGGTGCAGAGCACATTGTGTCTGTTGCAAACACAGGGCCCGTACAAGCGTCCTTGCAACCGTCCGTTGTTATAATGGGCAAAATAAAACACAAACATTCTCAAAGAGAGAGCAAATTTCCTCTTCCTTCCATCACGAGCGTCCTGCCTCCGTGCAGTCGATCGCTCGTGTTTATCCAACCTCTTGCCACGCGGGCCGAGGCCTGGAAGGCCATCCCCGGAGTGTCAGAATGGGTTGTACGGATAATAGAACGAGGTTACTCACTCCAGTTCGCTCGCAGACCCCCGCGCTTCAGCGGCGTGGTCTCCACTTCTGTAGACGGCAAGAACGCTCACGTTCTACGTTCAGAAGTGATGACGCTGCTGGAAAAGGGAGCCATAGAAATGGTTCCTCCAGCTCAGAGCGAATCAGGCTTTTACAGCCGTTACTTCCTCGTTCCCAAGAAGGACGGCGGCCTCCGGCCCATCCTCGATCTCAGACGCCTGAATCGCGCCCTCATGAGGAGGTCGTTCAGGATGATCACACTGAAGCAGATCCTCTCGCAAATTCGCTCAGAGGACTGGTTCTGTTCCCTGGACCTGAAAGACGCATACTTTCACGTCCAGATAGCCCCCCATCACAGACGATTCTTGAGATTCGCCTTCGAGGGAGTGGCTTATCAGTACATGGTCCTTCCCTTTGGACTGTCCCTGGCTCCACGCACTTTTACGAAGTGCATGGACGCGGCTCTTTCCCCTCTCAGGCAGATGGGAATCCGCATTCTCAATTACCTCGACGACTGGCTCATTCTGGCCCAGTCAGAGGTACAACTACTCTCACACAGAGCCCTCCTCCTCAGCCACTTAGAATGCCTGGGGCTCAGGGTCAATTTTGCCAAGAGCGCACTGTTTCCCAGCCGACGGGTGTCGTTTCTGGGAACAGTTTTGGACTCAGCTCAGATGAGAGCTGTGCTAGCGCCGGAACGCGCTCTGGCCATTCAAAAGCTTGCAGCCTCCTTCCAGAGCGGCACCGCTCGCCCCGTCAAAGCGTTTCAGAGGATGCTGGGCCTCATGGCCGCAGCATCGCCGGTGCTACAGTTGGGCCTGCTTCACATGCGGCCACTTCAGCGCTGGTTGAAACCACGGGTTCCGCCCCACGCATGGCGACACGGTCGCCTACATATCAGGGTGAGCCAGGCCTGTGTAACAGCCCTAGCCCCCTGGAAGGACCCACAATGGTTCAGAAAGGGTGTGACCATAGGGATGGTCTGCAGCAGGAAAGTTGTCACGACAGACGCCTCCAACATGGGTTGGGGGGCGCTGTGCGAAGGCAAACCGACCTTTGGCCTTTGGTCGAAGGCGGAGCAGAACCTCCACATCAACTGCTTAGAGATGCTAGCAGTGTGTCGAGCCTGCCAGTTTTTCCTGCCAGAGCTAAGGGGACGACATGTGCTGATCCGCTCAGACAACATGTCAGTGGTGTCCTACGTAAATCACCAGGGAGGTCTCTCCTCGAAGCGCCTCTTCCTTATGGTAGAGCGACTTCTGGAGTGGGCTCAGCTCAACTTGCGCTCGCTGAGAGCAGCACATTTGCCGGGCAGATTGAACCAAGGAGCGGATATGTTATCACGGAGCAACGTCCCCTCAGAAGAGTGGATGCTCCACCCGCAGACGGTTCGAATGATCTGGAGAATCTTTGGCAAGGCCGAGGTAGACCTTTTCGCCTCCAAAGACAACTCTCACTGCCCAGCCTATTATTCGAAGGTCAAGGACGCGTTGGCCCACGACTGGCCCAACCTCCTCCTCTATGCATTCCCTCCGATCGCTCTGATTCCTCAGGTCATCAGGCGAATCAGGGAACAACGACACAAGGTCTTGTTGGTGGCCCCCCTGTGGGAGAACCAGCCTTGGATGTCAGAGCTGACCCAGCTGCTAACCGCAGCCCCCTGGCCCGTGCCCCTGAGACGAGACCTCCTCTCTCAGGCGAACGGTTTATTGTGGCACCCTCGTCCCGAACTGTGGGCGCTTCACCTCTGGCCGCTCAACGGGAGCCTACCAGCCTCCCAGAGCGAGTGCTAAATACCATTTCTGAGGCTAGAGCCCCGTCTACGAGACGCCTCTATGCCCTTAAATGGGCGGTTTTCTCCGAATGGTGTCTAAACCGCGGTGAGGACCCCCCTACATCTGAGTTGGCGGTGATTCTGTCCTTCCTGCAGGAACTGCTGGATAAAGGACGCTCTCCCTCCACACTCAGGGTGTTCGTATCGGCTATAGCGGCCTTCCACGCCCCTATCGCGGGCCAATCAGTGGGCAGGGACAATGTTATCGTCCGCTTTCTAAGGGGTGCCAAGAGGCTGAATCCGCCTCGGCCCCTTACTGTCCCTACGTGGGACTTACCCACTGTGCTGAGGGCCCTGAGGGGCCCTCCTTTTGAGCCGCTCCAGTCTACGAACCTTCGGTCGCTGTCGCTGAAGACTGCTTTGCTACTAGCACTAGCGTCAGTCAAGCGAGTAGGAGACCTGCAGGCGCTCTCTGTGAGCCCTGCCTGCCTGGAATTTGGGCCAAACGACTCCAAGGTCGTCCTAAAACCAAGGCATGGATACGTACCTAAGGTACTTTCCACTCCGTTCAGAGCTCAGGTCATCACACTCTCCGCGCTTCCTCCCTCTGAGGAGGACCGGGAGTTCATTCTGTTATGCCCTGTTAGAGCCCTACGGATCTACTTTGAGCGTTCCGCCTCCTTCAGGCGCACGGAACAGCTCTTTGTTAGCTTCGGTAACCGCGCCAAGGGGCTTCCGGTCACGAAGCAGAGACTCTCTAAGTGGATAGTGGATGCCGTTACGCTGGCTTACTCTTCCTTGGGCCTTCAATGCCCCATTGGAGTACGAGCCCATTCGACTAGAGGCATTGCCTCGTCGTGGGCCTGGTCTAGCGGTGTGTCCATTACTGACATTTGTGTGGCGGCCGGCTGGGCCTCGCCGTCCACATTTGCAAAGTTTTATAAGTTGGATGTACCGACCTTACAGGCCAAGGTCCTATCTGCTTAGATGAGTATGACTTATGTTGTGGGAACATCCCTAACGGAGATCCCTTGACTGCATGGGCACTCAAGCTCTCTGATGGGTTCCTTACATATCTCAGCCCTGAAAGTGCTGAGTATGCGAGGAATACATGGAATGACCCGGGCCGAGCGTGACCTCTATGAGCTCAGCTCGCTTTAGCCCGAGTATACTATTATACTTCCCTCTGAGCATGTAATGCTTATGGAGGTATTTTACACAGTCGTTCCTCTACCATAGCACGGCGTGATTGAATTGTGTTCCCATAGCGTCTTTAGCAAGACGCAGTACGAGTGGAGTATCGATAGGGAACGTACTCGGTTACTATCGTAACCTCGGTTCCCTGAGATACGGAACGAGTACTGCGTACTTTGCCGTGCCAGGTAGCTGCACGACTCAGTCGTCGCTTCAGTCGAAGTAAACCTGAGGATCCTATGGCGAGACGGCTGATTATATAGCCAGATAACCCCGCCCATTCTGGCGGGATCTGGCGGGCTCCGTCGCCATAGGCTCGTGCAGCTCCGCTGCCGACACATTGGTTCGTTTTATCACACTGCACAAACCAATGATCGTGCAGTTTCACTGCGTGATTGAATAAGGCTTCAGTAAAGGAGAAAAAAGGCTTTTTCCCATAGCGTCTTTAGCAAGACGCAGTACTCGTTCCGTATCTCAGGGAACCGAGGTTACGATAGTAACCGAGTACGTTTTCTTTGACATAGAAAAGGCTTATGACACTTTGTGGAGGGAAGGTTTGCTGATTAAACAAATTAGGCAAATTTTATAATTGGGTTTTAGATTTTTTATTTGAACGCACTTTTCAGGTGAAAATTGGGGAAGAATTATCAGCTCCTTATAACATTCTAAATGGAACTCCACAGGGTAGTGCAATTAGCCCATTATTGTTTAATTTAATGATCAATTATGTTTTTGATAAAGTTAATAAACCAGGAATAGGATTGGCTCTTTATGCAGATGATGGAGCATTATGGAAGAGAGGCCGTAATATTAAAAATGTGGTTAAAGGCATTCAGGAGTCAATTAAAGAAGTGGAAGAATGGTCATTGGATTGGGGTCTAAAGTTTTCAGTCTCAAAAACACAATACACAGAATTGTTGACATTTTTGAAGATTTATTAAAAAAGAAAAACTGAAATATCACATGGTCCTAAGTATTCAGACCCTTTGCTGTTACACTCATATATTTAACTCAGGTGCTGTCCATTTCTTCGGATCATCCTTGAGATGGTTCTACACCTTCATTTGAGTCCAGCTGTGTTTGATTATACTGACTGGACTTGATTAGGAAAGCCACACACCTGTCTATATAAGACCTTACAGCTCACAGTGCATGTCAGAGCAAATGAGAATCATGAGGTCAAAGGAACTGCCTGAAGAGCTCAGAGACAGAATTGTGGCAAGGCACAGATCTGGCCAAGGTTACAAAAAACATTTCTGCTGCACTTAAGGTTCCCAAGAGCACAGTGGCCTCCATAATCCTTAAATGGATGACGTTTGGGACGACCAGAACCCTTCTTAGAGCTGGCCGTCCGGCCAAACTGAGCTATCGGGGGAGAAGAGCCTTGGTGAGAGAGGTAAAGAAGAACCCAAAGATCACTGTGGCTGAGCTCCAGAGATGCAGTCAGGAGATGGGAGAAAGTTGTAGAAAGTCAACCATCAATGCAGCCCTCCACCAGTCGGGGCTTTATGGCAGAGTGGCCCAACGGAAGCCTCTCCTCAGTGCAAGACACAAAAAAACACCTGAAGGACCACAAGATGGTGAGAAATAAGATTCTCTGGTCTGATGAGACCAAGATAGAACTGTTTGGCCTTAATTCTAAGCGGTATGTGTGGAGAAAACCAGGCACTGCTCATCACCTGTCCAATACAGTCCCAACAGTGAAGCACGGTGGTGGCAGCATCATGCTGTGGGGGTGTTTTTCAGCTGCAGGGACAGGACGACTGGTTGCATTCGAGGGAAAGATGAATGCGGCCAAGTACAGGGATATCCTGGACGAAAACCTTCTCCAGAGTGCTCAGGACCTCAGACTGGGCCGAAGGTTTACCTTCCAACAAGACAATGACCCTAAACACACAGCTAAAATAACGAAGGAGTGGCTTCACAACAACTCCGTGACTGTTCTTGAATGGCCCAGCCAGAGCCCTGACTTAAACCCAATTGAGTATCTCTGGAGAGACCTAAAAATGGCTGTCCACCAACGTTTACCATCCAACCTGACAGAACTGGAGAGGATCTGCAAGGAGGAATGGCAGAGGATCCCCAAATCCAGGTGTGAAAAACTTGTTGCATCTTTCCCAAAAAGACTCATGGCTGTATTAGATCAAAAGGGTGCTTCTACTAAATACTGAGCAAAGGGTCTGAATACTTAGGACCATGAGATATTTCAGTTTTTCTTTTTTAATAAATCTGCAAAAATGTCAACAATTCTGTGTTTTTCTGTCAATATGGGGTGCTGTGTGTACATTAATTAGGAAAAAAAATGAACTTAAATGATTTTAGTAAATGGCTGCAATATAACAAAGAGTGAAACATTTAAGGGGGTCTGAATACTTTCCGTACCCACTGTATGTTATTCACAAAGAACAAGAGGAATGAACATTTAGATCTGAAGTTGTATGATCAAACATTGGAAAGAGTACCTGTTTTTAAATATCTTGGATTATGGTTTGATGGAAAATTAACATGGAAATGTCATATCAGTAAAATTGAGTCAAAGTGTAAAAAGATCTTAAATTGCATGCGGACAGTTGCTAGTCACAATTGGGGAGCTAGCCGTAGTGCATTGTTGTGCATGTATCAAGCATTGATTCGTTCTTGCTTTGATTGTGGATGTATTGTATATGGTTCGGCAACCAAGTCTTTACTGTAAAAATTAGATATAATTCAATCCAAAGCACTAAGAATATGTTGTGGATCAGTTAATTAATAATAATAATAATTCGTTACATTTATATAGCTCTTTTCAAGGCACTCAAAGCGCTTTACATAGTAAGGGGGGTATCTCCTCATCCATCACCAGTGTGCAGCATCCACCTGGATGATGCGACGGCAGCCATAGTGCGCCAGAACGCCCACCACACACCAGCTTATTGGTGGAGAGGAGACAGTGATGAAGCCAATCAGTAGATATGGGGATGGTTAGGAGGCCATGATGGTCAGAGGCCAATGGGCAAATTTGGCCAGGATGCCGGGGTTACACCCCTACTCTTTTTTTGAAGGACATCCTGGGATTTTTTATGACCACAGAGAGTCAGGACCTCGGTTTAACATCTCATCCGAAGGACGGTGCTTTTTACAGTATAGTGTCCCCATCACTATACTGGGGCGCTAGGACCCACCCAGACCGCAGGGTGAGCACCCCCTGCTGGCCTCACTAACACCTCTTCCAACAGCAACCTAGTTTTCCCAGGAGGTCTCCCATCCAGGTACTGACCAGGCTCAACCCTGCTTAGCTTCAGTAGGCAACCAGTCTTGGGCTGCAGGGTGATATGGCTGCTGCAGTTAAAACATCCCCTGTAGATGCAATTGGAGTAGAAATGGGAGAGATGTTAGAAGGGAAAAACTGGCAATTACGTACTGGGTAAATCTTCTGGGTAAATCTTCAACAATCAGCAAATAATCACCTTACTCGCAAAGTATTGGAGGAGTGCTGGGAATACTCATATGATGGAGGACACAGTTTTGGATGGAAGAGCAGAGTATGGGCTAAGGAATGTTGCATGGATAATAAGATCTTCTGTCCCAATATACCGCTTACTGATACTCCACCATGGAAAGTCCCTGAACCGCTTGTAGATTTGAGCTTACTAGACAAGTCCAAAGAGGAGTACATTGGAAATGAGGTTAATGCTTTTTTAAATAACACATTTTATTCAGTACTACAAATATTTAAAGATGGTTCTAAGGAACCTATCAGTCAAAAGGTTGGATTAGGTGTATATATTCCACATTTTAAAAAACAGATTAGTTTGAGGTTGACTGATGAGATGTCCGTGTACACTGCAGAGTTAACAGCTATAATAATAGGACTACAGTGGGTGGAACAAGTCAGACCAAATAAAGTAGTAATATGTTCAGATTCTTCTTCAGCTTTAATTAGTATAGTACATGCAAGATCTGACAGAGAAGATTTGTTAATGGAAGTATATTTATCATTATACAGACTGAAAGAGGCTGGAATAGTGGTGTATTTCTGTTGGGTACCAGCACATGTTGGGGTATCTGGTAATGAAGTTGCTGATAAACTAGCAAAAAAAGCACTAGATAAGAGGGAGGTGGATGTTAAAGTACCTATGGGGAAAAAGGAGGCAAAATCGATTTTAAAGAGAAAGTTAATGAATAAGTGGCAAAATAGATGGGACAGTAGTAGCACAGGGAGATGGTGTTATAGTATCACACAGACAGTAGAGAGGATAAATTGCCAGGGAAGAAATAGGAAAGAAGAAGTATTGCTGTCTAGGTTAAGACTGGGACATACAGGGTTAAACTCCACACTGGCAATTATGGGGTTACATGAAAATGGATTATGTGATGTGTGTGGTGTATCTGAAAGTGTATGTCATGCATTATTTATTTGTAGTAAGTATAATAGATTTCGGGATGTATTAGTCAGTTATTTGAAGAATGGAGAGGATAGAATGAAGAATGAGGATGTTTTAGGAAAAGGTTTAATGGACAGACAGATATATAGAGCACTAATTGTGTTTATATATGATTCAGGTTTGGGATTTAGAATATAGTATGCTTGAAACGTTGAACCCGCCATGGGGGATGAGTGTGGACGGAGGAGCTGAACACGCAGCGCCGGATGAAGCTCAATGAAACCTCCATTGCAGGTATGTTGAATAATGATGATGTATGTGGGATGATAGAGTAAGGTTCAACAAGGAAATATAGATAGATAGTCAATGGTCCATTTGTGAGAAGGAAAAGGAAACAGTTTTAAACTTCAGACTTATCACCCAAGGTTAATTTGCCATCCAGCACAGTAGGTGGCGATAATGCTCCTTAGGAGTTAATCGCCATTAAACAAGAAGAAGAAGAAGAAGAAGTGAAGTAGACAAAAAGATCCTCAAAAGCTACACATCATGTTGAGATCCAAAGAAATTCAGGAACAAATGAGAAAGAAATTAATTGAGATTTATCAGTCTGGAAAAGGTTATAAAACCATTTCTAAAGCTTTGGGACTCCAGCGAACCACAGTGAGAGCCATTATCCACAAATGGAGAAAACATGGAACAGTGGTGAACCTTCCCAGGAGTGGCCGGCCGACCAAAATTACCCCAAGAGCGCAGCGACGACTCATCCAAGAGGTCACAAAAGACCCCACAACAACATCTAAAGAACTGCAGGCCTCACTTGCCTCAGTTAAGGTCAGTGTTCATGACTCCACCGTAAGAAAGAGACGGGGCAAAAATGGCCTGCATGGCAGAGTTCCAAGACGAAAACCGCTGCTGAGCAAAAAGAACAAAGGCTCGTCTCAGTTTTGCCAGAAAACATCTTGATGATCCCCAAGACTTTTGGGTAAATACTCTGTGGACTCTGTGGATTTTTTTGGAAGGTGTGTGTCCCATTACATCTGGCGTAAAAGTAACACAGCATTTCAGAAAAAGAACATCATACCAACAGTAAAATATGGTGGTGGTAGTGTGATGGTCTGGGTTTTGCTGCTTCAGGACCTGGAAGACTTGCTGTGATAAATGGAACCATGAATTCAGCTGTCTACCAAAAAATCCTGAAGGACAATGGGTCTCATTCACTAATAAGTGCGTACGTTTTTCGTATTTATACACACATTCGTGAAGAGCGTGCAATATGTGATCGCGTGCAGTTGCTGACGCTCGCTAAAGCGTGCAATAGCTTTCTTATGTGCGCTGTTTAATCGGTACTTTCGCTTTCAAAATCGATTGCGTTCAGCAAGGAGGGGAGAGGATGGAAAGTGGGGAGGCACAGTAACTCGTTTGGGGGGGCACGGACCGCGAATGTCTTCAGTCAGTACCAAGTGTGCCATGCCTCCAAACACAAGGTGAGAAACAATAATCACCATTTATATAAGGATAAATCAGTTGATTTGTTGTTTGGACCTCTACTTTTTTTTATATATAATTGGACCTCTAATTATACTTTATTATCAATTTTAACGTCTAGTTACTTTTCACCCACCCTGTACATAACATATCTAATTATATGTGGGGTTCTTTATACATGCTTATAAGGCCCCGGGTGTACATGATTATTGTGTACATGGGATATAAGTTGTTCTTGAATTTTTTCATACATTTAGAATAAATTTTAGTATGAACGTTTTTGATGAATCATGATTCATTCGTGAAAACATGCGAAAGTGTACAAAATCACGCACAAATTTGTGCGTACGCATGTTTAGTGAATGAGACCCAATGTCCGGCCATCTGTTCGTGACCTCAAGCTGAAGTGAACTTGGGGTCTGCAGCAGGACAATGATCCAAAACACACCAGCAAATCCACCTCTGAATGGCTGAAGAAAAACAAAATGAAGACTTTGGAGTGGCCTAGTCAAAGTCCTGACCTGAATCCTATTGAGATGCTGTAGCATGACCTTAAAAAGGCGGTTCATGCTCGAAAACCCTGCAATGTGGCTGAATTACAACAATACTGCCAAGTTGAGTGGTCCAAAATTCCTCCACAGTGCTGTAACAGACTCATTGCAAGTTATCGCAAACGCTTGATTGCAGATGTTGCTGCTAAGGGTGGCCCAACCAGTTATTAGGTTTGGGCGGCAAGCACTAATTCACACAGGGCCATGTGGGTTTGGATTTTGTTTACCCTTCATTAAAAAAAAACCTTCATTTAAAAACTGCATGTTGTGTTTACTTGTGTTATCTTTGATTAATACTTAAATGTGTTTGATGATCTGAAACATTAAAGTGTGACAAACATGCAAAAAAAAAAAAAATCAGTGTAACCCGGTTCGTGTGGAAGCAGGACAAGGAAGTCAGGTTTGGTGCGTGAAATAAGGCCTTTTATTAGGCTTTCAACAGAAAAAACTCCAAACAATCTCTAGGTGAGGCTCCCTGCCATTCACCGTCTCTCAACCAGCCTTCTCCGCGTCAAGCACACCTCCCAGATGTGCAGGCTGATATATATCCGTCTCCCCCACCAATCACTGGAATTAAAGACAGGTGTTAATCATCATCCACTTGGCCTCCTTATCACCGCTCGTCTCCGCACCTGCTCTCCCACTGCAGACTCCGCTCTACCCCGCCCCCCTCTCCACAATCAGGAAGGGGGCCAACACTTTTTCACACCACTGTATATAGTACAGTACACAAAATAATCAATTATTATAATTATGCACTTTAACATAATAACATTAATAATTACATTATACACACAGGCATTTATGCTTGCTGCCCGTGCAATGGCGACTCTCAGGCCGTTTCTCAATACCAAGTATGCAAAGTTCAGACTTGCGGGAGTGTGAACTATTGAGGACGGGAGGACACAAGTCCGGTAATTCTGCAAATGGAACAGCAGCGTACTTGATAACATAAGTCAGCTCGCCTAAGTTATCTCTGTATTACACTGTAAAAAATTGCTGTAAAAAACGGCCATATTCTGACAGTAACATCTTGTTTTTTTATTACAACAGTAAAATCCTGTCAAAACAATGAATTCTGGGTAATATTTGTAGTTTTCAAGAAACTAGCCATCTGCAGTCCTGTGACACTCAGAGACTGTTTCAAATCACACTCTACACCCTCATTCACTATTCCTTACATGAGTTTACTAATATAGTCCACCTGACAGAGATAATGAGTGAATTCAGCCAATGATGAACAGCTGCTGTGAACAAGCAGAATTACTGGAGAAAAGAGCAAGAAATGAAACTACAACTGACAAACAGCCACAGCCTTAGATGAAATCAACTGAAATAAAACAGCAGAGGATGATTAAACAACTCCACAAACAGCATCACCAGCTTCACGCATCACAGTCTGACTTTATTTCTGCCATATCTACAAAAATTCTTAATAGACATTTATATGCTTTATTGAAACCGGTTTGTTTGACCTCACCATTATGGCGATCAGTGTTTGCTTTAGTTGGACTCTTGACCCTTGACTTTTCAATGCTTTTTCTGGCTGCTGTAACTGTGTTTGCAAAATAAAGCAACATATAGGTAAATGTAATGTAAGTAAATGTTTTTGGATAGTAATCTTCATGAAGCGGCCTGCTTCTCTGATCTCAATCAGTCTTTAATGTAGTGGTGTGGTTTTTTATTAGTTCCATGTTATTTACAATATATGCTATATGACACTGCAAAATAACAATCTATTATGAAGAATTGCTAAATATCTTATGCACAAAACCTTCGTCATTTAGACACATACAGACATCAAGAATCAACATATGAATCTCAACAATGGTGAGTCAAAAACTTCATGCTGCAATGCATGCTGGGTATCAGCACAGTACAAAACTCACCCATGACTCCCAGCATGCACTGCGGCATGAATAAATTATGCCACTGAATTGTGCACTTATTTTCTCTAATTCTTTCTATTTGCTTTTATAATTGTTTTTGTCTTCTGCTGGATGGCTGTTTGGTGATGGTGGATTTTGACACCCTAAAGACAGGCTCAAGGGTTCCCTAAAGGAGTTGGGATTCTTCTTCTGTCCAGTGTGCAAATCTCTGTCCATGCCTTTGTAAAATGTGTAAATGTATATGCACTCTATTTGTATAAAACGTATTTGTAGTATCACTTTGCCGACAGTGACTTAATACAGCCTAGATACTGAAATTGTATCTGTAGAGTCTGTCATACCCTTCAAGGCAAAACCTCTCCATCAGGTGTATGCACCACCACTGGCGAATCAATGGCACCTCCTGCTAAAAGAGTGCAAAACACACACATACACACAAAAAGCCACATAAAAGTAGTTTGGTATATTTTTGTGAAAATCTAGATAACCTCTGTGAATGTTAATGGCCATGATGTACAGGTGCTGAGAGCATACCGTGAAATAAAAATAACATTGTAAGACTTTGATTTTATTATTTATCAGCTTTGACAAATGAAACATACTAACCATCAGCATGTAGATGCCACAGGAATTCCCTGTACACTATTGAGGAAAACACTGGAAAAAGGAAATGTGCACCCACACACCCACAGTTAGTTTTAAAAACAACTGCTAGCTTGTTTAAACATGTATACATACATATCCTAATCCTTTTAGGATCATTTCGACCCGGAAAAGATTTTAGTTTATTTTTAAAACCAAGCATTGATCATTATGGTATGAGACTTTATGAGTTTTGTTACACAGAATTGGGAATATATATATATATATATATATATATATATATAATGAATAAATGACTACAGTTCAGTGGCGGGATTTTTTTAAATTTTAAATGTACCTTAAGCTGGTTTGCCAACTGCATTTAAACACAAAAGAAGAAGAAGAAAGCATCGCTTTTGTCAGGCGGCAGCCGATCTTTGTGGCGCCGCATGAAGTCGAACAAGCCTCATGGCAGCTTTCATTGGCCAAGGCCCGCCCATGAGGCCGTTTGACCAACATGTCAAACAACCAATCACAGTTCGTTTCGTTTAGCGTCACGTTTCGGGGCGTGTAAATGTCGCCACAATAACAGACAACTCGTGGACGTATTTTAAAGATTCTATACTGCAAACTTTAAATATTTCACTTACTTTTGAAAACCCAGTGTTTAGTTGATCCTGATAAGCGCTCGTTGTCACAGTTGAAAACACGACGGCTTTCTTTTTTTCGTGAGGGGGTTTGGCGTCACGACATCTTTGTTTCCAGGCGGAACATTAAAGAACGCGACACACGTCACCCGGAAACCCTGTATAATTCAACCAATCAGAGGACCACTTTGAAATTCCTGAAGTGTTTCCAGTGCCCTGATAGCACACAGAGACGGAGACGGGTTTTGTCGTCTGCATTTACATCTGCAAAACGTATTTCTTGCTCATCTACAATAAGTCTATAGGATGTCTCCTATCAGATGTCAAGTAGACGTCTATTAGTACTTGTCTTCAAGATGTTTATGGTTTAGATTGTATGTAAAATCTGTTTGTACACAGCAGATGCTTTCCAGATCAAGTGATCTTTAACAGATGTCTTGCAGACGTACGTGTGCTATCCTCCCTTCTGGTATATCAGCCAACAGGGCGGGCTTGGTAATTGGGCATACCGGGCATTTTCCCGGTGGGCCGACGCACTGAAGGGGCTGACAGATTTTTATTATTATTATTATTATTTTTTTTTTTTTTTCCGGCCTGTCAGTAACACAGATAACACATGACAGTACGTATGTGTAGCTATGCTATCATCATTCACAGCCTTTTTTTTTTATTTTTTTTTTTTATATATTTTTTTTTATATATTTATTTATTTATTTATTTTTTTTCAATTAATTAATTAATTAAATTTTATATACCCTTTTATTTAACCATACTATGACCGACAAGACCAGGGGACAGAGAAAACAAGAGAGAGAAAAAAATAATAATAATAATAATAAATAAAAAAAATAATAATAATAATTATAATGATAATAATAAAAATAATAATAATAAAAAAAAAAAAAGGAATTAGAAAACAAAATAAACAAAAAAAAAAATTGTGGATAAAGTCAACAGAGATTATTATTATTATTTTTATTATTATTTTATTTTTTTGCTAAGGACCATCACACAGGGACTACGAGCAGCCAGTGGCCCATTGGTTTGTCTCCTGTATTGACAGCGTAAACCACCCAATCACAAATGCGCTTTAGACGGAGCGATGAAGTATTTTACTCCACCTATATAAAGATTCCATCACCCCAACTTCTTCCTCGTCGGCTTTTCCCACGTTTTCACAGCAGATTTATCAAGAACGGAGGCAGGCATCTATAATAAAATGTGCGTGCGCCATGAGTGTAGAATACGCAAATACTTTTTAATAAAACGTAAATTCGTCCCCAGCGTTTTTTAGGCCAGGTTATGTCAAGTGTGTTCATAGAGGTTGAAAAGACACGATATTGTCGAACCTGACGTTTTATTCTTATCCAAAACAACTAGATGCAATGATACATATACTGTATACACTACCAGGCAAACGTTTTTGAAAAGTAAGATACGTTTTAAGTGTACATAAGTATACAATTTTTTATTTATTTTTTATTCTGCTCACCAAGCCACACAAGACACAGGGAAACAAAGTCTGACAACTCCAGTCTTTTTCATGTTATACTGTATAATGTTACAAAAGCTTCTTTATTTCAGAGAAACGCTGATCTTTGGATTTTTCTATTCATCAAAGAATCCAGAAAAAAAAAGTACTCGACTGTTTTAAATATTGATAATAATAATAATAATAATAATAATAATAATACATGTTTCTTGAGCAGCAGATCAGCATATTAGAATGATTCCTGAAGGATCATGTGACGCTGAAGACTGGAGTAATGATGCTGAAAATTCAGCTTTGATCACAGAAATAAATTACATTTTAAAATATATTCAAATAGAAAGCAGTCATTTTAAATAGTACAAATATTTCACACTATTACTGTTTTGCTGTATTTTGGATCAAATAAATGCAGGCTTGGTGAGCAGAAGAGACTTCTTTAAAAAAATAATTAATCTTACTGTTCATAAACGTTTGAATGGTAGTGTATATCATATATATGGTGGTGGGCCGATTTTTTTGTCCCAGCCCTGTCAACCAATCATAATAGAGACGTAAATTATGTAATATCAGTTTAAATGTCTCCTGCTCATTTGATCATGTATGAAAAACTTATGATGAATAACGTTAGCGATATTGAATATTTGATCGCCAACAGATTTACCAAGCTGTCATTCAAACAGTATACAAATTAAAAATAAAGGGAGAACACGTCTAAGCTGGATAGACTACAGCAGTCGGCTTAATTGAATGGCACAACAGGAAGCTCTCTTTTAACACAGATTTTTAAGAAGGGATGGAGGTTTGCTTCAAGTAATAGGCCAGGTAGTGAAATTATATTATCTTTCCGTATGTTTGTCGTTTTCTTTGCGTTTTCTGACTAAAAGCAACCAAAAAGCCATATTAAAGTGGTTAAGCAAATAATGATAATAATAGTAATTGGCAGGGATCCCAGACCAGTGCAATTAGCGTGCCTCCTCTATTTTAAAACCCACGAGCCCCCACTGGGTGTTTCCCCTTTTGTGTGTCATGCATCAGAAGTTAAGCCAACGGTCCATGGGTGTGACATCCGAGACTGAGACTACGTGGTGTCTGACAGCAACACACACCTCCAGATACGTCACAACTCTGTAGTGCAGCAATGCTGCTCCATTCATACAAAGTAGCTGCTGAAGCACGTTTGAGAGGAAACATGGGGACAAAAATGATTTTCATTGGCTTGTTTGCAGTTTCTGCATTTCTTTGGCACGGTAGGACATTTATTTGTTTATTTCTCATGATTTATTAACACATTTTAAGACAAACATATTTAACAACATATTTAACAAACCCCCAAAAAATATATAACCTTTAGGTTATGAGTAAAATAAATAATGTGTAAATTGACATCTCAGTTCATGTGTTAAATTACAAATAACTGAAAGAACATGTTGTGTTGACATTAAATTTGATTAAATCTTTATCAGAATATTCAGAAATCAGAATATTGATAAAAAATGAACTCTACAATATGTTAAAGATAGAAGGCTAAAAATAAATTAATAAGAGGAACATTTTAAATGGTAAACATATGTAAAACTTTTTTCTGTCTATGCTCTCTAAACATTTTAAAGCTTTATATTGTGCCTATATATTTTTCCTCTCATCCTTTCTTCACTCCACAGATTGCACTTCACTCCAACTTCATGCTTCGACTTCCTTTCTATTCTGTCTTTCCTTTCTTCCATCTCTTCCAATTCCTGCCTGAAGTCTCATTCCTGTTTTATAAATATATATATTTTCTTTTTATTGTTATTGTATTTAAGTCGAGGATAACTCGGGATATGTCCCGGGGCTCATCCAGGTGTCGATCAGGGAGACATCATCTGATCCGGACACGGACTGAGAAACAGAATAAGAAAGAAACAGACAAGAACAGACTAGTGTTAAATACCGTTTTTGACAGCGTTGATAATGTTTCTATCATTATATTTTTGCATTTCCCTTACCGAATGTGGTATACTGTCAGCAATATCCTGTCTGAGGGCTTTTTCGATTAACATTTAGTCATTTGGCAGACGCTTTTATCCAAAGCGACTTACAATTGGGGAATACAAAAAGCGATTCATCTTGAAGAGGCAATCAGACAGAGGAAGTGCTCCTAACACCAAGTCTCAGTCATTGTTCAAATAAGTACAAGCTAGCAAGGGAAGGAGAGAAAGATAGAGGGAAAGATTAAGGTTTTTTTTTGTTTGTTTGTTTTTCTAGGATGAAGTCAAGTAGTGCCGAAAGAGATCAGTTTTCAGTTGTTTCTTGAAGATTGACAGGGATCCGGCGTTCCGGATAGGGGTAGGAAGATTATTCCACCAGCCAGGATTGGTGAACAAGAATTATTATTATTATTATAACCTTTATTTTACCAGGAAAACACAAGAATGTTCTGGAGAGTGATTTTGAGCCTCTCTGTGATAGCTAAGAATAACAACATGCAGTAAACAGTGAAACTGTCTGTATTCCAAACCAATGTGTTCATAATTAAAATAATATGGTAAGATACCAGTTTGCAATATCAAGCAGCAAAAAAAATTTGCTTTTGCCTGCAGCACTGATCTATATTCTCTTCATTAGTGAAAGTCATGAATTATCTGCACAATACATGGCAAATTTAAAAGACTCATAGAAATGTCTAGAAAAAATGCTTGACAGTTTATAACAACTAGATCAACTATTTTGCATTTAATGACTTATACAATGAACTAATGACTAGATGTTTAGCAACTAATAACAGGAAAATGCAGACACATATACATAATCGATTGCATGAATGTACCAAAGCAATCACAACTTGTTCAAAAGAATGAGAAACTGCTTTTATGATGTGCACAAGTGACTAGATGATGTGGAGGTTGAACAAGTAGTTTTGAGAATTTCATTTAATTTCTGATCTGAGAAATACACCAAAGCCACTGAGAAAAACTGTAATAATTAGTAAATGTTGAAATTAACATTAATAAATGCTGCAGAAGTATTGCTCATTCTTAGTTCATGTTAACTACACTAGTTAATCAACGTTAACTAATAAACCTTATTGTGACGTGTTACCATTTATATAAATATATCTGTACACAATAAAGCCATAATGACAACTACCAATAGGAGGTTTACGGCCGACAGGAAACATTTGTTTTGCCTATGTCACAATATAAGATACATCCGGCCCTGTACATGATACTGATTTTTGTGGCCAAATTGGTTTGGAACAGTTGTTGAATGAACAATTAACCTGAACTATTATGCCTGTCTATCTGCTTGACTGACAGTTTTATTGATCACTGAGAGAGCATTGACTTATGATGTTGGTTCAATATAAATTTATTTTTATTTTTTTAAATAGCTTAGATGTAGTAATCTACCATGTTGCTGTAGCTTAGCTTGCTACATTTCCCAGGGCTGTAGCTTTAGTGAAGCTTCATTTAAAGTAGAGTAACTGTTAGCTTAGCTCACTACATTTTCCAAGTAGCTTGCCCAGCACTGTTTATAATATCAAATGCATGCGCTTATTTACAGGACGAGTGAGACAGTGCTTGTTTAAGTACATGCAGACACAGAGGCAAAAGGGGAATGGTGAAAACCACAAAACTAATGATTGAAATAATTAGATCCAGATGCAGAGCATTAAGATGGTTTTAAGATGTATTGAGACCAAGAAATAAATGTTGTCTGAAATAAAATTAAAATATAATCATAAATAATGTGTATTGTTATTTTAATGTGCTAATTTGACACATTTATAGTCTGTCTATGAAGTGTATGAAGGTCTGTGCAATGATCACTTATTGGTTGTATGAATGCAATATATGAGTCAAGATATGTGTGTTGTATATTATGACGTTCAATAAACACCATATAACCTCCATTATAACATGTATGTTAGTCTGTTGAGTGAATGTGTGAATTGGTGATGTTTTTATACTGATTGTTTGATTTGTAGAGAAACATTTTTACAGCACTTTCCTGTTGTATTTTTTGTATGTTTTCCCCAGACATTTATAATTATCTGTTCATTTCTTTTCTAGGTGTGTCTGGTGCTGGTTCAGATAAAGTCTCAGTGTCAGTGATGGAGGGAGATTCAGTCACTCTACACACTGATGCTAAAATAAACCAACAAGAAAAGATTAAATGGTATTTTAATTACACTCTCATCGCTCACATCAATGGAAATCTCAGTTATAACTGTACAGATGTTCAGTGTACTAATGGCACTAAGAGATTCAGCGACAGACTGAAGCTGGACAATCAGACTGGATCTTTGACCATCATGAACATCAGAACCACAGACTCTGGGGAATATAATCTAGAGATCATCAACGGCAGTGACAGTGAAACGATCTTCAGTGTTACTGTTCATGGTGAGTCATTATGTTTAAAAGCAGGTTATTCATGTTTAAATCACATCATTGTATTTATTATACCAGTGACATTCAGAGCTGTTTTTCTCTTTAGCTGCATCATTCAACAGAACAGAATTACTTCTATATGAACAAAGACATAACCATAATTAACTTGATATTTAGCAATTTTGCAGTTAATTTTATTTCTCTTGAATTTCTCAGGAAATTAATATGTATAATTATTTTTAGTTATTTTTCACCCCCAAAAGATCCTCCAGCAGCTGTTGGTTTGTGTTTCAGGTGTTTCTGCTGCAGAACGAGATGAAATATGTGTGAAGGAGGGAGAAAATGTTACTTTAGATCCTGGTGTTATAAAAAAACCATTTGATTCGATGACGTGGTATTTTAATGACACTTGCATCGCTGAAATCACTGAAGATCAGTCTAAGATCTGTACAAATAAACAGGGTTATAATAGTGATGAGAGATTCAGGGACAGACTGGAGGTGAATCAGACTGGATCTCTGACCATCAGAGACATCAGAACCACAGACTCTGGACTTTATAAACTACAGATCAACAGCAGCAGATTCAGCATCATTAGGAGCTTCAGACTTACTGACAGCTGGTGAGTATCATTTAGTCATTACAATTTCAGAACATCATTTTTAAACTGACAGTAATTTTATTGTTTTTACAGCTTTATTGACTTTTTGAAAATGAAATTTGACTATGCATTAATATATGTATTTAGATAATCTATTAGATTATATATTATTTACCATAAAATAATAAAAAATTATAAGTTAACCAATTATTTAAATGTAAATAAAGTAAATGTAATCAAATAAGTATTAATTCAATGCATGAACGACACCAGTTGGAAAAAGCCATGTTTTCATTTTTGTTACAGATCATTATTATTCTGAGCATTTGTCCGCAATTTTTTCGCAATTCATTTTAGATCAGACTGCCAACTTTACACAAGGGCTGTTCACATCAAAAGCTATATGTATAAAGATAATGACAACTAGCAGACAGTCATTGTGTTTATTATAAGCACGTTCTGCAGTTTTGCTGTCTGCTGGTTTAAATGCTCAAGCTCTTTAAAGCAGGATGGATTCTGATTGGCTGTAAATGTTTTTAATGCCCATCAGCTGGAAAAAATAGTTCTGAAATATCCTTGCAATTGTAGCATGTCTAGACCTGTCATTCGTCACACAATAACCACACAACCACTCAGCAATGAGGTCCAGTGACTTTTAATCAGAGAGAAATGAAGAGAGATCATCAGTGGATCGATAGTGCATCGTCTTCTCTCACTCTGGTCAAACACAGAGATATTCACAGAGAGAAGCGATCAACCCACGCGCTCGTCAGCTTCACATATATCAGACTGTAATGATTGCACAATCAGTAAACAAAAATATACAATATATCTAAATTTAAAAAATAATAATAATTCTAAATACACTGCATGCATGCCTTGTCTTCCTTATAATACATTACGATTTATATGTATACATATATATTGGTATGATTATTAACATATGCAATAGTTTGAATATGGGAATTAATCGATTATAAAACTATTTGTAGATATAAATCCATATTTCTTCACATTATGTACCAAAAATCAAATGAAACATTGAATATAATTAGCA
Source organism: Barbus barbus (assembly GCF_936440315.1). NCBI lineage: Eukaryota > Metazoa > Chordata > Actinopteri > Cypriniformes > Cyprinidae > Barbus > Barbus barbus. Next base: position 5,570,662 of record NC_136737.1, on the reverse strand, counting down.
CCTTAACATGTGCAGACTGCACCACGTGCATCATGGATTATTAAATCACACTCTGTTCAATATATTTTCATTAACTGCTACTGGACCTCTTTCCTTTATGAAGCAGAACTATATTAACAACATACCTGAGAGAAATGAAGAGAGATCATCAATGGATCGATAGTGAGCTTCTCTCACTCTGGTCACACACAGAGCACAAAATGCTAACTACCCAGCAAACACAGAACGTTCCCATATGGTTATTTTTTTTGGGAACCAAATGAGAATATTCTAGGAAAGTTCTTTTTTTAATAACCTAAAGAGAACGTCCCCGGAACGTTCCCTGCAGGTTATTTTCAGGTTTTTATTTTATAACCTATAGAGAACGTTAGGGAACGTTCTGGGAACCAAAAATTGTTAGCTGAGTAGTTAGTGCCATGATGATTTGCATAATATTCGAATTAAAAGTTAACTCACTTCATCACAACTAACACAATCTGGTTCTGCTATTGCTCAGTCAGGCCTACAGAGTGAAGATCATACATATTTTCAAGAAATTACGACATACCAGAGGTATTCACGGAGAGAAGCCATCAACCCATGCGCTTGTCAGCTTCACATATATCAGACACTCAAGGGGGAAACTCAGGAAGTGTTCCACTAATGACGCTCCCTCGGGAAACCCAGCATCAAAAGAAAAGTTCGGCTACATTAATACTTATAACTCATAACTAAGATCATAACTCACTCCTATTACAAAACACAATATAATTAGAACATAATATAAACAATAAATAAAAAACATAAATAATACAATATAAAAGAAAAAATTATATCAGATTAAATCAATGCATTTTTCACACCAGTTACACAATGATTGTTCCTTTGTGGAATTTGGAAATGTCATAATAGGGGCAATTTAACCTTATCAGCAAACTCAACCCGAGACCTCCAGGACTGCAGTTTCTGCTGAGCCTCAGCTTTAAGCCTTCTACAGACTACACGATTTTAACAATCCTATAAGATCATTGCAGATCACACTGTGCGACATGGATCTAATAAACCTGGGTACGATATGCACGGTGATGACCTACTGACTTGTACACTACGACGTAGGTTACTATAGAAGAATAAAACATCATCAACATGTGCTAGTTGTAAACAAAAAAGCATGATTAATCACTATTTGGCAGTTGAATCACAGAAATCACCACGATTATATCATGATGCCAATCTTTCGTCAAGTTAAGTTAAGTCACCTTTATTTATATAGTGCTTTTAACAATACAGATTGTGTCAAAGCACTTAACAGTATCAAACTGGAGGATAGAGTGTCAGTAATGTATAATAATACGATTAAACACTCAATTTTCAGTTAAAGCATTTCATTATTGAGTTCAGAGATGTCATTGTCTAGCTCAGTTTAGTTTAAATAGTATCTGTGTAATCAAATTGACGTAATCACTAGAAATTAAGTGTCAACTGAGCAAGCCAGAGGCGACAGCGGCAAGGAACCTAAACTCCCTCTGTGACCGAATGGAGAAAAAAAAAGGCTCAGTCGGGGGGCCAGTTCTCCTCTGGCCAGGAGATTATTGTTTATTTATTGTTTATTTATTGTTTTATGGTTTTAATTAAAATTTTAAATGTATAAATGTATTATATTTCTATTTTTATATTGTTGCAATTTCTAACAATAATAGTATTATGTAGTTCGGTTTTTTATTCGTCTGGGACAGCCGAAAATCATGCAGTGTGTCTCGAACTTTAGTGGGCCCTGAGCCGCGGGGTGCCTACGTTCATCCCTCTATTTAAAGAAGAGGGATAAATGTGAACGGAGCTTCCTAAAGGTAGGGTAGGTCATTTCAGAGAGGCTAGTAATAGCAAGCTAGCATTGTACACATAAGATCCCACCCTCCCTGCAAATTACTCTCCAAAGCCACGCCTCCAAACGTGCACAGGCAGAGCAGAGGATAATCAGTGGCACGATGAGAGATGGCATTGGTGGAGGATTAAATGCAGTGTTGTCAGATTACATCATGTCTCATTCACTGCTAAGGAAACATTACAGTACAAAGTGCATTATATTACAATAATTATGCCATCAATTCTCGCTAAGTGTAATGGAGCGCGCGAAGAGTTGTGCAAATACATACATTGATGGCAGGTAGAACAGCCTATCATAGTCCTCGGACCGAGGAATATGATTGGGTGAACATTTTATGGTTCTACACCTTCCACAGACAATATAAATACATTTAGACTGCTATCCAGATGTGAAGCCAAATCACCTACCCTGCCTTTAACAGGAAAGCGCTCACAATGAACACATTCAGTCATTCTTCTCTCAAACATATCGTGCATAATTTGTTCACGTGTATCTCTGATATGGAGGAGCACACTTCTTGAAGCATTTTGTCCTGGAATTCATAGTAATCCTTACTACAGTAATCCTTTACTGACCTCTAGTGCAACTTCCCATTCCAAAGGAGATGGACTGTAAAGGCTCTAAAGATTCAGGTCCATTTTCAGGAATACGTGTCTCTGTGTTTCGCGGCTTAATCGACCTGAATGATTTGATGCAGGAGCTTTACAAAGGGCAAGTATTGCAAACCGCTATTACAGTGAGAGGAAATGATTGTCTTTTTTTATGCAAAATTTGTGCTTAATTGTCTGTGTGTGATTATTTTTCAAAGGAGACAAGGTGAAAAATAAGCTCAGGCATCTGTTGAAAGTCCAGGTATGAGGTAAAGTACTGCAGCCTACTACTATGATGAGATTGTCAGCTGTGCTTGATTTCACTACAGATGTGTGTGTGTGTGTGTGTGTGTGTGTGTTTGTATGTGTGTGTGTGTGTGTGTGTGTGTGTGTGTTTGTATGTGTGTGATGTGGCTTCATTCATGTCATTTTATGCAGATATCATACAAAGAATCACCATTAAATCAGAAAATATAATAGCATTTCTGCTCTTCTGATGAAAAAAACAATGGGGCACATATATTTTTATTAATACGATAATTTTTCCACTGACTGAACTGAGTAAATGAACATTTCAGACATTTCAGAACTGATGACAGATGTGCCAGATTCCCGAGTCACTATAAGTGTAACCACTGTTTATTTCTCTGTCTGTAATCTGTGAATTATTGTTTCTTTACAGGCAAGAAAACGTCTCAAGACCTAACAGCATCACAACTGGATTGTGTATCTGAACTTCAGTTTATGTTTTTGAGCTTAAACTTGAATTTCTTTAGGCCACACTTCTTAATCAACAAGCACTTACCTGTTATTAGTTGTGGAAAACATTAAAGTCACCGCTTATTAAACTAGAATAGATTTATATTTATAATTTAGCATGCTTCTTATGGCAAGTGCCTTGGTTTCTGGTTATGGGTTAGTGAAGTGCTTGTGGAAGTGATGTGTTTTCAGCTGATTCTTGAAGGTTGAGATGGTGTCAGCAGATCAGGTTGAAGGTTTCTGGAGTTTCTGAAAGACACTCGTTGTTGTGGAACCACTGTGGTGCTTATTCATTGAATTCAGTTAAAAATATATATATTTTTAGTATTCAGTTATCTTGATAAATCCATACAACAAATGATGGAGACACTCAATTCAGCATTTAAGCCTGAATTTACACAGATATAAAAGTGCATAAAGCTTTAAAACAAACCTACCATGAGTTCTCAGGACGGTCAGCATTATTTCATTTACAAATCCTTTGTGAAGAAGATCTGCACTACACATATTGTACTGTCAGTTTTTACTTGATTTGTCATGCACACTGCATCAATGTACTGTATTTACATACTACAATATGTGAAGTGTATAATAACTCATACAAGTTTATACTAATTTATACATGTTGAAAAAACAAGCTTTGTATGATTGTGATCCAGAGCAGATCTGGTTTGTTTGGTTCATTAGAATTCCATAGAAATCCTTATGGAGAAAATTAATTGGAACAATAACTTGGCTTATATGGTTTATAGTATATATGGTTGTCACTTTTTCACTTTATTTGCATGTTTACATTGTAAATGTATATCATTTTTACTGTTGCTTTTAATAATAGAATGTGAAAAAAGTGTAACAGTCTGCTGTTTTAAATAAACATTTTGAATGTTATAAATGATCATTGTTTAAGCAAATGTTATTTTAGTATTTTTAATATATTAGTACAGTTTTCATTCAAATTCTGAATTAGTAGTTTTCATATTTTAATATGATTTTAATTTTAATTAAACTTCTAGTCATTTTGATTATGATTTTTTATTGCATTTGTTATTATTTCTTAATTTAGATGTCAATAGTTTGATTAATTTTATTTGTTTTAGTACTTCTAAATTTCCAGCTTTCCTGGAAACGGTGTGCAACGGGGTTTGAGATGCGTTTTCTCTTGTTTGATGGGGGTGTCAAAAATGTCAGCCCAATCAGCAACAACATGTGTGTACAAGATGTCCTTATAAGGGTACTATTGTTTACATATTTCAGATTGTATTTTGTGAGTGTTGTATGTAGAGTACATGGCACACAGTAATGGATACTTGCACATTCACATACTTCTTTATTCTGTTCTGTTCTATTATACATTAGTCTGATTAGTCTATGTTAAAAGAAATATCTTATCATAGACAATGCTGTAAATAATCTTTACCTCTGAATCCTCACTGAAACTTTCTGCCTCATTCACTCTCAGCTGTGAATGCACTTCTGCCTCTGTCTACAGCAAATAAAGTAGTGTTTGAAACATCTACATATATACAGGGAATAGTGACATACAGAAGAAAATAACACATTAAGTACACTGCTGGACAATAACCAATCATTTGTATCCTAAATTATCTTTAACACTTTAGAATGGGGAACACATTCACTATTAACTATGACTTTTACTTCAATAAACTCTTAATTTACTGCTTATTAATATCTTGTAAGGTAGTCGTTGTATAGTTGTTCAATTTAGGATTATGGGATGCAGAATATGGTCATGAAGAATACAGAATTAATATGTGCTTAAGTACTAATAAACAACCAATATGCAAGCTAATAATTGCATACTGTAGTTAAAAATGATAGCTGAGAAGTTGTTCATCATACTAATGTTATTTTTTATTTTTCTATATTTGACTAATTATGTGTTTTCTATGATTGGTCCATATATAATCCTACAAACGCTTGTGTATTAATAGATTTTATACAATGTAAAAACAGCCAGGTGTTAAAAGCCACTCTATCAGTTCTTCTCAGCTGTGAAGTGTGTTTTTCTTGTGTCTCGTCCTAATTCTGCTAACAAACCTAGGCTGACTGTTTCTTGTTCATTCTTGAAAATTAGTGCAATAATGACAGAGCACCCCTAAATGAAAATCGGTCCTGTAAACGCTGTAAAATCTCAGTTCAACATTATCTTTATTCTTATTTGAAGGGTTCTAATAACATACATACGTGTTCAAATAAAAGACGTTACAAAAGAGTTACGGAAAAATACACTGAAAATAAATAAGTGCATGTTTGTCCAGGCAGCTTTTTTTCTCCATATAATGAACATCAAACTTGCTAATTATTCAACAAGAGCAATAGGCAGAGTCACTGAACATTGTGCAACACTATTCGAATCCCACATGCCAACTTACGCTGCTTGACTTTTTCGTTCAACATGTCGAGAACACAACTGTCCAATGAAAAAGTGCGGGCTCAAACAGCATCATACCAAACGATGTCAAATGTATCTGCAGTTCCTCAAACTCAGCGCTAGAGAACATTAAACCATCACATCACTACTCAGATCTGACATCTAAATACAATTTATATTAAATATATAATAGTCATTCCTGGGATTCTGTAATATTTCAACTTGGAATATGTTTTTGTTTTCAACTGCATATGATTCATTTTCTAACCCCAAACCATTAGGCACATATCAAAACTCCAACAAATATATATATTTTCCCACCTCAGGCGAAGACTTGCCACCTTTTTTCTTAACCCCGTATTGGACAAAATGGGATTGGTTTAAAAGGATTTTACACAAAACTTGTTATAAAACAAACATCTGTCTACTGCTCATGTGTACCTTATAATGATTAAAAAAAAATCTACATTTATCATAATTTTCACATTTTTTATAGGACTGAAGCTAAAAATACACAAATTGTGTGTCTATGGTCTCTTTATTTTTGTAAAAATTATTTTTAATTTAGAAATTTAACTAAAACCACAATTTTATTGTTTTAGTCCTTATAATAATCAGAAATAACTGCTTTCATTCTTAATCGTCTTCCCTATATTTTTCCAAAAATATTAATGTGACATGGTGAGACGGAGTTGAAGACTATAACACATTTAAAGAGATACACTGCCTTCAGTTTTAATGTTTGGTTTTGTTTCTCTCTCATATTGTCCCCTTGTTTCTGGGTCAACATATCTGCATGCCCAACATTGTCTTTCTGCTGGAAATGTGGGTGCAATTTCTGATGTATGATGCTTGTCAACGTTTAAGTGGACATATTACATCAAAAATTCTATTTATGAGTTGTCATGATTTTGGTAAGAATATATTTACTGAAACCATGACTATTTTATATTTTTAATTAAAAGTATTCATAAATGAAGTAAATAACTCAACCCTGTGACAAGTTTACAACCCCGAAACAATAAGACATAAATATATGTGATGGGGTTAAGGTTTTTCTGTCAAAATGCCCACTGCTCCTCATGTAGTGTAGGAGAGTAGACCACATGACAGAAATAAAATAAGTAAAGTTCTGCTAAATGATGTCACATATGAGTGGAGTCTAAATTATTCCGGGCATAGAATGGTTCGTGTGACAGGGTTGAATTCAGACTGAGGGACATAACTATAAAGTCTATTTTTTTTTATAAAATATCTAGCTTTTTTTGGGGGGGGGGGTCTTTTTCACAAGAAAGGAACACAAATAAATGCTTACATTATTGCCAAAAATCATAGACACTATGCATATTTTGTTGATAATTTTCTGAGTACAAACTCAGTGAAGTGCCTCAGGGACATGACAAAATGCTTGGTTTAACATAGATATGAGACATTATTTTATGCAAAAATTATTAAAATGCAATAATTATTTTATTAATTACAATGGGCATACCAAAGTATTGTGAAAAGCTTTTAACAATTAATTTTGGTGAACCACCACTAACAAGAGTCTATGATGACAATAGGCTAATATGATTAAACAAAGTACAATATGAAATACAAACCCAATTCCAAAAAAGTTGGGACACTGTACAAATTGTGAATAAAAACAGAATGCAATGATGTGGAAGTTTCAAATGTCAATATTTTATTCAGAATACAACATAGATGACATATCAAAAGTTTAAACTGCGAAAATGTATCATTTTAAGGGAAAAATAAGTTTATTTTAAATGTCATGGCATCAACACATCTCAAAAAAGTTGGGACAAGGCCATGTTTACCACTGTGTGGCATCCCCTCTTCTTTTTATAACAGTCTGCAAACGTCTGGGGACTGAGGAGACAAGTTGCTCAAGTTTAGGAATAGGAATGTTGTCCCATTCTTGTCTAATACAAGCTTCAAGTTGCTCAACTGTCTTAGGTCTTCTTTGTCGCATCTTCCTCTTTATGATGCGCCAAATGTTTTCTTTGGGTGAAAATTCTGGACTGCAGGCTGGTCATTTCAGTACCCGGATCCTCCTTCTACGCAGCCATGATGTTGTAATTGATGCAGTATGTGGTCTGGCATTGTCATGTTGGAAAAATGCAAGGTCTTCCCTGAAAGAGACAACGTCTGGATGGGAGCATATGTTGTTCTAGAACTTGGATATACCTTTCAGCATTGATGGTGCCTTTCCAGATGTGTATGCTGCTCATGCCACACGCACTCATGCAACCCCATACCATCAGAGATGCAGGCTTCTGAACTGAGCGCTGATAACAACTTGGGTTGTCCTTGTCCTCTTTAGTCCGGATGACATGGCGTCCCAATTTTCCAAAAAGAACTTCAAATTTTGATTCGTCTGACCACAGAACAGTTTTCCACTTTGCCACAGTCTATTTTAAATAAGCCTTGGTCCAGAGAAAACGCCTGTGCTTCTGGATCATGCTTAGATATGGCTTCTTTTTTGACCTATAGAGTTTTAGCCGGCAATGGCGAATGGCATGGTGGATTGTGTTCACCGATAATGTTTTCTGGAAGTATTCCTGAGCCCATGTTGTGATTTCCATTACAGTAGCATTCCTGTATGTGATGCAGTGCTGTCTAAGGGCCCGAAGATCACGGGCATCCAGTATGGTTTTCCGGCCTTGACCCTTACGCACAGAGATTGTTCCAGATTCTCTGAATCTTTGGATGATATTATGCTCTGTAGATGATGATAACTTCAAAGTCTTTGCAATTTTTCTCTGAGAAACTCCTTTCTGATATTGCTCCACTATTTTTCGACGCAGCATTGGGGGAATTGGTTATCCTCTTGCCATCTTGACTTCTGAGAGACATTACCACTCTGAGAGCCTCTTTTTATACCCAATCATGTTGCCAATTGACCTAATAAGTTGCAAATTGGTCCTCCAGCTGTTCCTTATATGTGCATTTAACTTTTCCGGCCTCTTATTGCTACCTGTCCCAACTGTTTTTGGAATGTGTAGCTCTCATGAAATCCAAAATGAGCCAATATTTGGCATGACATTTAAAAATGTCTCACTTTCAACATTTGATATGTTATCTATATTCTATTGTGAATAAAATATAAGTTTATGAGATTTGTAAATTATTGCATTCCTTTTTTATTCGTAATTTGTACAGTGTCCCAACTTTTTTGGAATCGGGTTTGTAAATGGAATATCACATAAAGCACTATTTCAATTTTCCCATGTATTCAGTAGAATAAAATCGTCACTTCCTTGGAAACTGGTGCAAACTAGGCTACCAGTAATGAAAATGGAAGTTATGGCAAACAGGGAAGCTGCTGTGACTCTTTCTCCTACATCACAAATTGTATATTTGAGACTCATTATTTCTTTCCTCAAACAATGTGGTTTATTTTTGCTTATAAAATCCAAAATATATTTTTTAAAATCCATTTTTACCTACATATTAAACCTATTGTTGATAAGTGTATTTTAATTTAAATCCTTGTATATATTTTCATCTTTACAAACTCCAATTATGATTCTGTTACTTGTCTCCTCTTGTGGATCTGATGTCAAAAACCAGAAAAATCCTGTCCTGCTATATATAAACCTCACAGTGTGACTGAAATAAACTACTGAATCCATTAAAACATGTTTGGGAAGCAGTTAAATAGAGGTTAGAGGCCAAACTATGAACACAAATACAACCATATGCTTTCTTGAAAGATATACCCTAGGCTAAATGGCAAAAAAAAAAAAAAAAAATTCCTTTGCTTGTCTTGCGGTTCCTAGCTCTTTTGTGATGAGTCATGAACTAGGTTAGCTAAATATGCCAAAGAAATCTTGGAATGGTGTGGCGGTGGAAACTCTTCATTGACTGTGCTGAAGAGAATGGAAAATGTTTTACTGATGACAGCTTAATGATCATTGGTTTAAACAATTATGATGTATTGTTCTCATCTTAAATAAATTATTGATTTATTTATTTAACTCTGATAGAATTTGTATGTGTGTAAACAAAACACATGAGATTTATTTACTTAGGGTACCCCACAAAACGCTTGCAGTTATTAAGCCTCTTATTATATTCAAGCTTGCGGTTATTGAGCCTCTTATTATATTCAAGCTTGCGGTTATTGAGCCTCTTATTATATTCAAGCTTGCGGTTATTGAGCCTCTTATTGATATTCAAGCTAGCGGTTAGTAAGCCTCTTATTAAGAAACCACAACTAAATCCTAGTGAACTGGTAAATTACAAACCCATTTAAAATCACCCGTTTATGTCTAAAATTTTGGAAAAAAGGTTGTGTCTACTCAATTGTGATCCTTTCTGCAAAAAAAATATATCTATGAAGAATTTCAGTCAGGTTTCAGGCCCCATCATAGCACAGAAACTGCACTTGTTAAAATTACAAATGACTTGCTTCTTGCGTCAGACCAAGGCTGCATCTCATTACTATTTTACTTGATCTTAGTGCTGCGTTCGACACTATAGATCATGACATACTCGTAGATAGATTACAAAACTATACTGGTATTCAAGGGCAGACTTTAGGGTGGTTTAGATCCTGTCCAACCATTATCATTTTGTTTATTTAAACAGGGAATCATCTCAATTAATGCCAGTAAAGTATGGAGTGCCACAAGGATCTGTCTTAGGCCCTCTGCTATTTTCAATATGCATGTTGCCCCTTGGAAATATTATTAGAAAATACGCGATTAGTTTCCATTATTATGCTGATGATACTCAACTATATATTTCAACAAGACCAGATGAAACTGGTTACACTAGCGTATACGACAACGTGTTCCGGTTCCTGACAATATCCATCAACTTTGTAAAGCCATTGAAGAGGAGTGGACAACCTGATTAACTCTATGCGAAGGGGATTTGTTGCACTATGTGAGGAAAATGGTGGTCACACCGGATACTGACTGGTTTTTGGTCACCCCCCCCCCCCCCCCCCCCCCCCCGGACCCCCCAATACAGTAAAATTGCACATTTTAGAGTGGCCTTTTATTGTGGCCAGCCTAAGGCACACCTGTGCAATAATCATGCTGTCTAATCAGCATCTTGATATGCCACACCTGTGAGGTGGATGGATTATCTCGGCAAAGGAGAAGTGCTCACTAACACAGATTTAGACAGATTTGTAAACAATGTTTGAGAGAAATAGGCCCTTTGTGTACATAGAAAAAGTCTTAGATATTTGAGTTCAGCTTATGAAATGTTTTTGCAAAAATTGTAAATGCAAAAAAACAAAAGTTTTGCATTCATAATTTTGTTCAGTGTATGTGTCTATGTGTGTGTGTGTGTGTGTGTATACACATAATTTAAAAACCTCTAATTATATATGTATATATAATTAGATGTTTTTAAGTTACTTTTTATTTTGTAATTTAAACTGAAATGATTCAGCATAAAGCTGATAAATATTATTTCTACTGTGTCCAACAGTCTTACAGAATCATGGCTTCGCAGTCATGATATTGTTTTGTAAAACTAAAAATTAAACGTGTTTTGTTAATCTGCATATGCCTTGTGTAGTGCTATAAGATGAATTAATCAACTGTAAAACTTCATATTGTAGTGCCAGTTTTTAGTATGTTTCATATCAGTCTTTGAATTTGTTTCTTGTAGGGTCTCTATCTGTTATTGATGCTGGTGAAGCTGAAACGAAGAGCGTGTCAGTGAAGGAGGGATATTCTGTTACTCTTCAGACTGATATTACTAAACTACATGGAGATGAGCTGATAGTGTGGAGGTTTGGAGGTGAAGGAAAACGCATAGCTAAGAGTGATATAGAGAACAAGAGCTCGCCTTTATACGAAAACAGTGATGAGAGATTCAAAGACAGACTACAGCTGAATGATCAGACTGGATCTATTAATTTCCCTCACAGATTCAAACTTCAGCTTTTGACTCCAAACACTGAAACAATCATATACACGAATGTACAGAAAACGAACACTGGAAGAACATGAAAAAAATCGCCCATGAATTTAAATAAAAAGTGGTTATTTTGGCGTTTTAGATTAATTTAGTTTAGATAAATTTCCCATGGATCAAATCAGGGCAAATACATTAAAGAGAACTACCAAATATGATTAAAATATGCAAGCAGACACTGTCAAAACGGCAATCAAGAAATTAACAGATTCCCTTGAAAAACACATGCATCATTTTCAATGTCAACAGCCAGAATTTAAATGCTAAAAAAGTGCCCAATATAAGTGATCAGAATAAGCAATATAATTATAGGTATTTCACACTCGTTCATGCACACACCATGACAGTCACAACTGTGTCATTCTGTATGATAATCAGATAATAAAAAAATAATAGCAACAACAATAATGCTCTTTCGTGTCACTCTATCCCCTGGTTTCACAGACAAGGTTTAAGGCTAGTCCCAGATTAAAGTGTAAATCTGAGCAGTTTTAACTGAAAGAAACTTGCACTGACTGATCTTAAAGTATATCAGTGCCTTTGTTTTGTCTCAAGATGCATACCAGTAATGTTTTTTCTAAGGCAAGTTAATAGAAATTACTTAAATTTCCTAATTGAACAATGGCCTAATCCTGGTTTAGTCTAAACCCTGTCTGTCATATTGAACATAATATAGAAGTGTGCACAGTCAAAACTAACAAAGTCCAGCATCTTTAAAGTGTACCAATCTGGACCATTTAAAAAATAAAAGACAGGATCGTATAGATATACAAACCCGATTCCAAAAAAGTTGGGACACTGTACAAATTACGAATAAAAAAGAATGCAATAATTTACAACTCTCATAAACTTATATTTTATTCACAATAGAATATAGATAACATATCAAATGTTGAAAGTGAGACATTTTGAAATTTCATGCCAAATATTGGCTCATTTTGGATTTCATGAGAGCTACACATTCCAAAAAAGTTGGGACAGGTAGCAATAAGAGGCCGGAAAAGTTAAATGTACAAATAAGGAACAACTGGAGGACCAATTTGCAACTTATTAGGTCAATTGGCAACATGATTGGGTATAAAAAGAGCCTCTCAGAGTGGCAGTGTCTCTCAGAAGTCAAGATGGCAAGAGGATCACCAAGTCCCCCAATGCTGCGGAGAAAAATAGTAGAGCAATATCAGAAAGGAGTTTTGCAGAGAAAAATAGCAAAGAGTTTGAAGTTATCATCATCTACATTGCATAATATCACCCAAACATTCAGAGAATCTGGAACAATCTCTGTGCGTAAGGGTCAAGACCGGAAAACCATACTGGATGCCCGTGATCTTCGGGCCCTTAGACGGCACTGCATCACATACAGGAATGCTACTGTAATGGAAATCACAACATGGGCTCAGGAATACTTCCAGAAAACATTGTCGGTGAACACAATCCAAAGTGCCATTCGCCGTTGCCGGCTAAAACTCTATAGGTCAAAAAAGAAGCCATATCTAAACATGATCCAGAAGCACAGGCGTTTTCTCTGGGCCAAGGCTTATTTAAAATGGACTGTGGCAAAGTGGAAAACTGTTCTGTGGTCAGACGAATCAAAATTTGAAGTTCTTTTTGGAAAATTGGGACGCCATGTCATCCGGACTAAAGAGGACAAGGACAACCCAAGTTGTTATCAGCGCTCAGTTCAGAAGCCTGCATCTCTGATGGTATGGGGTTGCATGAGTGCGTGTGGCATGAGCAGCATACACATCTGGAAAGGCACCATCAATGCTGAAAGGTATATCCAAGTTCTAGAACAACATATGCTCCCATCCAGACGTTGTCTCTTTCAGGGAAGACCTTGCATTTTCCAACATGGCAATGCCAGACCACATACTGCATCAATTACAACATCATGGCTGCGTAGAAGGAGGATCCGGGTACTGAAATGGCCAGCCTGCAGTCCAGATCTTTCACCCATAGAAAACATTGTCGCATCTTCCTCTTTATGATGCGCCAAAAGAAGACCTAAGACAGTTGAGCAACTAGAAGCCTGTATTAGACAAGAATGGGACAACATTCCTATTCCTAAACTTGAGCAACTTGTCTCCTCAGTCCCCAGACGTTTGCAGACTGTTATAAAAAGAAGAGGGGATGCCACACAGTGGTAAACATGGCCTTGTCCCAACTTTTTTGAGATGTGTTGATGCCATGAAATTTAAAATAAACCTATTTTTCCCTTAAAATGATACATTTTCTCAGTTTAAACATTTGATATGTCATCTATGTTGTATTCTGAATAAAATATTGAAATTTGAAACTTCCACATCATTGCATTCTGTTTTATTCACAATTTGTGCAGTGTCCCAACTTTTTTGGAATCGGGTTTGTAAATAGATTTTGATGAAATAATTTAACTGTGCTCTGATTTCGGAGTTGCAGTGATATAGCCTTCATGTCATATCAACAGATGTAATTCACGTTTTGAAAGTTAAAACACTCTCCACTCTTTGCCATTGAACTTATATATAAGCATTATGGTAGCGTACAGTTATACATTCAAAATCAGATCCGTTATCGTGCTAAAAACCCGTGGCTTATGAATCATCATGTCTGTCTTCTGATCCCTATAATTGGTTAACAGCACCAGTCTTTTTGCAGCGTGCGTGTGTGTTTAGTAATGTTGTGATGACTGATTGGATGCATGCAGTAGGCTATATATGCACACTTGGGCTTGTTTGTTAACCAATTGAAAACCGCCAAACTGACCAAAAACCAGCCCAAATTGTGTCCACCAGCCCAAGCCAATATTCACCCGCACAATCAAGTTCAAAACCACCCAATCTGGCAACACGCAGGGCCAAAATACCAAACCTCTGCAATATTTTAACTACCAGGGGACACTCAAACACCATTTAAATTTAACTTAAAGCCTAATTTAATGGAATTCAACACTATGTATTATTATATTCTCTTTTTGATTCCGTTACATCGACAGACTTCAGCAAACGACACAATTAGCTATTGTGATATTTGCAACTATCACAACAGAATCTATTCATTAATCTGTGATGAACCGTGCTTCATATAAAACACAAAACCAGAACAAATTAAGTTAAATTCATTGCATATTTCTCTTTTTAAATTCTTGCTTTTTTATATTTGGTGTCTTTTAATTGGGTGTGGGGTTTTATTCTATATGTCTGTGCCTGTATATTAATGAGAGAAAAGATCAATAATAATAGCTAGATAGTTGGTTTATTTATTTATTTAGTTTATTTTATTCAGCCTGCAAGTGAAGACGAGCATCAGAGCATCAGGAAGAAGTGAAATCTGCAGAGACAGAGTTTATTGAAGGACAGAGAGAACATGAGAGATCCAGAACCCTGCAGAAAGAAACACTGCACATTATTTGTACATGTATCCCACTCTTCTTGCCACTTATATAATATACAACGATTAATAATACGTCTGATCTCTAAGGGAGGAATTTGACATTTGTTTACATCCTGATGAAAAGCGTCCTTTGCAGCTGCATCAGTAGCTGATCGTGTCATTTGCTTAAGTCTGTTAACAGCAATAAAATGAGCTTAATGTGGCAATTAACAGATCTGAAGTCATCAGCATGATGAATGAGGTGAAAACAGGATCTATTGACATGAAATGAAAAGGACTTTCAGCAGCTCTATGAATATTGATGAGCTTCAGACAATAAACTCTCATTAAACAAGCCATTCAGGATCAGCAGCAGACAATATTTACTGAAAGCCTATTAAAGTGCTCTGTTGAAAAGTATCACAATTATTTCTCAAATGATAAAGAAAAAAATACCACTAATATAAAGACATTGACAACTATCTTTATCGGACATCGTGATTTGTCCACATGAATCTAAAGAACTTAGTTTTTCTAATAAAAGCATAATAGTTTCCTAATTTGTATGTGATGAGAAACAAGACAAGACCTTAGATATTTATTTTAATTCATACATGTTAGCAAGCACAAAAACAGCACTGAGACCGATGAAAACGATCCATAAATGACCCCGTACAAAACCTCTATAACAAAAATATCTATAACACAACGTATCAAACAAAAATAATGTTAAAACATTACTGATAGACAGACAGTCAGGTGTGAGGGGGATTTTAGTAGGTAGTTTATTTAAATGCTTTATCGAGAAATGTAATTAAGCCCCAAAAGAAGGGATGGGTGGATCGATCCTAAAGTATCGATACTGATATTGTATCGAAAGGATCGATCGCCACATAAAATTATCGATTCTGAAGTGCATTTTTAACCACTAATTGTACTTATCAAGAAATTTGGTGCATAAAATAAGCTTCTGTGTTAGTCTAATTGTGTTAGATAAAAGATATTTCTCCTGTTCATCGGAACACGCAAATGCTGAAAGATAACACCAATCAATCACAGACAGCACAATACAATACAATTTTAGTATATTTTATTTCTGACAGTTTAAACAAAAATAGGGCCTATGAAATGTAAACAAAAAAATGGCTTTAAAATCTAATGTTAAGTGAGTATAATTAATGATTATACTCTTTTAATAATTTAAAAGACCTGTTTAATTTAGAGGTAACGGTATCGATGATACTGGGCTTGAAAATATCGGTATTGGATCGAAAATAAAATAAGAGGTATTGCCCATCCCTACCCAAAAGCAATATTTCGTGGCTTTTATAGATGTAACTAGAATTATGAAATTATTCATTCGTGACGCAAGAAAAATCAGCAGACAACAAACGTGGACAATAAAAGATTAATACTTGAAGCAAATATAAAGTAAAAGACAGATGTCTCTCTTTATTGACTAACAATATATAAAGCATCTCAAGTGAATAAAAGTGAAGATGGATCAGATTCAAACCTACATGACAGAATATCTTACTCCTGCATTTGATAAAATACACCCAAAGCAGAAGAATAACTAATTGTTTTAAAAACAACACTGAAGAAATTAAAAATAAATCAGCCTCTTTTTCAACTTAGTGAACAAGAACATTTTGAAGCTGTAAAACCTTATTCAAATATGCATTAGAAGAACATTTTGAACATAAAATGAAACTCGTAATAAAGCATAATAATGTAATTTATATCATAAAGCGAAGTTGTATAGAAGAATAAAACATTAGATATTGTTCTTTGGGGAGGAACTCCATCTTTGAGTTGATCTGAATCTCACAGAAACTGCTGGTCTTGAAGATGAACTTGATTCACTGTGACATTTAGATGATGTTTCTTATGACAGATTGATATGGAAGAGATGCGGTGTAGCACCTGAAAGCACTAAACCTGAAGCTAAACTATTTAATGTGATTGTTTATTTTATGTCTCTGAAGAGAAGATGAATGAGTGAAACTCTTCCCGCATGCAGTGCAGTGATACGGTTTCTCTCCAGTGTGAATCCTCTCATGTGATTTCAGGTTTCCTGAACAGATGAATCTCTTGTTGCAGTGTGAACACTTGTAAGGTTTCTCTCCAGTGTGAATCCTCTCATGTGATTTCAGGTTTCCTGAACAGATGAATCTCTTGTTGCAGTGTGAACACTTGTAAGGTTTCTCTCCAGTGTGGATCCTCTCGTGTGATTTCAGATGTCCTGACTGACTGAATCTCTTGTTGCAGTGTGAACACTTGTAAGGTTTCTCTCCAGTGTGGATCATCTGGTGCTGTTTCAAATGTTCAGCTGTAATAAAAGTCTTCTCACACTCAAAGCACATATACTCTCTCACACCAGTGTATATCTTCTGATGTAGTTTTAAACTTTGCAGTTCTGAAAAACTCTTTCCACACAAAGAACATGAATGTGGTTTCTCTTTTGAATGAACTTTCAGGTGTCTATTCAAGGCTGAAGCCCACAAAAAGGTTTTTTCACACTGATCACATTCATGCAGTTTCTCTCTAGTGTGGATGTTCATGTGGATCTTAAGGTTTGATGATTGTGTGAAACTCTTCCCGCACTGATCACATGTGAACGGTTTCTCTCCAGTGTGGATGTTCATGTGGATCTTAAGGTTTGATGATTGTGTGAAACTCTTCCCGCACTGATCACATGTGAACGGTTTCTCTCCAGTGTGGATGTTCATGTGGATCTTAAGGTTTGATGATTGTGTGAAACTCTTCCCGCACTGATCACATGTGAACGGTTTCTCTCCAGTGTGGATCCTCATGTGAACGCTGAGACACTGTTTGTATGTGAAACTCTTTCCACACTGAGTGCAGGTGAAACTTTTCTTGTCTCTTCTTTTCAGTAAAGAAACTCTTTCAGTCTGTGAGTGAGTTTTTTCTCCGGTTTTGACATGATGTTGTATCTCCTCTATTAGACCTGAAATTAAAGTTGAAAAGGTAACAATACAAATAAATCATGTGAAGTGAAAGCAGACAACAGCTACACCAAATTATGATCATTTTGACACATTTTTACAAAATAAGGTACAATTATCTACATCAAAAAATACAGAAACGAATGCAGTGTTTCTGTAGTGAGAACTATTCTATGCTTTATCAAATCCACAATTATAAAAATTATATTATGAACGTAATATTAACATTAATATACTTTTCTAAAAAAAAGATGTAATTTATAACCATTTTAAACTAATTAACTGGCCAATATTTTTCACTCAACACAATTTCCATTCCATTTCTACCTTTTTAAAGCATTTTCTTTTTAATGGCAACATCCAGGAAGTGACATCATTTGAACATTTGAGTTGATTTTCCCTATTTTGTACCCTGGAGATAGAAAGTCTCCCCTATATTATTTATTGGCTTAATTTTTTACCTTCATTTTTTACAACTCTTAAGGTATTTTTCTACTGTAAACACTAAATCTGATGAACTGCTGATAACTTTAAATGTTCTTCAGCCTCATTTTATTAAAGCATTAAGAATAAATACCAACCTGTTTGTTCTTCAGTGTGTTTCATTCTGCAGGGTTCTGGATCTCTCATGTTCTCTCTGTCCTTCAATAAACTCTGTCTCTGCAGATTTCACTTCTTCCTGATGCTCTGATGCTCGTCTTCACTTGTAGACTGATTAGAATATTCCAGCATTTATTGCTGAACTGCAGTGGGAGGAGCTTCACCGAAGGTGTGATTGTTGTGGGAGGAGCTTCACTGAAGGTGTGATTGTTGTGGGAGGAGCTTCACTGAAGGTGTGATTGTTGTGGGAGGAGCTTCACTGAAGGTGTGATTATTATGGGAGGAGCTTCACTTTGTTTTTCTACTAATTCACATTTATGTTTATCTGCTATTTCTAGTAAAATATCTGAATAAAAATTCACACATGCATTTCTGTTTGTCTGTAAGATTTTTTTTTATTTAATATTTGAGTTAAAATTTGTTCATTGGTTTTTACTTCTGTTTTGGTTTACATTAAACAGTTTAACACAGACTAATGAAAGAAATGCTGTTAGGACATCTGTATCTTGAAGATATCATAATAGTGACTGTGTAGTTTAAGTCTGATGAGAAGAATGAAATGAACTTTAACTGGCAGTTTACAGGAGATACGCATAATGAATGAGGTGAAAACATGAGCTATTAACATGAAATAAAGAGGATTTTCAGCAGCTGATAATATTGATGAGCCTCTATAAACACTCATTAAACCAGACATTCAGGATCAGCAGCAGATCATCTCACTTTATTCTAAGTATAATATTGTGAGTTCTTTCCATTAGAAATACAGAGCTCTATTGAAAAACATACTTCTCACACTTGGCACATCCTTTTCCTGTCATTCAGACCTGCAACACATTCCAAAAAAGGTTGGGACAGGAACAATTTAGGGCTAGTAATCAGGCAAATTGGTTAAATAATGATGTGATTTGAAACAGGTGATGTCAATAGGTGATTGTAATTATGATTTGGTACAAAAGCAGCATCCAAGAAAGGTCTAGTGCTTTAGGAGCAAAGATGGGCTGAGGATCGCCAGTTTGCCAACAAATACATGAGAAAATTATTGAAATGTTTAAAAACAATGTTCCTCAAAGAAAGATAGGAAGAGATTTGGATATTTCACCTTCACAAGTGCATAACATAATTAAAACATTCAAGGAATCTGGAGGAATTTCAGTGCGTAAAGGACAAGGGCGCAAGCCTAAGCTGAACAACCGTGATCTCCGATCCCTCAGGCGACACTGCATCAAGAATGGTCATTCATCTATAAGCGATATCACCACATGGGCTCAGGACTACTTTGGCAAACCTTTGTCAAGTACCACAATATGTAGTTACATCCACAAATGCCAGTTAAAACTGTACTGTGCCAAAATGAAGCCCTATGTTAACAGTGTCCAGAAGGGCCGTCGACTTCTCTGGGCTCGCAGGCATCTGGGATGGACCATCACACAGTGGAAACGTGTACTGTGGTCAGATGAATCAGTATTTCAGTTATTTTTTGGGAGAAATGGACGCCGTGTGATCCGGACCAAAGAAGAAAAGGATCATCCAGACTGTTACCAACAACAAGTCCAAAAGCCAGGGTCTGTCATGGTATGCGGTTGTCAGTGCCCTTGGCACAGGTAACCTTCACTTCTGTGATGGCACCATTAATGCTGAAAAGTACATAGAGATTTTGGAGCACAATATGCTGCCTTCAAGAAGACCTCTTTTCCAGGGACGCCCATGCATATTTCAACAAGACAATGCAAAACCACATTCTGCACACATTACAAAGTCATGGCTGCGGAGGAAGAGGGTACGGGTACTTGACTGGCCTGCCTGCAGTCCCGACCTGTCTCCAATAGAGAATGTCTGGTGCATTTTGAAGCGCAAAATGCGACAACGAAGACCCCGTACTGTTGCCCACCTTAAGACTTGTTTGCAGGAAGAATGGGACAAAATTACTCCTAAAACACTTCATCACTTGGTGTCTTCAGTCCCTAAACGTCTTTTTTTAAGTGTTGTGAAAAGGAATGGCAACATTACAAAGTGGTAAATGCTTTAACTGCTCCAACTTTTTTTAAAATGTGTTGCAAGAACCAAAATTGGAATGTGTTTATTTTGAAAAAAAACAATAAAATTCATGAGGAACACATTAAATGTGCTGTTGTATTGTTTTCAATGTATTACAGGTCAAAGATAATTTAACAAAGTACTGTTTTCAGTTTGATTTTAATTTAACATACCGTCCCAACTTTTTCTGATTTGGGGTTGTAGCTCAAACGCCAAAATAACCACTTTTTATTTAAATTTGTGTTTTTTTTGGGGGGGGTTTTTTCATGTTCTTCCAGTGTTTGTTTTCTGTACATTCGTGTATATGATTGTTTCAGTGTTTGGAGTAAAAAGCTGAAGTAGGAATCTGTGAGGGAAATTAATAGAAATCAATCTCAAGACTTGCTGATGCGATTTTAATGTCATTTAGCTTTCTTTCTTTTTTTGACATTTTATGTTTGTAAAATATAAATAATACTAATAATAGTTTGTTACTTAACATTTTTATATTTGAATAGGACCGCAAACAGAAACTGTAAAGATGAGTGTGTCAGTCATGTCAGTGTGAGAAGTATGTTTTTCAATAGAGCTCTGTATTTCTAATGGAAAGAACTCACAATATTATACTCAGAATAAAGTGAGATGATCTGCTGCTGATCCTGAATGTCTGGTTTAATGAGTGTTTATAGAGGCTCATCAATATTATCAGCTGCTGAAAATCCTCTTTATTTCATGTTAATAGCTCCTGTTTTCACCTCATTCATTATGCATATCTCCTGTAAACTGCCAGTTAAAGTTCATTTCATTCTTCTCATCAGACTTAAACAACGCCGTCACTATTATGATATCTTCAAGATACAGATGTCCTAACAGCATTTCTTTCATTAGTCTGTGTTAAACTGTTTAATGTGAACCAAAACAAAAGTAAAAACCAATGAACAAAAATATTAACTCAAATGGAAGGAATTATGGAAACACTGATTTTTGTTACATAACTGTACTTCTGTTTATTCTTTTGATTTTATTAACATTTTAATATTTGCAAATATTAAATAAAAAAAATCTTACAGACAAACAGAAATGCATGTGTGAATTTTTATTCAGATATTTTACTAGAAATAGCAGATAAACATAAATGTGAATTAGTAGAAAAACAAAGTGAAGCTCCTCCCATAATAATCACACCTTCAGTGAAGCTCCTCCCACAACAATCACACCTTCAGTGAAGCTCCTCCCACTGCAGTTCAGCAATAAATGCTGGAATATTCTCATCAGTCTACAAGTGAAGACGAGCATCAGAGCATCAGGAAGAAGTGAAATCTGCAGAGACAGAGTTTATTGAAGGACAGAGAGAACATGAGAGATCCAGAACCCTGCAGAATGAAACACACTGAAGAACAAACAGGTTGGTATTGATTCTTAATGCTTTAATAAAATGAGGCTGAAGAACATTTAAAGTTATCAGCAGTTCATCAGATTTAGTGTTTACAGTAGAAAAATACCTTAAGAGTTGTAAAAAAATGAAGGTAAAAAATTAAGCCAATAAATAATATAGGGGAGACTTTCTATCTCCAGGGTACAAAATAGGGAAAATCAACTCAAATGTTCAAATGATGTCACTTCCTGGATGTTGCCATTAAAAAGAAAATGCTTTAAAAAGGAAGAAATGGAATGGAAATTGTGTTGAGTGAAAAATATTGGCCAGTTAATTAGTTTAAAATGGTTATAAATTACATCTTTTTTTTAGAAAAGTATATTAATGTTAATATTACGTTCATAATATAATATTTATAATTCTTAATTTATAATTGTGGATTTGATAAAGCATAGAATAGTTCTCACTAAAGAAACACTGCATTCGTTTCTGTATTTTTTGATGTAGATAATTGTACCTTATTTTGTAAAAATGTGTCAAAATGATCATAATTTGGTGTAGCTGTTGTCTGCTTTCACTTCACATGATTTATTTGTATTGTTACCTTTTTAACTTTAATTTCAGGTCTAATAGAGGAGATACAACATCATGTCAAAACCGGAGAAAAAACTCACTCACAGACTGAAAGAGTTTCTTTACTGAAAAGAAGAGACAAGAAAAGTTTCACCTGCACTCAGTGTGGAAAGAGTTTCACATACAAACAGTGTCTCAGCGTTCACATGAGGATCCACACTGGAGAGAAACCGTTCACATGTGATCAGTGCGGGAAGAGATTCACACAATCATCAAACCTTAAGATCCACATGAACATCCACACTGGAGAGAAACCGTTCACATGTGATCAGTGCGGGAAGAGATTCACACAATCATCAAACCTTAAGATCCACATGAACATCCACACTAGAGAGAAACTGCATGAATGTGATCAGTGTGAAAAAAACTTTTTGTGGGCTTCAGCCTTGAATAGACACCTGAAAGTTCATTCAAAAGAGAAACCACATTCATGTTCTTTGTGTGGAAAGAGTTTTTCAGAACTGCAAAGTTTAAAACTACATCAGAAGATACACACTGGTGTGAGAGAGTATATGTGCTTTGAGTGTGAGAAGACTTTTATTACAGCTGAACATTTGAAACGGCACCAGATGATCCACACTGGAGAGAAACCTTACAAGTGTTCACACTGCAACAAGAGATTCAGTCAGTCAGGACATCTGAAATCACACGAGAGGATCCACACTGGAGAGAAACCTTACAAGTGTTCACACTGCAACAAGAGATTCATCTGTTCAGGAAACCTGAAATCACATGAGAGGATTCACACTGGAGAGAAACCTTACAAGTGTTCACACTGCAACAAGAGATTCATCTGTTCAGGAAACCTGAAATCACATGAGAGGATTCACACTGGAGAGAAACCGTATCACTGCACTGCATGCGGGAAGAGTTTCACTCATTCATCTTCTCTTCAGAGACATAAAATAAACAATCACATTAAATAGTTTAGCTTCAGGTTTAGTGCTTTCAGGTGCTACACCGCATCTCTTCCATATCAATCTGTCATAAGAAACATCATCTAAATGTCACAGTGAATCAAGTTCATCTTCAAGACCAGCAGTTTCTGTGAGATTCAGATCAACTCAAAGATGGAGTTCCTGCCCAAAGAATAATATCTAATGTTTTATTCTTCTATACAACTTCGCTTTATGATATAAATTACATTATTATGCTTTATTACGAGTTTCATTTTATGTTCAAAATGTTCTTCTAATGCATATTTGAATAAGGTTTTACAGCTTCAAAATGTTCTTGTTCACTAAGTTGAAAAAGAGGCTGATTTATTTTTAATTTCTTCAGTGTTGTTTTTAAAACAATTAGTTATTCTTCTGCTTTGGGTGTATTTTATAAAATGCAGGAGTAAGATATTCTGTCATGTAGGTTTGAATCTGATCCATCTTCACTTTTATTCACTTGAGATGCTTTATATATTGTTAGTCAATAAAGAGAGACATCTGTCTTTTACTTTATATTTGCTTCAAGTATTAATCTTTTATTGTCCACGTTTGTTGTCTGCTGATTTTTCTTGCGTCACGAATGAATAATTTCATAATTCTAGTTACATCTATAAAAGCCATGAAATATTGCTTTTGGGTAGGGATGGGCAATACCTCTTATTTTATTTTCGATCCAATACCGATATTTTCAAGCCCAGTATCATCGATACCGTTACCTCTAAATTAAACAGGTCTTTTAAATTATTAAAAGAGTATAATCATTAATTATACTCACTTAACATTAGATTTTAAAGCCATGTTTTTTTTTACATTTCATAGGCCCTATTTTTGTTTAAACTGTCAGAAATAAAATATATATTTAGCTCTTTACTGGGGCAGTAACCTCAAAGGTGCACCTATACCCTGAAAAGGGAGCATATTAGTACCATACAAGTATGCATGCTTTAAGGGTAGATGAGTTACAAAGGTGCACCTTTGAGGGTATCTCATGAAAAATAAACATGGTGTTACATAAGTAGTAAAATTTATTATTATTATACGCTTTTGCAGCGTTTCTTAATTTGCATGTGTTGTGAGGATTTGCAGCTGTTTCTTAATTTGCATGTGTTGTGAGCATTTGCAGCGTTTCTTAATTTGCATGTGTTGTGAGCATTTGCAGCTGTTTCTTGATTTGCAGCGTTTCTTAATTTGCACGTTTCTTAATTTGCATGTGTTGTGAGCATTTGCAGCGTTTCTTAATTTGCTTGTGTTGTGAGGATTTGCAGCACATGTGCTGTCAAAATGAAGATGTTTTCTTGATTTGCTGGTGTTTTTTTCTATTTGCATGTGTTTTCTGAAGTTGCAGCGCGTTGAGCTCTCTCGGCCACCATACATTTCTCTGTTTCTGTGCTGCTCTGACATATAGCGGAGTATGTGCCAGTGAAGAAGGGAGATGCTGTTACGCTACACACTGACTCTAAAATACAGAAAATCGATCAGATACGGTGGGTGTTTGGAGATAAAAATCTCATAGCTGAAATCAAGGAAGGGACCGGAGAGATCGCTACATATGATGATGTTCTTGATGGGAGATTCAGAGGCAGACTGAAGCTGGACGATCAGACCGGATCTCTGACCATCACAAACTTCAGAACAGAACACACTGGACTCTATAAAATGAAGATCAACAGAAGCGCTTAAGTCCAAAAACAAGAGTTTTGATGTTTATAATAATGATCACAGTTCTTCCTCATGCATTCAGTTTTTTTTATCTGCAGGTAATTTAGATCAAACTGTTTAATGGTCAGACTCCATTCAGAGTTTGCTTTGTAGTTAATTTCATTCTTTCGAATTCTTAAAGATTAAAGTTTTAAAATCTACAACTGTTCTGTTGCTACCTCACTTTCATTAGTATTTACTTCAGCTTTTATTTAGATCGGCACTCTGTAAATGAAGCAAAAATACTACCTTTCTTCTTGTCTTTGTCTATTTCAATCTGATAAAACAGCATCTGAATCAGGTTTCGTTTGAAATTTCAAAAGGCTGAGCAGAATGACAATATATACCGTGACAACAATATAAAGTGTCTATCGTTGGATATTTAGATTATTTCACTTTTATCACGGTATGTAAATATATCCATATAGCGTAGTGCTACTTAAAATTATTGACAAGTTACAGTTATAAGAAAACATGCCTGCATAAGACAAAGAGCAGGACATGCTTGATGTTAAAAAGAGTTTTAAAAGAATATAATTTTAGCAATGTAAAACATGTAATTAATAAATATGATGTAATTATTTAAAATAAACATGAATTATACAGGTGGATGTGTGATATAGTGCAAGAGTATGCAGTATTGCAACAATTTATATTTTTGTGCAAAAGATTCAGCATTTAGGGCACTGTTGTTTTGCTGCTTAATCATAATGAGTATGATGATGATGATAATAAGAAGAGCAATCTTGGTTACAGTGAGAAGTGACCACAGAAGTGAATGGGATCGTATTTTGGAGATTATCAGCCATCAACAACTGAATTACTCACTGCTCTAATAGAATTCAATGCATATTTTTAACTAAATTTAATTTATAGCCTACTGTTTTTCTATTGTATGTCTTTTTGTGTGTAATTTGATTTTTTTTTTTTTTACAACAAAAATAACTTTTGTAATATGTTATCGAGAAAGACATGATCTAATAGCAGCATTTTCTTTGTGTTTCTCTGTTTCTGTGTGCTGCTGTGACAAATGAAGTGGTGATGGTATCAGAGGAGGAGGAAATGAATGGTAAGATCCTGTGGTTTGTGCTGAATATCTTTAACTTTAAAACAATCTGATGAGTGCGATGTGGCTTTATTCTGTTGATTCGTTCATATTTCAAACACAGTGTAAATAAATGTAAATCAACAGTTTGCATATTCTAGCAGATGCATGACTGAGTTCCCAAATACACCGTTATATATATATATAACATGTTCATTTAAGAAAAGTGCTTAAACCTATATTGAACCTATCAACCTATCAAATGAGTCCAATGTGCTACTGGTAGTGTGTTAAAAGATTTCGTATGCTGTGTCTTAGTTTTGACATCTCATATACAGTATGAGTACATCCAGATCAGTTCATCTTCTCTTTTTAATTAGTCATTGGCTGTGTCCAAATTCAGGGTCTGCATCCTCCTTAGGATCCTTCCTACCCGGTTGAAGGAGGAGGGATCCTCCGACGTCCGCAAAACCCGGAAGTCGGTGTTTGTGAATTTGGACAGCCTACCCTTCTTTCAGTTCCCTCCCTTACCCGTTGCTCATATCCTGTCGCCTAGCAACCGTGACAGCGCCAAGCAAGAAGCGGGAAAATGGACAAAGGAGTTATTCTCATCATTTTAATTCTTTTGGAAGAAATAAAGCAAATAAAGCGTTGTCGGAGAGTTTTTTATATCAGACTACAAGACAGTCACATCCAGGTAAGCCATTATAGCCTATTTTTATTTGTTTTTAAGTATTCTACTAATTTCTCCTACAAATTCATTGAGCCGAAGCATAAACTTTAGCTTGTTTTGTCAGAGAAACTCCTCTCCCACTCCGCTACCGCTCGCTTCGTCCGCCATTACGCTCTGCCGAAAAGAATTATGGGATAGGTAGGACGGGAAAGGATCCACCACACCCATCCTTCCAATTCGGGGAAAAGGAGGACGTATTTGTGGGCCGCATTTGAAGGATCCTACGAATTTGGACAGCCTTCGTCGCGGCGCTGTGACGTAACATCCTTCAAATGAGTACTCCGAAGGATGCAGACCCTGAATTTGGACACAGCCATTGTGTCTGTATTTTCTAACTGATTCCACAGGAAATGCAGTGAATGAATCTGTGACTCTAGTGAAGTCTCTGTCTAATGGAGATAATCTGGATGTAGTGAATGAGCAACACTGACATCTTCAACATTTGAGCTCCAGCTACAACAACAGGACATATTTCTGCCTTTTTGAGCCTCTAGAATCCAGCCAGAGAAAGTAAGATATGAACCGTGTCCTTTTGGTTTTAGATTAACTGGGAAATGTACTGATTAAACACATTTTATATCCTTCACATCTTCATAGTAGTAGTCAGAAATATTATATATGGCTTTTATAATATATATTTTACCACAGCAGTATTTCTCTAACCATTGTGCATGCTGTTTTATGTAATAATTAACACCAAAATCAGGTTAATATTCATGTTCAGCTTTGAGGTCAGATCACGTGACCTTCTCCTCATGTGTAGAAATTCATCAGACTGTGTGAGACGATTCAGAAATATCATTGACCATCACTGCATCTGACACTTGTATTGTTGAAACTAACCAACTACTCATCTGAGTTAAGATTTAGACACAAGGGGTTAAAGCACTGTCACGACATTAGGAATGAAGAGCAATGGTTTGCGGATCTCATACACCCATATTTTATTCACAATAAATCAGAGAAAACATATCAAGTGTTTAAAGTGAATTTTAAGGAAACAATAAGGTAAGTTAGATGATACTTGATGCTTTCCTAGCCCAGAGCCTCTAGTCCTTATCTGAAAACCACACTGGACAGTAAGTCTGTTTTCCGCCCTGCCATAGGTGTCCCAAACTGACTGAATCACTTCCTTGTGAATCTGTCAGTCCCATGGTGTGGGTCTGGCATAAGATTTCACACCAGAACGCTCTTCCATTATCACATCTGTGAGTGAGCTCTCAGCAGCTTTGTTTGTTTTGGAGGTCAGCAGAAGGGAAAGGCTGAACCCTGCTGAATGCCGGGACGTCTCAGCTCCTCAGCACAAACCTGAATGACTGCATGGACTCCACCATCTTATACACCTGTGTATATATAGGGAGCGGCTCGGGATGCAAATTCCACTCGCCAATATTCAGTTCAACATAACCTGTTTTTAGTGTTTCCTTATCTTGATAAATCTATACAACAAATGCTTTGCGACAATAAGATGGAAACACTCAATTCAGCATTTAAGCCTGAATTTACACAGATATAAAAGTGTAAACCTTTCAAACAAACCTACCATGAGTTCTCAGGACAGTCAGCATTTTACTTGATTTGTCACACGCACTGCATCAATGTACTGTATTTACATACTGCAAAGTGCATAATTCATACATGTTGTTTTGCTTCAAAACAAGCTTTGTATGATTGTGATCCAGTGCAGAGCTGGTTTGTTTGGTTCATTAGAACTCATCAGAATTAAAAATCCTTGCGGAGAAAATGATTTGGAAAAATAACTTCCATAGTATATGAATCTGGTTGACACTTTTGCAGTTTATTTGCATGTTTGCATTCTACATTTACAGTCATGGCTAAAAATGTCGGCACCCTTGGTAAATATGATCAAAGAAGGCTCTGAAAATAAACCTGCATTATTAATCTTTTTATTGACCTTTTTTTTTTTTTTTTTTAATTCGCAAAAAATCAAACTTTTCATTGGATAATAAGAATTTAAAATGGGGGGAAATATCTTTATGAAATAAAAGATTTTTCTCTAATACACATTGGACATAATTATTGGCACCTCTAGAAATTATTATGAGTAAAATATCTCTGAAGTATATTCCCATTCATATTCACAATTTTGACCAGGGTGATTATGAACATGAAATTATGCAGCCATGGCTTCCTGTTTCACAGAAATATAAATAGGAGGGGAAACAAAGCCCAAATTCCCTTAATCATCCATCACAATGAGAAAAAACAAAGAATATGTTTGGATCTTCCAACCGTAAATAATCCAAACCCAAACCTCAAAAACAACACAAAAATGTGTCACTGAGCACAAAACCAAGCTTCTGCTATGGCCATTCCAGTCCTCTGACCTGAACACTGTAGAAAATGAGTGAAGTGAACTGAAGAGAAGAAGCACCAACATGGAGCTGGAAATCTGAAGGATCTGGAGAGATTCTGGATGAAGGAATGGTCTCTGATCTCTTGTCAGGTGTTCTCTAACCTCATCAGGCATTACAGGAGAAAATTTAGAGCTGTTAAACTGGCAAATGGAGGTTTCAAAAAGTATTGAATAAAAGGGTGCCGTTAATTGTGGCCAATGTGTATTTGAGAAAAACATTTATTTCCTAATGATATTTCCCCCCATTTTAAATTCTTATTATCCAATGAAAGGTTGGATTTTGTGACTTTTTTTTTTAAATAAAAGATCAAAAGGATTAACCATGCAGAGTAGTTTTCACATTTTATTTTAATGAGATTTGAATTTGAGTTTGTCTTCCACTTGTGGTATTTTTGATTTTGCAATTGTTATTTAGATGTCAATAGTTTTATTAATTTTATTTCAGTTTTAGTATGTCTAAATTTTACCTTGGCAAGTAACTGTTAAAAATAAATGTATTATTTTATTTCCGTAAACACCTTCAACACAGCCACACTGAACTACACACACTATCCATACAGTACTATTTACTTGAAGTTGCTCTGAGATTTTAAGTTAAATTCACTAATTAAACCACAAATTCACGTGATCATGGGTCTCTGATGTCTTAATGGTCATGTGACATGCAAAACATCAACTAGGCCTATTTAATTTCTGATTGATGATATCAGATATTTTTAGCTAATGAAATGTTGAATTAAATTTGAAATTGTAAAGTAATGCGGAGATATTATAAAAACCTTAACATACTGTGTTCATTATATCACTAGGTGGATCTTAGATTTTTGACATCACCTATATTATTATTTCTCTTTGTCACTTTATTAGACTCTCTTTTTGGTTCACATATAGCTTAAATATGTGCAGTGGCCTGCTCATGATGCCCAAACAGCATCATACCGGCGTTAATGTGTCTGCAGTTTCTCAAACTGAACGTTAGAGATCATCAAACATCACAGATTGCACTATAATATAAAATATATTCAGAACAGACATCTAAATACTAATACGATTAATCAAAGTACAGTATAAAACAAATGATACCCATCCTGTTGTTGATTTTATTGATGGCTGTATTTGAAATTAAATCATTGTATATATTTCAATCGTTACAGAACTTGAAGATATGTCATGATATCTGCTTCTTGTCTCCTCCTCTTGTGGATCTGATGTCATAAACCAGAACAGCCACAGTAGCCACGCCCACCAGAGCAGAGAGGACCAATCGGATCACAGCTTCCGTAAAACCGCAGCAAAAAATGTGGACTTCTGGTGAAAAACCAATGGTAAAACATAACTGGGGTTTCCTTCCAGTAAGCTGACGTTAGTCTCTGTGAAGTACTCAAAACCTGCATAATGTTATAAAAATGATACCTATTTTGTGAAAAAAAACTAAAATTTTATATACAAGATAGTGGGTACGGAAAGTATTCAGACCCCCTTCAATGTTTCACTCTGTTAAATTGCAGCCATTTGCTAAAATCATTTAAGTTCATTTTTTTTTCCTCAATGTACACACAGCACCCCATATTGACAGAAAAACACAGAATTGTTGACATTTTTGCAAATTTATTAAAAAAGAACCTGAAATATCACATGGTCCTAAGTATTCAGACCCTTTGTTCAGTATTTAGTAGAAGCACCCTTTTGATGTAATACAGCCATGAGTCTTTTTGGGAAAGATGCAACAAGTTTTTCACACCTGGATTTGGGGATCCTCTGCCATTCCTCCTTGCAGATCCTCTCCAGTTCTGTCAGGTTGGATGGAAAACGTTGGTGGACAGCCATTTTTAGGTCTCTCCAGGGATGCTCAATTGGGTTTAAGTCAGGGCTCTGGCTGGGCCATTCAAGAACAGTCACGGAGTTGTTGTGAAGCCACTCCTTCGTTATTTTAGCTGTGTGCTTAGGGTCATTGTCTTATTGGAAGGTAAACCTTCGGCCCAGTCTGAGGTCCTGAGCACTCTGGAGAAGGTTTTCATCCAGGATATCCCTGTACTTGGCCGCATTCATCTTTCCTTCAATTGCAACCAGTCATCCTGTCCCTGCAGCTGAAAAACACCCCCACAGCATGATGCTGCCACCACCATGCTTCACTGTTGGGACTGTATTGGACAGGTGATGAGCAGTGCCTGGTTTTCTCCACACATACCGCTTAGAATTAAGGCCAAAAGTTCTATCTTGGTCTCATCAGACCAGAGAATCTTATTTCTCACCATCTTGGAGTCCTTCAGGTGTTTTTTTGTGTCTTGCACTGAGTAGAGGCTTCCGTCGGGCCACCCTGCCATAAAGCCCCGACTGATGGAGGGCTGCAGTGATGGTTGACTTTCTACAACTTTCTCCCATCTCCCGGCTGCATCTCTGGAGGTCAGCCACAGTGATCTTTGGGTTCTTCTCCACCGATAGCTCAGTTTGGCCGGACGGCCAGTTCTAAGAAGGGTTCTGGTCGTCCCAAACGTCATCCATTTAAGGATTATGGAGGCCACTGTGCTCTTAGGAACCTTAAGTACAGCAGAATTTTTTTTGTAACCTTGGCCAGATCTGTGCCTTGCCACAATTCTGTCTCTGAGCTCTTCAGGCAGTTCCTTTGACCATGATTCTCATTTGCTCTGACATGCACTGTGAGCTGTAAGGTCTTATATAGACCGGTGTGTGGCTTTCCTAATCAAGTCCAATCGGTATAATCACAACACAGCTGGACTCAAATGAAGGTGTAGAACCATCTCAAGGATGATCAGAAGAAATGGACAGCACCTGAGTTAAATATATGAGTGTCACAGCAAAGGGTCTGAATACTTAGGACCATGTGATATTTCAGTTTTTCTTTTTTAATAAATCTTCAAAAATGTCAACAATTCTGTGTTTTTCTGTCAATATGGGGTGCTGTGTGTACATTGAGGAAAAAAAAATAACTTAAATGATTATAGCTAATTATAGCAAAAATTATTATATGCAATATAACACAGAGTGAAAAATTTAAGGGGGTCTGAATACTTTCCGTACCCACTGTGTGTGTATGTATATGTATATATACGTATGTCTATATGTGTATGTATATGTATATATACGTATGTCTATATGTGTATGTATATGTGTATATATATATATGCATGTATATGTGTGTGTGTGTGTGTGTATATATATATATATATGTGTGTGTGTGTGTGTGTGTGTGTGTGTGTGTGTGTGTGTGTGTGTGTGTGTGTGTATATATATATATATATATATATATATATATATATACACACACACATACACACACATATATACACATACATATATACATATATATGTATACACGTATACCCAGGTATACGTGTATACGTGTATACGGGTATACAGGTATACACGAATACCTAGGTATACACGTATACACGAATACCTAGGTATACACGAATACCTAGGTATACACGAATACATAGGTATACACGTATACACGAATACCTAGGTATACACGAATACCTAGGTATGCACGAATACCTAGGTATGCACGAATACCTAGGTATACACGAATACCTAGGTATACACGAATACCTAGGTATACACGAATACCTAGGTATACACGTATATACGAATACCTAGGTATACACAAATACCTAGGTATACACGTATATACGAATACCTAGGTATACAGGAATACCTAGGTATACACGTATATACGAATACCTAGGTATACAGGAATACCTAGGTATACACGAATACCTAGGTATACACGTATATACGAATACCTAGGTATACAGGAATACCTAGGTATACAGGAATACCTAGGTATACACGTATATACGAATACCTAGGTATACACGAATACCTAGGTATACACGAATACATAGGTATACCTAGGTATACAGGAATACCTAGGTATACACGAAATACCTAGGTACACACGTATATACGAATACCTAGGTATGCAGGAATACCTAGGTATACACGAATACCTAGGTATACACGTATACACGAATACCTAGGTATACACGAATACCTAGGTATACACGTATACACGAATACCTAGGTATGCACGAATACCTAGGTATACACGAATACCTAGGTATACACGTATATACGAATACCTAGGTATGCACGAATACCTAGGTATGCACGAATACCTAGGTATGCACGAATACCTAGGTATGCACGAATACCTAGGTATGCACGAATACCTAGGTATGCACGAATACCTAGGTATACAGGAATACCTAGGTATACAGGAATACCTAGGTATACATGTATACCTAGGTATACACCAGTGGCGATTTCTTTAAGACTGCAAGGGAAGCTCAGCTTCCCCTATAATGTCAAAAAATTAATGGTCAAACATGTACTATTGTGTTAACATTTTATTGATTAAAAATGCGTTAGAACACGTTCATCTCGAAGACGAGTTCGTTCAGAATCAGCTACATATAGCAGGTAACACGATTTCCTTCTCATATATTCCCGTAGCATCAGTGTATTTGCCTGTTGAAGCCCAGCGTCCATTGACTTCTATGGAGCTGCTTTGAATAGTTTTTTTCAGTGCTTCAAAACTAGACGCTCATTGGATAAATGCTGCGATTATGTCCCGCCCCCGGACGCTCAGCGTCTCTGGGGGTGAACTCCGGGCTTCTGCGTGATGATTGGAGGGTTTGTCGAAAGACTGCATCTCCTTTTGATTGACAGCGATTGTGTCCTATAAGAAGTCGCTGATGCTGAAGCCATTCGAGCCAGTGTTGCCAATTTAGCGACTTTTCAGACCACCCTAGTGACTTTTCAGACCACCCTAGCGACCTTTTTCCCCAAAAGTGACTAGCGACAAATCTAGCGACTTCTTTGACAAACCTTAGCGAGTCTCTGTGATCGCTGGTACTGCCGCAACGGCGCGAGGTCAGCGCGCACGCGCCTCTTTCTCTGTTCAGTGAGCGGCTGAGAGGAGCGCGTTCAGTTCAAATAGATATTATGTTGCTTCTCTAATTTTACATGCAAATATAGCCGAAATCACAGCACAGGAATTGTCTTGTCTTATCTTGTGTGTATTATTTGATTTCATCAGACGACGGCTCGATTATAAATTAGGATTTTTGTGCAGACTAACTTCTTGGGAGGGAGATGGTTATGTATTCTTAAAGGGCTGCGTTTCAGTCACTATTTCATATTTATCCCGTTGACTGACAACATAAACAGTAAAATATATAAAGGGGAACAATTTTCTTGAGAATTTGGCTGCATTAAAATACAGTATGAGCACAGAGAGACAAACAAATGTAAAAGGCAATATGACGCGATGACGTAATTAATATGCTAATTAGCGCATGACATCATCTGGCGACATTTAGCGACTTTTCAAACTGGCTTTAGCTACTTTCCATCGAAAGAAGTTGGCAACACTGATTCGAGGTCAGTCCCATAGTGGACTTTGCAAGTGTAGTCAAAAGACAAACTGCTGCAACTATTTCTTGATATTTGCTTGGCGAAATTGCTGGCCAATTTTCATTATACGTTTCACACAATTATACACCACATTCCTTGTTTCAGTTTAACCTAATTCCCACATTTCCTCCGTCGAGTTTAATGTTTTTTTAGATCGTTTGTTCATTTATTCATTCATACAGTAGGCCAGGCGGTGAACTAGCCAGCTAGCAAACTGCACACGATGGCAGAATTTACGTATAAATAAATGGACAATTTTTATGATGTAGGCCGAAAATGAGCTTCCCCTCTTTGAAAGACCAGCAGCCGCCACTGGTATACACGTATACCTAGGTATACACGAATACCTAGGTATACACGAATACCTAGGTATACACGTATACACGAATACCTAGGTATACACGTATACACGAATACCTAGGTATACACGAATACCTAGGTATACACGAATACCTAGGTATACACGAATACCTAGGTATACACGAATACCTTGGTATACACGAATACCTAGGTATACACGAATACCTAGGTATACACGAATACCTAGGTATACACGTATACACGAATACCTAGGTATACACGTATACACGAATACCTAGGTATACAGGAATACCTAGGTATACACGAATACCTAGGTATACACGAATACCTTGGTATACACGAATACCTAGGTATACACGAATACCTAGGTATACACGTATATACAAATACCTAGGTATACAGGAATACCCAGGTATACAGGAATACCCAGGTATACAGGAATACCCAGGTATACACGAATACCCAGGTATACACGAATACCTAGGTATACACGTATATACGAATACCTAGGTATACAGGAATACCTAGGTATACACGAATACCTAGGTATACACGAATACCTAGGTATACACGTATATACGAATACCTAGGTATACACGAATACCTAGGTATACACGAATACCTAGGTATACACGTATATACGAATACCTAGGTATACACGAATACCTAGGTATACACGAATACCTAGGTATACACGTATATACGAATACCTAGGTATACACGAATACCTAGGTATACACGTATACACGAATACCTAGGTATACACGAATACCTAGGTATACACGTATATACGAATACCTAGGTATACAGGAATACCTAGGTATACAGGAATACCTAGGTATACACGAATACCTAGGTATACACGTATATACGAATACCTAGGTATACACGAATACCTAGGTATACACGAATACCTAGGTATACACGTATACACGAATACCTAGGTATACACGAATACCTAGGTATACACGTATACACGAATAGCTAGGTATACACGTATACACGAATACCTAGGTATACAGGAATACCTAGGTATACAGGAATACCTAGGTATACACGAATACCTAGGTATACAGGAATACCTAGGTATACAGGAATACCTAGGTATACAGGAATACCTACGTGTACACGAATACCTAGGTATACACGTATACACGAATACCTAGGTATACACGTATACACGAATACCTAGGTATACACAAATACCTAGGTATACACGAATACCTAGGTATACACGAATACCTAGGTATACACGAATACCTAGGTATACACGTATACACGAATACCTAGGTATACACGTATACACGAATACCTAGGTATACACGTATACAGGAATACCTAGGTATACACGAATACCTAGGTATACACGAATACGTAGGTATAAACGAATACCTAGGTATACACGAATACCTAGGTATACACGAATAAACGAATACCTAGGTATACACGAATACCTAGGTATACACGTATATACGAATACCTAGGTATACAGGAATACCTAGGTATACAGGAATACCCAGGTATACAGGAATACCCAGGTATACAGGAATACCCAGGTATACAGGAATACCCAGGTATACACGAATACCCAGGTATACACGAATACCCAGGTATACAGGAATACCCAGGTATACACGAATACACGAATACCTAGGTATACATGTATACACGAATAGCTAGGTATACACGTATACACGAATACCTAGGTATACAGGAATACCTAGGTATACAGGAATACCTAGGTATACAGGAATACCTAGGTATACAGGAATACCTAGGTATACAGGAATACCTAGGTATACAGGAATACCTACGTGTACACGAATACCTAGGTATACACGTATACACGAATACCTAGGTATACACGTATACACGAATACCTAGGTATACACGTATACACGAATACCTAGGTATACACGAATAGCTAGGTATACACGAATACCTAGGTATACACGTATACACGAATACCTAGGTATACACGTATACAGGAATACCTAGGTATACAGGAATACCTAGGTATACACGAATACGTAGGTATAAACGAATACCTAGGTATACACGAATACCTAGGTATACACGAATACCTAGGTATACACGAATACACGAATACCTAGGTATACACGAATACCTAGGTATACACGTATATACGAATACCTAGGTATACAGGAATACCCAGGTATACAGGAATACCCAGGTATACAGGAATACCCAGGTATACAGGAATACCCAGGTATACAGGAATACCCAGGTATACAGGAATACCCAGGTATACACGAATACCCAGGTATACACGAATACCCAGGTATACACGAATACCCAGGTATACACGTATATACGAATACCTAGGTATACACGAATACCTAGGTATACACGTATATACGAATACCTAGGTATACACGAATACCTAGGTATACACGAATACCTAGGTATACACGAATACCTAGGTATACACGAATACCTAGGTATACACGTATATACGAATACTTAGGTATACACGAATACCTAGGTATACACGTATACACGAATACCTAGGTATACACGAATACCTAGGTATACACGAATACCTAGGTATACACGAATACCTAGGTATACACGTATACACGAATACCTAGGTATACACGAATACCTAGGTATACACAAATACCTAGGTATACACGTATACACGAATACCTAGGTATACACGTATACACGAATACCTAGGTATACACGTATACACGAATACCTAGGTATACACGAATACCTAGGTATACACGTATACACGAATACCTAGGTATACACGAATACCTAGGTATACACGAATACCTAGGTATACACGAATACCTAGGTATACACGTATATACGAATACCTAGGTATACACGAATACCTAGGTATACACGAATACTTAGGTATACACGAATACCTAGGTATACACGAATACCTAGGTATACACGAATACCTAGGTATACATGTATACACGAATAGCTAGGTATACACGTATACACGAATACCTAGGTATATACGAATACCTAGGTATACACGAATACCTAGGTATACACGAATACCTAGGTATACGGGAATACCTAGGTATACACGAATACCTAGGTATACAGGAATACCTAGGTATACAGGAATACCTAGGTATACAGGAATACCTACGTATACACGTATACACGAATACCTAGGTATACACGTATACACGAATACCTAGGTATCCACGAATACAGGAATACCTAGGTATACACGTATACACGAATACCTAGGTATACACGAATACCTAGGTATACACGAATACAGGAATACCTAGGTATACAGGAATACCTAGGCATACACGTATACACGAATACCTAGGTATACACGAATACCTAGGTATACACGTATACAGGAATACCTAGGTATACAGGAATACCTAGGTATACAGGAATACCTAGGTATACACGAATACCTAGGTATACTCGGATACCTAGGTATACACGAATACCTAGGTATACACGAATACCTAGGTATTAGAGATGCGCGGTTGGCGGTTACAGCCGCGGACTCCGCGGATAAACCGCGGATCGGGCGGATGACGTGACGAAAAATAATATTTTAATTAAATTCGGGCGGGTAGCGGGCGGTTGTATCAATCAAATTAAAAAAATATATGTATACATTGTTAAATATTATCTGACTATACCTACATCCAAAAAAATCGAGCACACTTTGAAATAGTCAAATATGGATTCTTTCATCAGGGCGGATACAATAATTCTGGATGAAGTACAGTAGGCCTACTCTACAAACTTCCGTATAGACGGATCAGCAGAGGAAAATCTACTTTCCTTTTGGGAGAAACAAGGCCAGTCATTCCCACGACTACAGCACCTTGCCAAGAGAATTCTATGCATTCCAGCAACAAGTGCTGCGAGCGAGCGCTCCTTCAGTGCAGCAGGGCGCGTTATAGAGGCCAGGCGCTCTCGTCTGAATCCTGACACTGTAGATGCTATTTTATTCCTGCATAGTGCCAAGAAAAATTCAAACTAGACCTAAGGTCAGGCATATTAAACCAAATAGCCTATGTTATCTAGGCTACACATAGCCCATGTTTAATATAAACTTTTGAGTTCGGTCAGCTGATAATTTTACGTTCATATTGGTTTAGCCTATTCTATTCTAGACATGTTGTGTGTTAGTTATTTGGCCTCGCTTTTACGTTCGGAGGCTTAAGGCTATTTTTATGAAGGTACAATGACGTCAATAATATTTGCATGTGCAGGGTAATATTTGTGAATGTGTACGTGACATTGCAAGCGTAAAATAAATTTGCATGCGCAAATAAGTTTTGTAAAGGTGTAAATCAAGTTATAAGCTCAAGAAAACAGGACTTGCATCATTGTACTATGTTTTGTAAGTGTAAAACATGTGTTGAAAAACTGCAACTTCATATTAATTTGAAATAAATATGATCTGTATTCTTCTGACCTACATTTTTTCTGCGCTTGCTTTTTTAGCATGCGAATTTATTTTACGCTTGCAATGTCATGTACACATTCACAAATATTACCCTGCACATGCAAATATTATTGACGTCATTTTACCTTCATATATTTTGCCAGAATTTCTTTGTCGCAACTGTGATGGCGTAGTATTTCATTATGCTTCAAGTTTGAGGGGATGATCCTAAGTCCATGGGTTATTGGGGCATAGACTTGTCATACAGGCAATTTAGCCTGGTCAGACTTTATGTTCGCTCAAAGAGGGATGGCATATTTATTTTTCTAATTTAAGTTTGTGGGGGTGACTGAGCCTATAAGGCTTAGCTACGATATGACGTTTTTTATTTTTTTCAACTGTTTGTCAAAACATGCGACTATAGCCTATGCCTACATTAAGATATTTATTTTAATATTTTTTTACTGCCTGTTGTTTCTTTTGGCATATAAAATAGGCATTGTCTGATAGAGATATCAATGAAGGTTCATCTGTGTCGCAGAATTTGTGTTGTTTCCGATTTCTACAAGCTCAATAACATCCACAGCAAAAAATAAAAAATAAATAAATAAAAAAATAATCGAAAAATCGGAGACGGAGACGGAGTTCACTGCTGATATTCTGAGAGCTTTATAGGGTGCTTCTCATTTCTTATTTGTGCATCCTCGTTTCCTTTACTTGCATCCTTTATTCGTGTCTTAGCTCCACCCCTCCAGGATGCGAGGGAAGGATGCAAGGAAAAAAAAAAGGACCGAGGAATCGAATCAAGTGAAAAGACACATCTTCGTATCCTTTAGCGTCACTTCAAAGCGTCGTCATTTAATGCTGGATTTGGCTTGCACGTTTGGATTAACTACATGTCTACATTAAAGTCATTCTCTGTTCTCTAATAATCAATAAAGAAACATTCATTTAATAATAAAAATTAAAAATAAGAATAAGCCATTCAAATAAAGAGCCCAATCAGCAGATGGCGTGCGGGTGCGGTTTTAAAAATTGGTCAAAAACGTTGTGCGGATGGATGGCGGACGGATGATGAGTTTTGTGATGCGGTTGCGGATGAAATAATAGCCCATCCGCGCATCTCTACTAGGTATACACGAATACCTAGGTATACACGAATACCTAGGTATACACGAATACCTAGGTATACACGAATACCTAGGTATACACGAATACCTAGGTATACACGTATATACGAATACCTAGGTATACAGGAATACCTAGGTATACAGGAATACCCAGGTATACAGGAATACCCAGGTATACAGGAATACCCAGGTATACAGGAATACCCAGGTATACAGGAATACCCAGGTATACACGAATACCTAGGTATACACGAATACCTAGGTATACACGAATACCTAGGTATACACGAATACCTAGGTATACACGAATACACGAATACCTAGGTATACACGAATACCTAGGTATACACGAATACCTAGGTATACACGAATACCTAGGTATACACGAATACCTAGGTATACACGAATACCTAGGTATACACGAATACCTAGGTATACACGAATACCTAGGTATACACGTATATACGAATACTTAGGTATACACGAATACCTAGGTATACACGTATACACGAATACCTAGGTATACACGAATACCTAGGTATACACGAATACCTAGGTATACACGAATACCTAGGTATACACGAATACCTAGGTATACACGTATACACGAATACCTAGGTATACACAAATACCTAGGTATACACGTATACACGAATACCTAGGTATACACGTATACACGAATACCTAGGTATACACGTATACACGAATACCTAGGTATACACGAATACCTAGGTATACACGTATACACGAATACCTAGGTATACACGAATACCTAGGTATACACGAATACCTAGGTATACACGAATACCTAGGTATACACGTATATACGAATACCTAGGTATACACGAATACCTAGGTATACACGAATACTTAGGTATACACGAATACCTAGGTATACACGAATACCTAGGTATACACGAATACCTAGGTATACATGTATACACGAATAGCTAGGTATACACGTATACACGAATACCTAGGTATATACGAATACCTAGGTATACACGAATACCTAGGTATACACGAATACCTAGGTATACGGGAATACCTAGGTATACACGAATACCTAGGTATACAGGAATACCTAGGTATACAGGAATACCTAGGTATACAGGAATACCTACGTATACACGTATACACGAATACCTAGGTATACACGTATACACGAATACCTAGGTATCCACGAATACAGGAATACCTAGGTATACACGTATACACGAATACCTAGGTATACACGAATACCTAGGTATACACGAATACAGGAATACCTAGGTATACAGGAATACCTAGGCATACACGTATACACGAATACCTAGGTATACACGAATACCTAGGTATACACGTATACAGGAATACCTAGGTATACAGGAATACCTAGGTATACAGGAATACCTAGGTATACACGAATACCTAGGTATACTCGGATACCTAGGTATACACGAATACCTAGGTATACACGAATACCTAGGTATTAGAGAT
This sequence comes from Barbus barbus, assembly GCF_936440315.1. NCBI lineage: Eukaryota > Metazoa > Chordata > Actinopteri > Cypriniformes > Cyprinidae > Barbus > Barbus barbus. The sequence goes on along the minus strand of NC_136737.1, from coordinate 5,528,599 downwards.
GCGCGGTTGGCGGTTACAGCCGCGGACTCCGCGGATAAACCGCGGATCGGGCGGATGACGTGACGAAAAATAATATTTTAATTAAATTCGGGCGGGTAGCGGGCGGTTGTATCAATCAAATTAAAAAAATATATGTATACATTGTTAAATATTATCTGACTATACCTACATCCAAAAAAATCGAGCACACTTTGAAATAGTCAAATATGGATTCTTTCATCAGGGCGGATACAATAATTCTGGATGAAGTACAGTAGGCCTACTCTACAAACTTCCGTATAGACGGATCAGCAGAGGAAAATCTACTTTCCTTTTGGGAGAAACAAGGCCAGTCATTCCCACGACTACAGCACCTTGCCAAGAGAATTCTATGCATTCCAGCAACAAGTGCTGCGAGCGAGCGCTCCTTCAGTGCAGCAGGGCGCGTTATAGAGGCCAGGCGCTCTCGTCTGAATCCTGACACTGTAGATGCTATTTTATTCCTGCATAGTGCCAAGAAAAATTCAAACTAGACCTAAGGTCAGGCATATTAAACCAAATAGCCTATGTTATCTAGGCTACACATAGCCCATGTTTAATATAAACTTTTGAGTTCGGTCAGCTGATAATTTTACGTTCATATTGGTTTAGCCTATTCTATTCTAGACATGTTGTGTGTTAGTTATTTGGCCTCGCTTTTACGTTCGGAGGCTTAAGGCTATTTTTATGAAGGTACAATGACGTCAATAATATTTGCATGTGCAGGGTAATATTTGTGAATGTGTACGTGACATTGCAAGCGTAAAATAAATTTGCATGCGCAAATAAGTTTTGTAAAGGTGTAAATCAAGTTATAAGCTCAAGAAAACAGGACTTGCATCATTGTACTATGTTTTGTAAGTGTAAAACATGTGTTGAAAAACTGCAACTTCATATTAATTTGAAATAAATATGATCTGTATTCTTCTGACCTACATTTTTTCTGCGCTTGCTTTTTTAGCATGCAAATTTATTTTACGCTTGCAATGTCATGTACACATTCACAAATATTACCCTGCACATGCAAATATTATTGACGTCATTTTACCTTCATATATTTTGCCAGAATTTCTTTGTCGCAACTGTGATGGCGTAGTATTTCATTATGCTTCAAGTTTGAGGGGATGATCCTAAGTCCATGGGTTATTGGGGCATAGACTTGTCATACAGGCAATTTAGCCTGGTCAGACTTTATGTTCGCTCAAAGAGGGATGGCATATTTATTTTTCTAATTTAAGTTTGTGGGGGTGACTGAGCCTATAAGGCTTAGCTACGATATGACGTTTTTTATTTTTTTCAACTGTTTGTCAAAACATGCGACTATAGCCTATGCCTACATTAAGATATTTATTTTAATATTTTTTTACTGCCTGTTGTTTCTTTTGGCATATAAAATAGGCATTGTCTGATAGAGATATCAATGAAGGTTCATCTGTGTCGCAGAATTTGTGTTGTTTCCGATTTCTACAAGCTCAATAACATCCACAGCAAAAAATAAAAAATAAATAAATAAAAAAATAATCGAAAAATCGGAGACGGAGACGGAGTTCACTGCTGATATTCTGAGAGCTTTATAGGGTGCTTCTCATTTCTTATTTGTGCATCCTCGTTTCCTTTACTTGCATCCTTTATTCGTGTCTTAGCTCCACCCCTCCAGGATGCGAGGGAAGGATGCAAGGAAAAAAAAAAGGACCGAGGAATCGAATCAAGTGAAAAGACACATCTTCGTATCCTTTAGCGTCACTTCAAAGCGTCGTCATTTAATGCTGGATTTGGCTTGCACGTTTGGATTAACTACATGTCTACATTAAAGTCATTCTCTGTTCTCTAATAATCAATAAAGAAACATTCATTTAATAATAAAAATTAAAAATAAGAATAAGCCATTCAAATAAAGAGCCCAATCAGCAGATGGCGTGCGGGTGCGGTTTTAAAAATTGGTCAAAAACGTTGTGCGGATGGATGGCGGACGGATGATGAGTTTTGTGATGCGGTTGCGGATGAAATAATAGCCCATCCGCGCATCTCTACTAGGTATACACGAATACCTAGGTATACACGAATACCTAGGTATACACGAATACCTAGGTATACACGAATACCTAGGTATACACGAATACCTAGGTATACACGTATATACGAATACCTAGGTATACAGGAATACCTAGGTATACAGGAATACCCAGGTATACAGGAATACCCAGGTATACAGGAATACCCAGGTATACAGGAATACCCAGGTATACAGGAATACCCAGGTATACACGAATACCTAGGTATACACGAATACCTAGGTATACACGAATACCTAGGTATACACGAATACCTAGGTATACACGAATACACGAATACCTAGGTATACACGAATACCTAGGTATACACGAATACCTAGGTATACACGAATACCTAGGTATACACGAATACCTAGGTATACACGAATACCTAGGTATACACGAATACCTAGGTATACACGTATATACGAATACTTAGGTATACACGAATACCTAGGTATACACGTATACACGAATACCTAGGTATACACGAATACCTAGGTATACACGAATACCTAGGTATACACGAATACCTAGGTATACACGTATACACGAATACCTAGGTATACACAAATACCTAGGTATACACGTATACACGAATACCTAGGTATACACGTATACACGAATACCTAGGTATACACGTATACACGAATACCTAGGTATACACGAATACCTAGGTATACACGTATACACGAATACCTAGGTATACACGAATACCTAGGTATACACGAATACCTAGGTATACACGAATACCTAGGTATACACGTATATACGAATACCTAGGTATACACGAATACCTAGGTATACACGAATACCTAGGTATACACGAATACCTAGGTATACACGAATACCTAGGTATACATGTATACACGAATAGCTAGGTATACACGTATACACGAATACCTAGGTATATACGAATACCTAGGTATACACGAATACCTAGGTATACACGAATACCTAGGTATACGGGAATACCTAGGTATACACGAATACCTAGGTATACAGGAATACCTAGGTATACAGGAATACCTAGGTATACAGGAATACCTACGTATACACGTATACACGAATACCTAGGTATACACGTATACACGAATACCTAGGTATCCACGAATACAGGAATACCTAGGTATACACGTATACACGAATACCTAGGTATACACGAATACCTAGGTATACACGAATACAGGAATACCTAGGTATACAGGAATACCTAGGCATACACGTATACACGAATACCTAGGTATACACGAATACCTAGGTATACACGTATACAGGAATACCTAGGTATACAGGAATACCTAGGTATACAGGAATACCTAGGTATACACGAATACCTAGGTATACTCGGATACCTAGGTATACACGAATACCTAGGTATACACGAATACCTAGGTATTAGAGATGCGCGGTTGGCGGTTACAGCCGCGGACTCCGCGGATAAACCGCGGATCGGGCGGATGACGTGACGAAAAATAATATTTTAATTAAATTCGGGCGGGTAGCGGGCGGTTGTATCAATCAAATTAAAAAAATATATGTATACATTGTTAAATATTATCTGACTATACCTACATCCAAAAAAATCGAGCACACTTTGAAATAGTCAAATATGGATTCTTTCATCAGGGCGGATACAATAATTCTGGATGAAGTACAGTAGGCCTACTCTACAAACTTCCGTATAGACGGATCAGCAGAGGAAAATCTACTTTCCTTTTGGGAGAAACAAGGCCAGTCATTCCCACGACTACAGCACCTTGCCAAGAGAATTCTATGCATTCCAGCAACAAGTGCTGCGAGCGAGCGCTCCTTCAGTGCAGCAGGGCGCGTTATAGAGGCCAGGCGCTCTCGTCTGAATCCTGACACTGTAGATGCTATTTTATTCCTGCATAGTGCCAAGAAAAATTCAAACTAGACCTAAGGTCAGGCATATTAAACCAAATAGCCTATGTTATCTAGGCTACACATAGCCCATGTTTAATATAAACTTTTGAGTTCGGTCAGCTGATAATTTTACGTTCATATTGGTTTAGCCTATTCTATTCTAGACATGTTGTGTGTTAGTTATTTGGCCTCGCTTTTACGTTCGGAGGCTTAAGGCTATTTTTATGAAGGTACAATGACGTCAATAATATTTGCATGTGCAGGGTAATATTTGTGAATGTGTACGTGACATTGCAAGCGTAAAATAAATTTGCATGCGCAAATAAGTTTTGTAAAGGTGTAAATCAAGTTATAAGCTCAAGAAAACAGGACTTGCATCATTGTACTATGTTTTGTAAGTGTAAAACATGTGTTGAAAAACTGCAACTTCATATTAATTTGAAATAAATATGATCTGTATTCTTCTGACCTACATTTTTTCTGCGCTTGCTTTTTTAGCATGCGAATTTATTTTACGCTTGCAATGTCATGTACACATTCACAAATATTACCCTGCACATGCAAATATTATTGACGTCATTTTACCTTCATATATTTTGCCAGAATTTCTTTGTCGCAACTGTGATGGCGTAGTATTTCATTATGCTTCAAGTTTGAGGGGATGATCCTAAGTCCATGGGTTATTGGGGCATAGACTTGTCATACAGGCAATTTAGCCTGGTCAGACTTTATGTTCGCTCAAAGAGGGATGGCATATTTATTTTTCTAATTTAAGTTTGTGGGGGTGACTGAGCCTATAAGGCTTAGCTACGATATGACGTTTTTTATTTTTTTCAACTGTTTGTCAAAACATGCGACTATAGCCTATGCCTACATTAAGATATTTATTTTAATATTTTTTTACTGCCTGTTGTTTCTTTTGGCATATAAAATAGGCATTGTCTGATAGAGATATCAATGAAGGTTCATCTGTGTCGCAGAATTTGTGTTGTTTCCGATTTCTACAAGCTCAATAACATCCACAGCAAAAAATAAAAAATAAATAAATAAAAAAATAATCGAAAAATCGGAGACGGAGACGGAGTTCACTGCTGATATTCTGAGAGCTTTATAGGGTGCTTCTCATTTCTTATTTGTGCATCCTCGTTTCCTTTACTTGCATCCTTTATTCGTGTCTTAGCTCCACCCCTCCAGGATGCGAGGGAAGGATGCAAGGAAAAAAAAAAGGACCGAGGAATCGAATCAAGTGAAAAGACACATCTTCGTATCCTTTAGCGTCACTTCAAAGCGTCGTCATTTAATGCTGGATTTGGCTTGCACGTTTGGATTAACTACATGTCTACATTAAAGTCATTCTCTGTTCTCTAATAATCAATAAAGAAACATTCATTTAATAATAAAAATTAAAAATAAGAATAAGCCATTCAAATAAAGAGCCCAATCAGCAGATGGCGTGCGGGTGCGGTTTTAAAAATTGGTCAAAAACGTTGTGCGGATGGATGGCGGACGGATGATGAGTTTTGTGATGCGGTTGCGGATGAAATAATAGCCCATCCGCGCATCTCTACTAGGTATACACGAATACCTAGGTATACACGAATACCTAGGTATACACGAATACCTAGGTATACACGAATACCTAGGTATACACGAATACCTAGGTATACACGTATATACGAATACCTAGGTATACAGGAATACCTAGGTATACAGGAATACCCAGGTATACAGGAATACCCAGGTATACAGGAATACCCAGGTATACAGGAATACCCAGGTATACAGGAATACCCAGGTATACACGAATACCTAGGTATACACGAATACCTAGGTATACACGAATACCTAGGTATACACGAATACCTAGGTATACACGAATACACGAATACCTAGGTATACACGAATACCTAGGTATACACGAATACCTAGGTATACACGAATACCTAGGTATACACGAATACCTAGGTATACACGAATACCTAGGTATACACGAATACCTAGGTATACACGAATACCTAGGTATACACGTATATACGAATACTTAGGTATACACGAATACCTAGGTATACACGTATACACGAATACCTAGGTATACACGAATACCTAGGTATACACGAATACCTAGGTATACACGAATACCTAGGTATACACGTATACACGAATACCTAGGTATACACAAATACCTAGGTATACACGTATACACGAATACCTAGGTATACACGTATACACGAATACCTAGGTATACACGTATACACGAATACCTAGGTATACACGAATACCTAGGTATACACGTATACACGAATACCTAGGTATACACGAATACCTAGGTATACACGAATACCTAGGTATACACGAATACCTAGGTATACACGTATATACGAATACCTAGGTATACACGAATACCTAGGTATACACGAATACTTAGGTATACACGAATACCTAGGTATACACGAATACCTAGGTATACACGAATACCTAGGTATACATGTATACACGAATAGCTAGGTATACACGTATACACGAATACCTAGGTATATACGAATACCTAGGTATACACGAATACCTAGGTATACACGAATACCTAGGTATACGGGAATACCTAGGTATACACGAATACCTAGGTATACAGGAATACCTAGGTATACAGGAATACCTAGGTATACAGGAATACCTACGTATACACGTATACACGAATACCTAGGTATACACGTATACACGAATACCTAGGTATCCACGAATACAGGAATACCTAGGTATACACGTATACACGAATACCTAGGTATACACGAATACCTAGGTATACACGAATACAGGAATACCTAGGTATACAGGAATACCTAGGCATACACGTATACACGAATACCTAGGTATACACGAATACCTAGGTATACACGTATACAGGAATACCTAGGTATACAGGAATACCTAGGTATACAGGAATACCTAGGTATACACGAATACCTAGGTATACTCGGATACCTAGGTATACACGAATACCTAGGTATACACGAATACCTAGGTATTAGAGATGCGCGGTTGGCGGTTACAGCCGCGGACTCCGCGGATAAACCGCGGATCGGGCGGATGACGTGACGAAAAATAATATTTTAATTAAATTCGGGCGGGTAGCGGGCGGTTGTATCAATCAAATTAAAAAAATATATGTATACATTGTTAAATATTATCTGACTATACCTACATCCAAAAAAATCGAGCACACTTTGAAATAGTCAAATATGGATTCTTTCATCAGGGCGGATACAATAATTCTGGATGAAGTACAGTAGGCCTACTCTACAAACTTCCGTATAGACGGATCAGCAGAGGAAAATCTACTTTCCTTTTGGGAGAAACAAGGCCAGTCATTCCCACGACTACAGCACCTTGCCAAGAGAATTCTATGCATTCCAGCAACAAGTGCTGCGAGCGAGCGCTCCTTCAGTGCAGCAGGGCGCGTTATAGAGGCCAGGCGCTCTCGTCTGAATCCTGACACTGTAGATGCTATTTTATTCCTGCATAGTGCCAAGAAAAATTCAAACTAGACCTAAGGTCAGGCATATTAAACCAAATAGCCTATGTTATCTAGGCTACACATAGCCCATGTTTAATATAAACTTTTGAGTTCGGTCAGCTGATAATTTTACGTTCATATTGGTTTAGCCTATTCTATTCTAGACATGTTGTGTGTTAGTTATTTGGCCTCGCTTTTACGTTCGGAGGCTTAAGGCTATTTTTATGAAGGTACAATGACGTCAATAATATTTGCATGTGCAGGGTAATATTTGTGAATGTGTACGTGACATTGCAAGCGTAAAATAAATTTGCATGCGCAAATAAGTTTTGTAAAGGTGTAAATCAAGTTATAAGCTCAAGAAAACAGGACTTGCATCATTGTACTATGTTTTGTAAGTGTAAAACATGTGTTGAAAAACTGCAACTTCATATTAATTTGAAATAAATATGATCTGTATTCTTCTGACCTACATTTTTTCTGCGCTTGCTTTTTTAGCATGCGAATTTATTTTACGCTTGCAATGTCATGTACACATTCACAAATATTACCCTGCACATGCAAATATTATTGACGTCATTTTACCTTCATATATTTTGCCAGAATTTCTTTGTCGCAACTGTGATGGCGTAGTATTTCATTATGCTTCAAGTTTGAGGGGATGATCCTAAGTCCATGGGTTATTGGGGCATAGACTTGTCATACAGGCAATTTAGCCTGGTCAGACTTTATGTTCGCTCAAAGAGGGATGGCATATTTATTTTTCTAATTTAAGTTTGTGGGGGTGACTGAGCCTATAAGGCTTAGCTACGATATGACGTTTTTTATTTTTTTCAACTGTTTGTCAAAACATGCGACTATAGCCTATGCCTACATTAAGATATTTATTTTAATATTTTTTTACTGCCTGTTGTTTCTTTTGGCATATAAAATAGGCATTGTCTGATAGAGATATCAATGAAGGTTCATCTGTGTCGCAGAATTTGTGTTGTTTCCGATTTCTACAAGCTCAATAACATCCACAGCAAAAAATAAAAAATAAATAAATAAAAAAATAATCGAAAAATCGGAGACGGAGACGGAGTTCACTGCTGATATTCTGAGAGCTTTATAGGGTGCTTCTCATTTCTTATTTGTGCATCCTCGTTTCCTTTACTTGCATCCTTTATTCGTGTCTTAGCTCCACCCCTCCAGGATGCGAGGGAAGGATGCAAGGAAAAAAAAAAGGACCGAGGAATCGAATCAAGTGAAAAGACACATCTTCGTATCCTTTAGCGTCACTTCAAAGCGTCGTCATTTAATGCTGGATTTGGCTTGCACGTTTGGATTAACTACATGTCTACATTAAAGTCATTCTCTGTTCTCTAATAATCAATAAAGAAACATTCATTTAATAATAAAAATTAAAAATAAGAATAAGCCATTCAAATAAAGAGCCCAATCAGCAGATGGCGTGCGGGTGCGGTTTTAAAAATTGGTCAAAAACGTTGTGCGGATGGATGGCGGACGGATGATGAGTTTTGTGATGCGGTTGCGGATGAAATAATAGCCCATCCGCGCATCTCTACTAGGTATACACGAATACCTAGGTATACACGAATACCTAGGTATACACGAATACCTAGGTATACACGAATACCTAGGTATACACGAATACCTAGGTATACACGTATATACGAATACCTAGGTATACAGGAATACCTAGGTATACAGGAATACCCAGGTATACAGGAATACCCAGGTATACAGGAATACCCAGGTATACAGGAATACCCAGGTATACAGGAATACCCAGGTATACACGAATACCTAGGTATACACGAATACCTAGGTATACACGAATACCTAGGTATACACGAATACCTAGGTATACACGAATACACGAATACCTAGGTATACACGAATACCTAGGTATACACGAATACCTAGGTATACACGAATACCTAGGTATACACGAATACCTAGGTATACACGAATACCTAGGTATACACGAATACCTAGGTATACACGAATACCTAGGTATACACGAATACCTAGGTATACACGTATATACGAATACTTAGGTATACACGAATACCTAGGTATACACGTATACACGAATACCTAGGTATACACGAATACCTAGGTATACACGAATACCTAGGTATACACGAATACCTAGGTATACACGTATACACGAATACCTAGGTATACACAAATACCTAGGTATACACGTATACACGAATACCTAGGTATACACGTATACACGAATACCTAGGTATACACGTATACACGAATACCTAGGTATACACGAATACCTAGGTATACACGTATACACGAATACCTAGGTATACACGAATACCTAGGTATACACGAATACCTAGGTATACACGAATACCTAGGTATACACGTATATACGAATACCTAGGTATACACGAATACCTAGGTATACACGAATACTTAGGTATACACGAATACCTAGGTATACACGAATACCTAGGTATACACGAATACCTAGGTATACATGTATACACGAATAGCTAGGTATACACGTATACACGAATACCTAGGTATATACGAATACCTAGGTATACACGAATACCTAGGTATACACGAATACCTAGGTATACGGGAATACCTAGGTATACACGAATACCTAGGTATACAGGAATACCTAGGTATACAGGAATACCTAGGTATACAGGAATACCTACGTATACACGTATACACGAATACCTAGGTATACACGTATACACGAATACCTAGGTATCCACGAATACAGGAATACCTAGGTATACACGTATACACGAATACCTAGGTATACACGAATACCTAGGTATACACGAATACAGGAATACCTAGGTATACAGGAATACCTAGGCATACACGTATACACGAATACCTAGGTATACACGAATACCTAGGTATACACGTATACAGGAATACCTAGGTATACAGGAATACCTAGGTATACAGGAATACCTAGGTATACACGAATACCTAGGTATACTCGGATACCTAGGTATACACGAATACCTAGGTATACACGAATACCTAGGTATTAGAGATGCGCGGTTGGCGGTTACAGCCGCGGACTCCGCGGATAAACCGCGGATCGGGCGGATGACGTGACGAAAAATAATATTTTAATTAAATTCGGGCGGGTAGCGGGCGGTTGTATCAATCAAATTAAAAAAATATATGTATACATTGTTAAATATTATCTGACTATACCTACATCCAAAAAAATCGAGCACACTTTGAAATAGTCAAATATGGATTCTTTCATCAGGGCGGATACAATAATTCTGGATGAAGTACAGTAGGCCTACTCTACAAACTTCCGTATAGACGGATCAGCAGAGGAAAATCTACTTTCCTTTTGGGAGAAACAAGGCCAGTCATTCCCACGACTACAGCACCTTGCCAAGAGAATTCTATGCATTCCAGCAACAAGTGCTGCGAGCGAGCGCTCCTTCAGTGCAGCAGGGCGCGTTATAGAGGCCAGGCGCTCTCGTCTGAATCCTGACACTGTAGATGCTATTTTATTCCTGCATAGTGCCAAGAAAAATTCAAACTAGACCTAAGGTCAGGCATATTAAACCAAATAGCCTATGTTATCTAGGCTACACATAGCCCATGTTTAATATAAACTTTTGAGTTCGGTCAGCTGATAATTTTACGTTCATATTGGTTTAGCCTATTCTATTCTAGACATGTTGTGTGTTAGTTATTTGGCCTCGCTTTTACGTTCGGAGGCTTAAGGCTATTTTTATGAAGGTACAATGACGTCAATAATATTTGCATGTGCAGGGTAATATTTGTGAATGTGTACGTGACATTGCAAGCGTAAAATAAATTTGCATGCGCAAATAAGTTTTGTAAAGGTGTAAATCAAGTTATAAGCTCAAGAAAACAGGACTTGCATCATTGTACTATGTTTTGTAAGTGTAAAACATGTGTTGAAAAACTGCAACTTCATATTAATTTGAAATAAATATGATCTGTATTCTTCTGACCTACATTTTTTCTGCGCTTGCTTTTTTAGCATGCGAATTTATTTTACGCTTGCAATGTCATGTACACATTCACAAATATTACCCTGCACATGCAAATATTATTGACGTCATTTTACCTTCATATATTTTGCCAGAATTTCTTTGTCGCAACTGTGATGGCGTAGTATTTCATTATGCTTCAAGTTTGAGGGGATGATCCTAAGTCCATGGGTTATTGGGGCATAGACTTGTCATACAGGCAATTTAGCCTGGTCAGACTTTATGTTCGCTCAAAGAGGGATGGCATATTTATTTTTCTAATTTAAGTTTGTGGGGGTGACTGAGCCTATAAGGCTTAGCTACGATATGACGTTTTTTATTTTTTTCAACTGTTTGTCAAAACATGCGACTATAGCCTATGCCTACATTAAGATATTTATTTTAATATTTTTTTACTGCCTGTTGTTTCTTTTGGCATATAAAATAGGCATTGTCTGATAGAGATATCAATGAAGGTTCATCTGTGTCGCAGAATTTGTGTTGTTTCCGATTTCTACAAGCTCAATAACATCCACAGCAAAAAATAAAAAATAAATAAATAAAAAAATAATCGAAAAATCGGAGACGGAGACGGAGTTCACTGCTGATATTCTGAGAGCTTTATAGGGTGCTTCTCATTTCTTATTTGTGCATCCTCGTTTCCTTTACTTGCATCCTTTATTCGTGTCTTAGCTCCACCCCTCCAGGATGCGAGGGAAGGATGCAAGGAAAAAAAAAAGGACCGAGGAATCGAATCAAGTGAAAAGACACATCTTCGTATCCTTTAGCGTCACTTCAAAGCGTCGTCATTTAATGCTGGATTTGGCTTGCACGTTTGGATTAACTACATGTCTACATTAAAGTCATTCTCTGTTCTCTAATAATCAATAAAGAAACATTCATTTAATAATAAAAATTAAAAATAAGAATAAGCCATTCAAATAAAGAGCCCAATCAGCAGATGGCGTGCGGGTGCGGTTTTAAAAATTGGTCAAAAACGTTGTGCGGATGGATGGCGGACGGATGATGAGTTTTGTGATGCGGTTGCGGATGAAATAATAGCCCATCCGCGCATCTCTACTAGGTATACACGAATACCTAGGTATACACGAATACCTAGGTATACACGAATACCTAGGTATACACGAATACCTAGGTATACACGAATACCTAGGTATACACGTATATACGAATACCTAGGTATACAGGAATACCTAGGTATACAGGAATACCCAGGTATACAGGAATACCCAGGTATACAGGAATACCCAGGTATACAGGAATACCCAGGTATACAGGAATACCCAGGTATACACGAATACCTAGGTATACACGAATACCTAGGTATACACGAATACCTAGGTATACACGAATACCTAGGTATACACGAATACCTAGGTATACACGAATACCTAGGTATACACGAATACCTAGGTATACACGAATACCTAGGTATACACGAATACCTAGGTATACACGAATACCTAGGTATACACGAATACCTAGGTATACACGAATACCTAGGTATACACGTATATACGAATACTTAGGTATACACGAATACCTAGGTATACACGTATACACGAATACCTAGGTATACACGAATACCTAGGTATACACGAATACCTAGGTATACACGAATACCTAGGTATACACGTATACACGAATACCTAGGTATACACAAATACCTAGGTATACACGTATACACGAATACCTAGGTATACACGTATACACGAATACCTAGGTATACACGTATACACGAATACCTAGGTATACACGAATACCTAGGTATACACGTATACACGAATACCTAGGTATACACGAATACCTAGGTATACACGAATACCTAGGTATACACGAATACCTAGGTATACACGTATATACGAATACCTAGGTATACACGAATACCTAGGTATACACGAATACTTAGGTATACACGAATACCTAGGTATACACGAATACCTAGGTATACACGAATACCTAGGTATACATGTATACACGAATAGCTAGGTATACACGTATACACGAATACCTAGGTATATACGAATACCTAGGTATACACGAATACCTAGGTATACACGAATACCTAGGTATACGGGAATACCTAGGTATACACGAATACCTAGGTATACAGGAATACCTAGGTATACAGGAATACCTAGGTATACAGGAATACCTACGTATACACGTATACACGAATACCTAGGTATACACGTATACACGAATACCTAGGTATCCACGAATACAGGAATACCTAGGTATACACGTATACACGAATACCTAGGTATACACGAATACCTAGGTATACACGAATACAGGAATACCTAGGTATACAGGAATACCTAGGCATACACGTATACACGAATACCTAGGTATACACGAATACCTAGGTATACACGTATACAGGAATACCTAGGTATACAGGAATACCTAGGTATACAGGAATACCTAGGTATACACGAATACCTAGGTATACTCGGATACCTAGGTATACACGAATACCTAGGTATACACGAATACCTAGGTATTAGAGATGCGCGGTTGGCGGTTACAGCCGCGGACTCCGCGGATAAACCGCGGATCGGGCGGATGACGTGACGAAAAATAATATTTTAATTAAATTCGGGCGGGTAGCGGGCGGTTGTATCAATCAAATTAAAAAAATATATGTATACATTGTTAAATATTATCTGACTATACCTACATCCAAAAAAATCGAGCACACTTTGAAATAGTCAAATATGGATTCTTTCATCAGGGCGGATACAATAATTCTGGATGAAGTACAGTAGGCCTACTCTACAAACTTCCGTATAGACGGATCAGCAGAGGAAAATCTACTTTCCTTTTGGGAGAAACAAGGCCAGTCATTCCCACGACTACAGCACCTTGCCAAGAGAATTCTATGCATTCCAGCAACAAGTGCTGCGAGCGAGCGCTCCTTCAGTGCAGCAGGGCGCGTTATAGAGGCCAGGCGCTCTCGTCTGAATCCTGACACTGTAGATGCTATTTTATTCCTGCATAGTGCCAAGAAAAATTCAAACTAGACCTAAGGTCAGGCATATTAAACCAAATAGCCTATGTTATCTAGGCTACACATAGCCCATGTTTAATATAAACTTTTGAGTTCGGTCAGCTGATAATTTTACGTTCATATTGGTTTAGCCTATTCTATTCTAGACATGTTGTGTGTTAGTTATTTGGCCTCGCTTTTACGTTCGGAGGCTTAAGGCTATTTTTATGAAGGTACAATGACGTCAATAATATTTGCATGTGCAGGGTAATATTTGTGAATGTGTACGTGACATTGCAAGCGTAAAATAAATTTGCATGCGCAAATAAGTTTTGTAAAGGTGTAAATCAAGTTATAAGCTCAAGAAAACAGGACTTGCATCATTGTACTATGTTTTGTAAGTGTAAAACATGTGTTGAAAAACTGCAACTTCATATTAATTTGAAATAAATATGATCTGTATTCTTCTGACCTACATTTTTTCTGCGCTTGCTTTTTTAGCATGCGAATTTATTTTACGCTTGCAATGTCATGTACACATTCACAAATATTACCCTGCACATGCAAATATTATTGACGTCATTTTACCTTCATATATTTTGCCAGAATTTCTTTGTCGCAACTGTGATGGCGTAGTATTTCATTATGCTTCAAGTTTGAGGGGATGATCCTAAGTCCATGGGTTATTGGGGCATAGACTTGTCATACAGGCAATTTAGCCTGGTCAGACTTTATGTTCGCTCAAAGAGGGATGGCATATTTATTTTTCTAATTTAAGTTTGTGGGGGTGACTGAGCCTATAAGGCTTAGCTACGATATGACGTTTTTTATTTTTTTCAACTGTTTGTCAAAACATGCGACTATAGCCTATGCCTACATTAAGATATTTATTTTAATATTTTTTTACTGCCTGTTGTTTCTTTTGGCATATAAAATAGGCATTGTCTGATAGAGATATCAATGAAGGTTCATCTGTGTCGCAGAATTTGTGTTGTTTCCGATTTCTACAAGCTCAATAACATCCACAGCAAAAAATAAAAAATAAATAAATAAAAAAATAATCGAAAAATCGGAGACGGAGACGGAGTTCACTGCTGATATTCTGAGAGCTTTATAGGGTGCTTCTCATTTCTTATTTGTGCATCCTCGTTTCCTTTACTTGCATCCTTTATTCGTGTCTTAGCTCCACCCCTCCAGGATGCGAGGGAAGGATGCAAGGAAAAAAAAAAGGACCGAGGAATCGAATCAAGTGAAAAGACACATCTTCGTATCCTTTAGCGTCACTTCAAAGCGTCGTCATTTAATGCTGGATTTGGCTTGCACGTTTGGATTAACTACATGTCTACATTAAAGTCATTCTCTGTTCTCTAATAATCAATAAAGAAACATTCATTTAATAATAAAAATTAAAAATAAGAATAAGCCATTCAAATAAAGAGCCCAATCAGCAGATGGCGTGCGGGTGCGGTTTTAAAAATTGGTCAAAAACGTTGTGCGGATGGATGGCGGACGGATGATGAGTTTTGTGATGCGGTTGCGGATGAAATAATAGCCCATCCGCGCATCTCTACTAGGTATACACGAATACCTAGGTATACACGAATACCTAGGTATACACGAATACCTAGGTATACACGAATACCTAGGTATACACGAATACCTAGGTATACACGTATATACGAATACCTAGGTATACAGGAATACCTAGGTATACAGGAATACCCAGGTATACAGGAATACCCAGGTATACAGGAATACCCAGGTATACAGGAATACCCAGGTATACAGGAATACCCAGGTATACACGAATACCTAGGTATACACGAATACCTAGGTATACACGAATACCTAGGTATACACGAATACCTAGGTATACACGAATACACGAATACCTAGGTATACACGAATACCTAGGTATACACGAATACCTAGGTATACACGAATACCTAGGTATACACGAATACCTAGGTATACACGAATACCTAGGTATACACGAATACCTAGGTATACACGAATACCTAGGTATACACGAATACCTAGGTATACACGTATATACGAATACTTAGGTATACACGAATACCTAGGTATACACGTATACACGAATACCTAGGTATACACGAATACCTAGGTATACACGAATACCTAGGTATACACGAATACCTAGGTATACACGTATACACGAATACCTAGGTATACACAAATACCTAGGTATACACGTATACACGAATACCTAGGTATACACGTATACACGAATACCTAGGTATACACGTATACACGAATACCTAGGTATACACGAATACCTAGGTATACACGTATACACGAATACCTAGGTATACACGAATACCTAGGTATACACGAATACCTAGGTATACACGAATACCTAGGTATACACGTATATACGAATACCTAGGTATACACGAATACCTAGGTATACACGAATACTTAGGTATACACGAATACCTAGGTATACACGAATACCTAGGTATACACGAATACCTAGGTATACATGTATACACGAATAGCTAGGTATACACGTATACACGAATACCTAGGTATATACGAATACCTAGGTATACACGAATACCTAGGTATACACGAATACCTAGGTATACGGGAATACCTAGGTATACACGAATACCTAGGTATACAGGAATACCTAGGTATACAGGAATACCTAGGTATACAGGAATACCTACGTATACACGAATACCTAGGTATACACGTATACACGAATACCTAGGTATCCACGAATACAGGAATACCTAGGTATACACGTATACACGAATACCTAGGTATACACGAATACCTAGGTATACACGAATACAGGAATACCTAGGTATACAGGAATACCTAGGCATACACGTATACACGAATACCTAGGTATACACGAATACCTAGGTATACACGTATACAGGAATACCTAGGTATACAGGAATACCTAGGTATACAGGAATACCTAGGTATACACGAATACCTAGGTATACTCGGATACCTAGGTATACACGAATACCTAGGTATACACGAATACCTAGGTATTAGAGATGCGCGGTTGGCGGTTACAGCCGCGGACTCCGCGGATAAACCGCGGATCGGGCGGATGACGTGACGAAAAATAATATTTTAATTAAATTCGGGCGGGTAGCGGGCGGTTGTATCAATCAAATTAAAAAAATATATGTATACATTGTTAAATATTATCTGACTATACCTACATCCAAAAAAATCGAGCACACTTTGAAATAGTCAAATATGGATTCTTTCATCAGGGCGGATACAATAATTCTGGATGAAGTACAGTAGGCCTACTCTACAAACTTCCGTATAGACGGATCAGCAGAGGAAAATCTACTTTCCTTTTGGGAGAAACAAGGCCAGTCATTCCCACGACTACAGCACCTTGCCAAGAGAATTCTATGCATTCCAGCAACAAGTGCTGCGAGCGAGCGCTCCTTCAGTGCAGCAGGGCGCGTTATAGAGGCCAGGCGCTCTCGTCTGAATCCTGACACTGTAGATGCTATTTTATTCCTGCATAGTGCCAAGAAAAATTCAAACTAGACCTAAGGTCAGGCATATTAAACCAAATAGCCTATGTTATCTAGGCTACACATAGCCCATGTTTAATATAAACTTTTGAGTTCGGTCAGCTGATAATTTTACGTTCATATTGGTTTAGCCTATTCTATTCTAGACATGTTGTGTGTTAGTTATTTGGCCTCGCTTTTACGTTCGGAGGCTTAAGGCTATTTTTATGAAGGTACAATGACGTCAATAATATTTGCATGTGCAGGGTAATATTTGTGAATGTGTACGTGACATTGCAAGCGTAAAATAAATTTGCATGCGCAAATAAGTTTTGTAAAGGTGTAAATCAAGTTATAAGCTCAAGAAAACAGGACTTGCATCATTGTACTATGTTTTGTAAGTGTAAAACATGTGTTGAAAAACTGCAACTTCATATTAATTTGAAATAAATATGATCTGTATTCTTCTGACCTACATTTTTTCTGCGCTTGCTTTTTTAGCATGCGAATTTATTTTACGCTTGCAATGTCATGTACACATTCACAAATATTACCCTGCACATGCAAATATTATTGACGTCATTTTACCTTCATATATTTTGCCAGAATTTCTTTGTCGCAACTGTGATGGCGTAGTATTTCATTATGCTTCAAGTTTGAGGGGATGATCCTAAGTCCATGGGTTATTGGGGCATAGACTTGTCATACAGGCAATTTAGCCTGGTCAGACTTTATGTTCGCTCAAAGAGGGATGGCATATTTATTTTTCTAATTTAAGTTTGTGGGGGTGACTGAGCCTATAAGGCTTAGCTACGATATGACGTTTTTTATTTTTTTCAACTGTTTGTCAAAACATGCGACTATAGCCTATGCCTACATTAAGATATTTATTTTAATATTTTTTTACTGCCTGTTGTTTCTTTTGGCATATAAAATAGGCATTGTCTGATAGAGATATCAATGAAGGTTCATCTGTGTCGCAGAATTTGTGTTGTTTCCGATTTCTACAAGCTCAATAACATCCACAGCAAAAAATAAAAAATAAATAAATAAAAAAATAATCGAAAAATCGGAGACGGAGACGGAGTTCACTGCTGATATTCTGAGAGCTTTATAGGGTGCTTCTCATTTCTTATTTGTGCATCCTCGTTTCCTTTACTTGCATCCTTTATTCGTGTCTTAGCTCCACCCCTCCAGGATGCGAGGGAAGGATGCAAGGAAAAAAAAAAGGACCGAGGAATCGAATCAAGTGAAAAGACACATCTTCGTATCCTTTAGCGTCACTTCAAAGCGTCGTCATTTAATGCTGGATTTGGCTTGCACGTTTGGATTAACTACATGTCTACATTAAAGTCATTCTCTGTTCTCTAATAATCAATAAAGAAACATTCATTTAATAATAAAAATTAAAAATAAGAATAAGCCATTCAAATAAAGAGCCCAATCAGCAGATGGCGTGCGGGTGCGGTTTTAAAAATTGGTCAAAAACGTTGTGCGGATGGATGGCGGACGGATGATGAGTTTTGTGATGCGGTTGCGGATGAAATAATAGCCCATCCGCGCATCTCTACTAGGTATACACGAATACCTAGGTATACACGAATACCTAGGTATACACGAATACCTAGGTATACACGAATACCTAGGTATACACGAATACCTAGGTATACACGTATATACGAATACCTAGGTATACAGGAATACCTAGGTATACAGGAATACCCAGGTATACAGGAATACCCAGGTATACAGGAATACCCAGGTATACAGGAATACCCAGGTATACAGGAATACCCAGGTATACACGAATACCTAGGTATACACGAATACCTAGGTATACACGAATACCTAGGTATACACGAATACCTAGGTATACACGAATACACGAATACCTAGGTATACACGAATACCTAGGTATACACGAATACCTAGGTATACACGAATACCTAGGTATACACGAATACCTAGGTATACACGAATACCTAGGTATACACGAATACCTAGGTATACACGAATACCTAGGTATACACGAATACCTAGGTATACACGTATATACGAATACTTAGGTATACACGAATACCTAGGTATACACGTATACACGAATACCTAGGTATACACGAATACCTAGGTATACACGAATACCTAGGTATACACGAATACCTAGGTATACACGTATACACGAATACCTAGGTATACACAAATACCTAGGTATACACGTATACACGAATACCTAGGTATACACGTATACACGAATACCTAGGTATACACGTATACACGAATACCTAGGTATACACGAATACCTAGGTATACACGTATACACGAATACCTAGGTATACACGAATACCTAGGTATACACGAATACCTAGGTATACACGTATATACGAATACCTAGGTATACACGAATACCTAGGTATACACGAATACTTAGGTATACACGAATACCTAGGTATACACGAATACCTAGGTATACACGAATACCTAGGTATACATG
This sequence comes from Barbus barbus, assembly GCF_936440315.1. Taxonomy (NCBI): domain Eukaryota; kingdom Metazoa; phylum Chordata; class Actinopteri; order Cypriniformes; family Cyprinidae; genus Barbus; species Barbus barbus. The sequence continues at coordinate 5,508,091 of NC_136737.1, read as the reverse complement.
TATACACGAATAGCTAGGTATACACGTATACACGAATACCTAGGTATATACGAATACCTAGGTATACACGAATACCTAGGTATACACGAATACCTAGGTATACGGGAATACCTAGGTATACACGAATACCTAGGTATACAGGAATACCTAGGTATACAGGAATACCTAGGTATACAGGAATACCTACGTATACACGTATACACGAATACCTAGGTATACACGTATACACGAATACCTAGGTATCCACGAATACAGGAATACCTAGGTATACACGTATACACGAATACCTAGGTATACACGAATACCTAGGTATACACGAATACAGGAATACCTAGGTATACAGGAATACCTAGGCATACACGTATACACGAATACCTAGGTATACACGAATACCTAGGTATACACGTATACAGGAATACCTAGGTATACAGGAATACCTAGGTATACAGGAATACCTAGGTATACACGAATACCTAGGTATACTCGGATACCTAGGTATACACGAATACCTAGGTATACACGAATACCTAGGTATTAGAGATGCGCGGTTGGCGGTTACAGCCGCGGACTCCGCGGATAAACCGCGGATCGGGCGGATGACGTGACGAAAAATAATATTTTAATTAAATTCGGGCGGGTAGCGGGCGGTTGTATCAATCAAATTAAAAAAATATATGTATACATTGTTAAATATTATCTGACTATACCTACATCCAAAAAAATCGAGCACACTTTGAAATAGTCAAATATGGATTCTTTCATCAGGGCGGATACAATAATTCTGGATGAAGTACAGTAGGCCTACTCTACAAACTTCCGTATAGACGGATCAGCAGAGGAAAATCTACTTTCCTTTTGGGAGAAACAAGGCCAGTCATTCCCACGACTACAGCACCTTGCCAAGAGAATTCTATGCATTCCAGCAACAAGTGCTGCGAGCGAGCGCTCCTTCAGTGCAGCAGGGCGCGTTATAGAGGCCAGGCGCTCTCGTCTGAATCCTGACACTGTAGATGCTATTTTATTCCTGCATAGTGCCAAGAAAAATTCAAACTAGACCTAAGGTCAGGCATATTAAACCAAATAGCCTATGTTATCTAGGCTACACATAGCCCATGTTTAATATAAACTTTTGAGTTCGGTCAGCTGATAATTTTACGTTCATATTGGTTTAGCCTATTCTATTCTAGACATGTTGTGTGTTAGTTATTTGGCCTCGCTTTTACGTTCGGAGGCTTAAGGCTATTTTTATGAAGGTACAATGACGTCAATAATATTTGCATGTGCAGGGTAATATTTGTGAATGTGTACGTGACATTGCAAGCGTAAAATAAATTTGCATGCGCAAATAAGTTTTGTAAAGGTGTAAATCAAGTTATAAGCTCAAGAAAACAGGACTTGCATCATTGTACTATGTTTTGTAAGTGTAAAACATGTGTTGAAAAACTGCAACTTCATATTAATTTGAAATAAATATGATCTGTATTCTTCTGACCTACATTTTTTCTGCGCTTGCTTTTTTAGCATGCGAATTTATTTTACGCTTGCAATGTCATGTACACATTCACAAATATTACCCTGCACATGCAAATATTATTGACGTCATTTTACCTTCATATATTTTGCCAGAATTTCTTTGTCGCAACTGTGATGGCGTAGTATTTCATTATGCTTCAAGTTTGAGGGGATGATCCTAAGTCCATGGGTTATTGGGGCATAGACTTGTCATACAGGCAATTTAGCCTGGTCAGACTTTATGTTCGCTCAAAGAGGGATGGCATATTTATTTTTCTAATTTAAGTTTGTGGGGGTGACTGAGCCTATAAGGCTTAGCTACGATATGACGTTTTTTATTTTTTTCAACTGTTTGTCAAAACATGCGACTATAGCCTATGCCTACATTAAGATATTTATTTTAATATTTTTTTACTGCCTGTTGTTTCTTTTGGCATATAAAATAGGCATTGTCTGATAGAGATATCAATGAAGGTTCATCTGTGTCGCAGAATTTGTGTTGTTTCCGATTTCTACAAGCTCAATAACATCCACAGCAAAAAATAAAAAATAAATAAATAAAAAAATAATCGAAAAATCGGAGACGGAGACGGAGTTCACTGCTGATATTCTGAGAGCTTTATAGGGTGCTTCTCATTTCTTATTTGTGCATCCTCGTTTCCTTTACTTGCATCCTTTATTCGTGTCTTAGCTCCACCCCTCCAGGATGCGAGGGAAGGATGCAAGGAAAAAAAAAAGGACCGAGGAATCGAATCAAGTGAAAAGACACATCTTCGTATCCTTTAGCGTCACTTCAAAGCGTCGTCATTTAATGCTGGATTTGGCTTGCACGTTTGGATTAACTACATGTCTACATTAAAGTCATTCTCTGTTCTCTAATAATCAATAAAGAAACATTCATTTAATAATAAAAATTAAAAATAAGAATAAGCCATTCAAATAAAGAGCCCAATCAGCAGATGGCGTGCGGGTGCGGTTTTAAAAATTGGTCAAAAACGTTGTGCGGATGGATGGCGGACGGATGATGAGTTTTGTGATGCGGTTGCGGATGAAATAATAGCCCATCCGCGCATCTCTACTAGGTATACACGAATACCTAGGTATACACGAATACCTAGGTATACACGAATACCTAGGTATACACGAATACCTAGGTATACACGAATACCTAGGTATACACGTATATACGAATACCTAGGTATACAGGAATACCTAGGTATACAGGAATACCCAGGTATACAGGAATACCCAGGTATACAGGAATACCCAGGTATACAGGAATACCCAGGTATACAGGAATACCCAGGTATACACGAATACCTAGGTATACACGAATACCTAGGTATACACGAATACCTAGGTATACACGAATACACGAATACCTAGGTATACACGAATACCTAGGTATACACGAATACCTAGGTATACACGAATACCTAGGTATACACGAATACCTAGGTATACACGAATACACGAATACCTAGGTATACACGTATACACGAATACCTAGGTATACACGAATACCTAGGTAGACACGTATACACGAATACCTAGGTATACACGAATACCTAGGTATACATGTATACACGAATACCTAGGTATACACGAATACACGAATACCTAGGTATACATGTATACACGAATACCTAGGTATACACGTATACACGAATACCTAGGTATACACGTATACACGAATACCTAGGTATACACGAATACCTAGGTATACACGTATACACGAATACCTAGGTATACACGAATACCTAGGTATACACGAATACACACGAATACCTAGGTATACACGAATACCTAGGTATACACGAATACACACGAATACCTAGGTATACACGAATACCTAGGTATACACGAATACACGAATACCTAGGTATACACGAATACCTAGGTATACACGAATACACGAATACCTAGGTATACACGAATACACACGAATACCTAGGTATACACTAATACCTAGGTATACACGAATACACACGAATACCTAGGTATACACGAATACCTAGGTATACACACGAATACCTAGGTATACACGTATACACACGAATACCTAGGTATACACGTATACACACGAATACCTAGGTATACACACGAATACCTAGGTATACACACGAATACCTAGGTATACACACGAATACCTAGGTATACACACACGAATACCTAGGTATACACACACGAATACCTAGGTATACACACACGAATACCTAGGTATACACACACGAATACCTAGGTATACACACACGAATACCTAGGTATACACACACGAATACCTAGGTATACACACACGAATACCTAGGTATACACACACGAATACCTAGGTATACACACGAATACCTAGGTATACACACGAATACCTAGGTATACACACGAATACCTAGGTATACACACGAATACCTAGGTATACACACGAATACCTAGGTATACACACGAATACCTATGTATACACACGAATACCTAGGTATACACACACGAATAACTAGGTATACACACACGAATAACTAGGTATACACACACGAATACCTAGGTATACACACACGAATACCTAGGTATACACACACGAATACCTAGGTATACACACACGAATACCTAGGTATACACACACGAATACCTAGGTATACACACACACGAATACCTAGGTATACACACACGAATACTTAGGTATACACGCGAATACCTAGGTATACACGCGAATACCTAGGTATACACGCGAATACCTAGGTATACACGCGAATACCTAGGTATACACGCGAATACCTAGGTATACACACGAATACCTAGGTATACACACACGAATACCTAGGTATACACACACGAATACCTAGGTATACACACACGAATACCTAGGTATACACACACGAATACCTAGGTATACACACACTTATACCTAGGTATACACACACGAATACCTAGGTATACACACACGAATACCTAGGTATACACACACGAATACTTAGGTATACACACGAATACCTAGGTATACACACGAATACCTAGGTATACACACGAATACCTAGGTATACACACGAATATACACGAATACCTAGGTATACACACGAATACCTAGGTATACACACACGAATACCTAGGTATACACACACGAATACCTAGGTATACACACACGAATACCTAGGTATACACACACGAATACCTAGGTATACACACACGAATACCTAGGTATACACACGAATACCTAGGTATACACGTATATACACGAATACCTAGGTATACACGTATACACACGAATACCTAGGTATACACGTATATACACGAATACCTAGGTATACACGTATACACACGAATACCTAGGTATACACACGAATACCTAGGTATACACACGAATACCTAGGTATACACACGAATACCTAGGCATACACACGAATACCTAGGCATACACACGAATACCTAGGCATACACACGAATACCTAGGCATACACACACGAATACCTAGGCATACACACACGAATACCTAGGCATACACACACTAATACCTAGGCATACACACACGAATACCTAGGCATACACACACGAATACCTAGGCATACACACACGAATACCTAGGCATACACACACGAATACCTAGGCATACACACACGAATACCTAGGCATACACACACGAATACCTAGGCATACACACACGAATACCTAGGCATACACACACGAATACCTAGGCATACACACACGAATACCTAGGCATACACACACGAATACCTAGGCATACACACACGAATACCTAGGCATACACACACGAATACCTAGGCATACACACACGAATACCTAGGCATACACACACGAATACCTAGGCATACACACACGAATACCTAGGTATACACACACGAATACCTAGGTATACACACGAATACCTAGGTATACACACACGAATACCTAGGTATACACACACGAATACCTAGGTATACACACACGAATACCTAGATATACACACGAATACCTAGGTATACACACACGAATACCTAGGTATACACACACGAATACCTAGGTATACACACACGAATACCTAGGTATACACACACGAATACCTAGGTATACACACACGAATAACTAGGTATACACACACGAATACCTAGGTATACACACACGAATACCTAGGTATACACACACGAATACCTAGGTGTATACACACGAATACCTAGGTATACACACGAATACCTAGGTATACACACGAATACCTAGGTATACACGTATACACACGAATACCTAGGTATACACACGAATACCTAGGTATACACACACGAATACCTAGGTATACACACACGAATACCTAGGTATACACACACGGATACCTAGGTATACACACACGAATACCTAGGTATACACACACGAATACCTAGGTATACACACACGAATACCTAGGTATACACACACGAATACCTAGGTATACACACACGAATACCTAGGTATACACACACGAATACCTAGGTATACACACACGAATACCTAGGTATACACACACGAATACCTAGGTATACACACACGAATACCTAGGTATACACACACGAATACCTAGGTATACACACACGAATACCTAGGTATACACACACGAATACCTAGGTATACACACACGAATACCTAGGTATACACACGAATACCTAGGTATACACACACGAATACCTAGGTATACACACACGAATACCTAGGTATACACACACGAATACCTAGGTATACACACACGAATACCTAGGTAACACACACGAATACCTAGGTATACACACACGAATACCTAGGTATACACACACGAATACCTAGGTATACACACGAATACCTAGGTATACACACGAATACCTAGGTATACACACACGAATACCTAGGTATACACACGAATACCTAGTTATACACACGAATACCTAGGTATACACACGAATACCTAGGTATACACACGAATACCTAGGTATACACACGAATACCTAGGTATACACGTATACACACGAATACCTAGGTATACACACGAATACCTAGGTATACACACGAATACCTAGGTATAGACACGAATACCTAGGTATACACACGAATACCTAGGTATACACACACGAATACCTAGGTATACACACACGAATACCTAGGTATACACACACGAATACCTAGGTATACACACACGAATACCTAGGTATACACACACGAATACCTAGGTATACACACACGAATACCTAGGTATACACACACGAATACCTAGGTATACACACACGAATACTTGGTATACACACACGAATACCTAGGTATACACACACGAATACCTAGGTATACACACACGAATACCTAGGTATACACACACGGAAATACCTAGGTATACACACGAATACCTAGGTATACACACGAATACCTAGGTATACACGTATACACACGAATACCTAGGTATACACGTATACACACGAATACCTAGGTATACACACGAATACCTAGGTATACACACACGAATACCTAGGTATACACACACGAATACCTAGGTATACACACACGAATACCTAGGTATACACACACGAATACCTAGGTATACACACACGAATACCTAGGTATACACACACGAATACCTAGGTATACACACACGAATACCTAGGTATACACACACGAATACCTAGGTACACACACACGAATACCTAGGTATACACACGAATACCTAGGTATACACACACGAATACCTAGGTATACACACGAATACCTAGGTGTACACACACGAATACCTAGGTGTACACACACGAATACCTAGGTGTACACACACGAATACCTAGGTGTACACACACGAATACCTAGGTGTACACACACGAATACCTAGGTGTACACACACGAATACCTAGGTATACACACATACACACGAATACCTAGGTATACACACACGAATACCTAGGTATACACACATACACACGAATACCTAGGTATACACACACGAATACCTAGGTATACACACACACGAATACCTAGGTATACACACACACGAATACCTAGGTATACACACACACGAATACCTAGGTATACACACACACGAATACCTAGGTATACACACACACGAATACCTAGGTATACACACACACGAATACCTAGGTATACACACACACGAATACCTAGGTATACACACACACGAATACCTAGGTATACACACACGAATACCTAGGTATACACACACGAATACCTAGGTATACACACACGAATACCTAGGTATACACACACGAATACCTAGGTATACACACACGAATACCTAGGTATACACACACGAATACCTAGGTATACACACACGAATACCTAGGTATACACACACGAATACCTAGGTATACACACACGAATACCTAGGTATACACAAACGAATACCTAGGTATACACAAACGAATACCTAGGTATACACACACGAATACCTAGGTATACACACACGAATACCTAGGTATACACACACGAATACCTAGGTATACACACACGAATACCTAGGTATACACACACGAATAGCTAGGTATACACACACGAATACCCAGGTATACACACACGAATACCCAGGTATACACACACGAATACCCAGGTATACACACACGAATACCCAGGTATACACACATACACACGAATACCCAGGTATACACACATACACACGAATACCCAGGTATACACACACACGAATACCTAGGTATACACACATACACACGAATACCTAGGTGTACACACACGAATACCTAGGTGTACACACACGAATACCTAGGTGTACACACACGAATACCTAGGTGTACACACACGAATACCTAGGTGTACACACACGAATACCTAGGTGTACACACGCGAATACCTAGGTGTACACACGCGCATACCTAGGTGTACACACGCGCATACCTAGGTGTACACACGCGAATACCTAGGTGTACACACGCGAATACCTAGGTGTACACACGCGAATACCTAGGTGTACACACGCGAATACCTAGGTGTACACACGCGAATACCTAGGTTTACACACGCGAATACCTAGGTATACACACGCGAATACCTAGGTATACACACGCGAATACCTAGGTATACACACGCGAATACCTAGGTATACACACGCGAATACCTAGGTATACACACGCGAATACCTAGGTATACACACGCGAATACCTAGGTATACACACGCGAATACCTAGGTATACACACGCGAATACCTAGGTATACACACGCGAATACCTAGGTATACACACAAGAATACCTAGGTATACACACACGAATACCTAGGTATACACACACGAATACCTAGGTATACACACACGAATACCTAGGCATACACACGAATACACGAATACCTAGGCATACACACGAATACACGAATACCTAGGCATACACGAATACCTAGGTATACACGTATATACACGAATACCTAGGTATACACGAATACACGAATACCTGGGTATACACGAATACACGAATACCTGGGTATACACGAATACACGAATACCTAGGCATACACACACGAATACCTAGGCATACACACACGAATACCTAGGCATACACACACGAATACCTAGGCATACACACACGAATACCTAGGCATACACACACGAATACCTAGGCATACACACACGAATACCTAGGCATACACACACGAATACCTAGGCATACACACACGAATACCTAGGCATACACACACGAATACCTAGGCATACACACACACGAATACCTAGGCATACACACACGAATACCTAGGTATACACACACGAATACCTAGGTATACACACATACACACGAATACCTAGGTATACACACATACACACGAATACCTAGGTATACACACACGAATACCTAGGTATACACACGAATACCTAGGTATACACACGAATACCTAGGTATACACACGAATACCTAGGTATACACACACGAATACCTAGGTATACACACACGAATACCTAGGTATACACACACGAATACCTAGGTATACACACACGAATACCTAGGTATACACACACGAATACCTAGGTATACACACACGAATACCTAGGTATACACACACGAATACCTAGGCATACACACACGAATACCTAGGCATACACACACGAATACCTAGGCATACACACACGAATACCTAGGCATAAACACACGAATACCTAGGCATACACACACGAATACCTAGGCATACACACACGAATAACTAGGTATACACACACGAATAACTAGGTATACACACACGAATACCTAGGTATACACACACGAATACCTAGGTATACACACACGAATACCTAGGTATACACACACGAATACCTAGGTATACACACACGAATACCTAGGTATACACACACACGAATACCTAGGTATACACACACGAATACTTAGGTATACACGCGAATACCTAGGTATACACGCGAATACCTAGGTATACACGCGAATACCTAGGTATACACGCGAATACCTAGGTATACACGCGAATACCTAGGTATACACACGAATACCTAGGTATACACACACGAATACCTAGGTATACACACACGAATACCTAGGTATACACACACGAATACCTAGGTATACACACACGAATACCTAGGTATACACACACTTATACCTAGGTATACACACACGAATACCTAGGTATACACACACGAATACCTAGGTATACACACACGAATACTTAGGTATACACACGAATACCTAGGTATACACACGAATACCTAGGTATACACACGAATACCTAGGTATACACACGAATACCTAGGTATACACACGAATATACACGAATACCTAGGTATACACACGAATACCTAGGTATACACACACGAATACCTAGGTATACACACACGAATACCTAGGTATACACACACGAATACCTAGGTATACACACACGAATACCTAGGTATACACACACGAATACCTAGGTATACACACGAATACCTAGGTATACACGTATATACACGAATACCTAGGTATACACGTATACACACGAATACCTAGGTATACACGTATATACACGAATACCTAGGTATACACGTATACACACGAATACCTAGGTATACACACGAATACCTAGGTATACACACGAATACCTAGGTATACACACGAATACCTAGGCATACACACGAATACCTAGGCATACACACGAATACCTAGGCATACACACGAATACCTAGGCATACACACACGAATACCTAGGCATACACACACGAATACCTAGGCATACACACACTAATACCTAGGCATACACACACGAATACCTAGGCATACACACACGAATACCTAGGCATACACACACGAATACCTAGGCATACACACACGAATACCTAGGCATACACACACGAATACCTAGGCATACACACACGAATACCTAGGCATACACACACGAATACCTAGGCATACACACACGAATACCTAGGCATACACACACGAATACCTAGGCATACACACACGAATACCTAGGCATACACACACGAATACCTAGGCATACACACACGAATACCTAGGCATACACACACGAATACCTAGGCATACACACACGAATACCTAGGCATACACACACGAATACCTAGGCATACACACACGAATACCTAGGCATACACACACGAATACCTAGGTATACACACGAATACCTAGGTATACACACACGAATACCTAGGTATACACACACGAATACCTAGGTATACACACGAATACCTAGGTATACACACACGAATACCTAGGTATACACACACGAATACCTAGGTATACACACACGAATACCTAGGTATACACACACGAATACCTAGGTATACACACACGAATAACTAGGTATACACACACGAATACCTAGGTATACACACACGAATACCTAGGTATACACACACGAATACCTAGGTGTATACACACGAATACCTAGGTATACACACGAATACCTAGGTATACACACGAATACCTAGGTATACACGTATACACACGAATACCTAGGTATACACACGAATACCTAGGTATACACACACGAATACCTAGGTATACACACACGAATACCTAGGTATACACACACGGATACCTAGGTATACACACACGAATACCTAGGTATACACACACGAATACCTAGGTATACACACACGAATACCTAGGTATACACACACGAATACCTAGGTATACACACACGAATACCTAGGTATACACACACGAATACCTAGGTATACACACACGAATACCTAGGTATACACACACGAATACCTAGGTATACACACACGAATACCTAGGTATACACACACGAATACCTAGGTATACACACACGAATACCTAGGTATACACACACGAATACCTAGGTATACACACACGAATACCTAGGTATACACACGAATACCTAGGTATACACACACGAATACCTAGGTATACACACACGAATACCTAGGTATACACACACGAATACCTAGGTATACACACACGAATACCTAGGTAACACACACGAATACCTAGGTATACACACACGAATACCTAGGTATACACACACGAATACCTAGGTATACACACGAATACCTAGGTATACACACGAATACCTAGGTATACACACACGAATACCTAGGTATACACACGAATACCTAGTTATACACACGAATACCTAGGTATACACACGAATACCTAGGTATACACACGAATACCTAGGTATACACACGAATACCTAGGTATACACGTATACACACGAATACCTAGGTATACACACGAATACCTAGGTATACACACGAATACCTAGGTATAGACACGAATACCTAGGTATACACACGAATACCTAGGTATACACACACGAATACCTAGGTATACACACGAATACCTAGGTATACACACACGAATACCTAGGTATACACACACGAATACCTAGGTATACACACACGAATACCTAGGTATACACACACGAATACTTAGGTATACACACACGAATACCTAGGTATACACACACGAATACCTAGGTATACACACACGAATACTTGGTATACACACACGAATACCTAGGTATACACACACGAATACCTAGGTATACACACACGAATACCTAGGTATACACACACGGAAATACCTAGGTATACACACGAATACCTAGGTATACACACGAATACCTAGGTATACACGTATACACACGAATACCTAGGTATACACGTATACACACGAATACCTAGGTATACACACGAATACCTAGGTATACACACACGAATACCTAGGTATACACACACGAATACCTAGGTATACACACACGAATACCTAGGTATACACACACGAATACCTAGGTATACACACACGAATACCTAGGTATACACACACGAATACCTAGGTATACACACACGAATACCTAGGTATACACACACGAATACCTAGGTACACACACACGAATACCTAGGTATACACACGAATACCTAGGTATACACACACGAATACCTAGGTATACACACGAATACCTAGGTGTACACACACGAATACCTAGGTGTACACACACGAATACCTAGGTGTACACACACGAATACCTAGGTGTACACACACGAATACCTAGGTGTACACACACGAATACCTAGGTGTACACACACGAATACCTAGGTATACACACATACACACGAATACCTAGGTATACACACACGAATACCTAGGTATACACACATACACACGAATACCTAGGTATACACACACGAATACCTAGGTATACACACACACGAATACCTAGGTATACACACACACGAATACCTAGGTATACACACACACGAATACCTAGGTATACACACACACGAATACCTAGGTATACACACACACGAATACCTAGGTATACACACACACGAATACCTAGGTATACACACACACGAATACCTAGGTATACACACACACGAATACCTAGGTATACACACACACGAATACCTAGGTATACACACGAATACCTAGGTATACACACACGAATACCTAGGTATACACACACGAATACCTAGGTATACACACACGAATACCTAGGTATACACACACGAATACCTAGGTATACACACACGAATACCTAGGTATACACACACGAATACCTAGGTATACACACACGAATACCTAGGTATACACACACGAATACCTAGGTATACACACACGAATACCTAGGTATACACAAACGAATACCTAGGTATACACAAACGAATACCTAGGTATACACACACGAATACCTAGGTATACACACACGAATACCTAGGTATACACACACGAATACCTAGGTATACACACACGAATACCTAGGTATACACACACGAATAGCTAGGTATACACACACGAATACCCAGGTATACACACACGAATACCCAGGTATACACACACGAATACCCAGGTATACACACACGAATACCCAGGTATACACACATACACACGAATACCCAGGTATACACACATACACACGAATACCCAGGTATACACACACACGAATACCTAGGTATACACACATACACACGAATACCTAGGTGTACACACACGAATACCTAGGTGTACACACACGAATACCTAGGTGTACACACACGAATACCTAGGTGTACACACACGAATACCTAGGTGTACACACACGAATACCTAGGTGTACACACGCGAATACCTAGGTGTACACACGCGCATACCTAGGTGTACACACGCGCATACCTAGGTGTACACACGCGAATACCTAGGTGTACACACGCGAATACCTAGGTGTACACACGCGAATACCTAGGTGTACACACGCGAATACCTAGGTTTACACACGCGAATACCTAGGTATACACACGCGAATACCTAGGTATACACACGCGAATACCTAGGTATACACACGCGAATACCTAGGTATACACACGCGAATACCTAGGTATACACACGCGAATACCTAGGTATACACACGCGAATACCTAGGTATACACACGCGAATACCTAGGTATACACACGCGAATACCTAGGTATACACACGCGAATACCTAGGTATACACACGCGAATACCTAGGTATACACACAAGAATACCTAGGTATACACACACGAATACCTAGGTATACACACACGAATACCTAGGTATACACACACGAATACCTAGGCATACACACGAATACACGAATACCTAGGCATACACACGAATACACGAATACCTAGGCATACACGAATACCTAGGTATACACGTATATACACGAATACCTAGGTATACACGAATACACGAATACCTGGGTATACACGAATACACGAATACCTGGGTATACACGAATACACGAATACCTAGGCATACACACACGAATACCTAGGCATACACACACGAATACCTAGGCATACACACACGAATACCTAGGCATACACACACGAATACCTAGGCATACACACACGAATACCTAGGCATACACACACGAATACCTAGGCATACACACACGAATACCTAGGCATACACACACGAATACCTAGGCATACACACACGAATACCTAGGCATACACACACACGAATACCTAGGCATACACACACGAATACCTAGGTATACACACACGAATACCTAGGTATACACACATACACACGAATACCTAGGTATACACACATACACACGAATACCTAGGTATACACACACGAATACCTAGGTATACACACGAATACCTAGGTATACACACGAATACCTAGGTATACACACGAATACCTAGGTATACACACACGAATACCTAGGTATACACACACGAATACCTAGGTATACACACACGAATACCTAGGTATACACACACGAATACCTAGGTATACACACACGAATACCTAGGTATACACACACGAATACCTAGGTATACACACACGAATACCTAGGCATACACACACGAATACCTAGGCATACACACACGAATACCTAGGCATACACACACGAATACCTAGGCATAAACACACGAATACCTAGGCATACACACACGAATACCTAGGCATACACACACACGAATACCTAGGCATACACACACACGAATACCTAGGCATACACACACACGAATACCTAGGCATACACACACACGAATACCTAGGTATACACACACGAATACCTAGGTATACACACATACACACGAATACCTAGGTATACACACACGAATACCTAGGTACACACACACGAATACCTAGGTATACACACGAATACCTAGGTATACACACACGAATACCTAGGCATACACACACACGAATACCTAGGCATACACACACACGAATACCTAGGCATACACACACACGAATACCTAGGTATACACACACGAATACCTAGGTATACACACATACACACGAATACCTAGGTATACACACACGAATACCTAGGTATACACACACACACGAATACCTAGGTATACACACACGAATACCTAGGTATACACACACGAATACCTAGGTATACACACACGAATACCTAGGTATACACACACGAATACCTAGGTATACACACATACACACGAATACCTAGGTATACACACGAATACCTAGGTATACACACGAATACCTAGGTATACACACGAATACCTAGGTATACACACGAATACCTAGGTATACACACACGAATACCTAGGTATACACACACGAATACCTAGGTATACACACACGAATACCTAGGTATACACACACGAATACCTAGGTATACACACACGAATACCTAGGTATACACACACGAATACCTAGGTATACACACACGAATACCTAGGTATACACACACGAATACCTAGGTATACACACATACACACGAATACCTAGGTATACACACATACACACGAATACCTAGGTACACACACACGAATACCTAGGTATACACACACGAATACCTAGGTATACACACACGAATACCTAGGTATACACACATACACACGAATACCTAGGTATACACACACGAATACCTAGGTATACACACATACACACGAATACCTAGGTATACACACACACGAATACCTAGGTATACACACACACGAATACCTAGGTATACACACACACGAATACCTAGGTATACACACACACGAATACCTAGGTATACACACACACGAATACCTAGGTATACACACACACGAATACCTAGGTATACACACATACACACGAATACCTAGGTATACACACGAATACCTAGGTATACACACGAATACCTAGGTATACACACGAATACCTAGGTATACACACACGAATACCTAGGTATACACACACGAATACCTAGGTATACACACACGAATACCTAGGTATACACACACGAATACCTAGGTATACACACACGAATACCTAGGTATACACACACGAATACCTAGGTATACACACACGAATACCTAGGTATACACACACGAATACCTAGGTATACACACACGAATACCTAGGTATACACACACGAATACCTAGGTATACACACACGAATACCTAGGTACACACACACGAATACCTAGGTACACACACACGAATACCTAGGTACACACACACGAATACCTAGGTATACACACACACGAATACCTAGGTATACACACACGAATACCTAGGTATACACACACGAATACCTAGGTATACACACACGAATACCTAGGTATACACACACGAATACCTAGGTATACACACACGAATACCTAGGTATACACACATACACACGAATACCTAGGTATACACACATACACACGAATACCTAGGTACACACACACGAATACCTAGGTATACACACACGAATACCTAGGTATACACACACGAATACCTAGGTATACACACATACACACGAATACCTAGGTATACACACACGAATACCTAGGTATACACACATACACACGAATACCTAGGTATACACACACACGAATACCTAGGTATACACACACACGAATACCTAGGTATACACACACACGAATACCTAGGTATACACACACACGAATACCTAGGTATACACACACACGAATACCTAGGTATACACACACACGAATACCTAGGTATACACACACACGAATACCTAGGTATACACACACACGAATACCTAGGTATACACACACACGAATACCTAGGTATACACAGACGAATACCTAGGTATACACAGACGAATACCTAGGTATACACAGACGAATACCTAGGTATACACAGACGAATACCTAGGTATACACAGACGAATACCTAGGTATACACAGACGAATACCTAGGTATACACAGACGAATACCTAGGTATACACAGACGAATACCTAGGTATACACAGACGAATACCTAGGTATACACACACGAATACCTAGGTATACACACACGAATACCTAGGTATACACACACGAATACCTAGGTATACACACACGAATACCTAGGTATACACACACGAATACCTAGGTTTACACACACGAATACCTAGGTATAAACAAACGAATACCTAGGTATACACGCACGAATACCTAGGTATACACACACGAATACCCAGGTATACACACACGAATACCCAGGTATACACACACGAATACCCAGGTATACACACACGAATACCCAGGTATACACACACGAATACCTAGGTATACACACATACACACGAATACCTAGGTATACACACATACACACGAATACCTAGGTATACACACGAATACCTAGGTATACACACGAATACCTAGGTATACACACACGAATACCTAGGTATACACACACGAATACCTAGGTATACACACACGAATACCTAGGTATACACACACGAATACCTAGGTATACACGTATATACACGAATACCTAGGTATACACGAATACCTGGGTATACACGAATACACGAATACCTGGGTATACACGAATACACGAATACCTGGGTATACACGAATACACGAATACCTAGGCATACACACACGAATACCTAGGCATACACACACGAATACCTAGGCATACACACACGAATACCTAGGCATACACACACGAATACCTAGGCATACACACACGAATACCTAGGCATACACACACGAATACCTAGGCATACACACACGAATACCTAGGCATACACACACGAATACCTAGGCATACACACACGAATACCTAGGCATACACACACGAATACCTAGGCATACACACACGAATACCTAGGCATACACACACGAATACCTAGGTATACACACACGAATACCTAGGTATACACACATACACACGAATACCTAGGTATACACACACGAATACCTAGGTATACACACACGAATACCTAGGTATACACACGAATACCTAGGTATACACACGAATACCTAGGTATACACACACGAATACCTAGGTATACACACACGAATACCTAGGTATACACACACGAATACCTAGGTATACACACACGAATACCTAGGTATACACACACGAATACCTAGGTATACACACACGAATACCTAGGTATACACACACGAATACCTAGGCATACACACACGAATACCTAGGCATACACACACGAATACCTAGGCATACACACACGAATACCTAGGCATACACACACGAATACCTAGGCATACACACACGAATACCTAGGCATACACACACGAATACCTAGGCATACACACACACGAATACCTAGGCATACACACACACGAATACCTAGGCATACACACACACGAATACCTAGGTATACACACACACGAATACCTAGGTATACACACACGAATACCTAGGTATACACACATACACACGAATACCTAGGTATACACACACGAATACCTAGGTACACACACACGAATACCTAGGTATACACACGAATACCTAGGTATACACACACGAATACCTAGGCATACACACACACGAATACCTAGGCATACACACACACGAATACCTAGGCATACACACACACGAATACCTAGGTATACACACACGAATACCTAGGTATACACACATACACACGAATACCTAGGTATACACACACGAATACCTAGGTATACACACACACACGAATACCTAGGTATACACACACGAATACCTAGGTATACACACACGAATACCTAGGTATACACACACGAATACCTAGGTATACACACGAATACCTAGGTATACACACGAATACCTAGGTATACACACGAATACCTAGGTATACACACGAATACCTAGGTATACACACGAATACCTAGGTATACACACGAATACCTAGGTATACACACGAATACCTAGGTATACACACACGAATACCTAGGTATACACACACGAATACCTAGGTATACACACACGAATACCTAGGTATACACACACGAATACCTAGGTATACACACACGAATACCTAGGTATACACACACGAATACCTAGGTATACACACACGAATACCTAGGTATACACACACGAATACCTAGGTATACACACACGAATACCTAGGTATACACACATACACACGAATACCTAGGTACACACACACGAATACCTAGGTACACACACACGAATACCTAGGTATACACACACGAATACCTAGGTATACACACATACACACGAATACCTAGGTATACACACACGAATACCTAGGTACACACACACGAATACCTAGGTATACACACACGAATACCTAGGTATACACACACGAATACCTAGGTATACACACATACACACGAATACCTAGGTATACACACACGAATACCTAGGTATACACACATACACACGAATACCTAGGTATACACACACACGAATACCTAGGTATACACACACAAATACCTAGGTATACACACACACGAATACCTAGGTATACACACACACGAATACCTAGGTATACACACACACGAATACCTAGGTATACACACACACGAATACCTAGGTATACACACACACGAATACCTAGGTATACACACACACGAATACCTAGGTATACACACACACGAATACCTAGGTATACACAGACGAATACCTAGGTATACACAGACGAATACCTAGGTATACACAGACGAATACCTAGGTATACACAGACGAATACCTAGGTATACACAGACGAATACCTAGGTATACACAGACGAATACCTAGGTATACACAGACGAATACCTAGGTATACACAGACGAATACCTAGGTATACACAGACGAATACCTAGGTATACACACACGAATACCTAGGTATACACACACGAATACCTAGGTATACACACACGAATACCTAGGTATACACACACGAATACCTAGGTATACACACACGAATACCTAGGTTTACACACACGAATACCTAGGTATAAACAAACGAATACCTAGGTATACACACACGAATACCTAGGTATACACACACGAATACCCAGGTATACACACACGAATACCCAGGTATACACACACGAATACCCAGGTATACACACACGAATACCCAGGTATACACACACGAATACCTAGGTATACACACATACACACGAATACCTAGGTATACACACATACACACGAATACCTAGGTATACACACGAATACCTAGGTATACACACACGAATACCTAGGTATACACACACGAATACCTAGGTATACACACACGAATACCTAGGTATACACACACGAATACCTAGGTATACACACACGAATACCTAGGTATACACACACGAATACCTAGGTATACACACACGAATACCTAGGTATACACACACGAATACCTAGGTATACACACACGAATACCTAGGTATACACACACGAATACCTAGGTACACACACACGAATACCTAGGTACACACACACGAATACCTAGGTACACACACACGAATACCTAGGTATACACACACACGAATACCTAGGTATACACACACACGAATACCTAGGTATACACACACGAATACCTAGGTATACACACACGAATACCTAGGTATACACACACGAATACCTAGGTATACACACACGAATACCTAGGTATACACACACGAATACCTAGGTATACACACACGAATACCTAGGTATACACACACGAATACCTAGGTACACACACACGAATACCTAGGTATACACACACACGAATACCTAGGTATACACACACACGAATACCTAGGTATACACGTATACACACGAATACCTAGGTATACACGTATACACACGAATAGCTAGGTATACACGTATACACACGAATACCTAGGTATACACACACGAATACCTAGGTATACACACACGAATACCTAGGTATACACACACGAATACCTAGGTATACACACACGAATACCTAGGTATACACACACGAATACCTAGGTATACACACACGAATACCTAGGTATACACACACGAATACCTAGGCATACACACACGAATACCTAGGCATACACACACGAATACCTAGGCATACACACACGAATACCTAGGCATACACACACACGAATACCTAGGCATACACACACACGAATACCTAGGCATACACACACACGAATACCTAGGTATACACACACACGAATACCTAGGTATACACACACGAATACCTAGGTATACACACATACACACGAATACCTAGGTATACACACACGAATACCTAGGTACACACACACGAATACCTAGGTATACACACGAATACCTAGGTATACACACACGAATACCTAGGCATACACACACACGAATACCTAGGCATACACACACACGAATACCTAGGCATACACACACACGAATACCTAGGTATACACACACGAATACCTAGGTATACACACATACACACGAATACCTAGGTATACACACACGAATACCTAGGTATACACACACACACGAATACCTAGGTATACACACACGAATACCTAGGTATACACACACGAATACCTAGGTATACACACACGAATACCTAGGTATACACACGAATACCTAGGTATACACACGAATACCTAGGTATACACACGAATACCTAGGTATACACACGAATACCTAGGTATACACACGAATACCTAGGTATACACACGAATACCTAGGTATACACACGAATACCTAGGTATACACACGAATACCTAGGTATACACACGAATACCTAGGTATACACACACGAATACCTAGGTATACACACACGAATACCTAGGTATACACACACGAATACCTAGGTATACACACACGAATACCTAGGTATACACACACGAATACCTAGGTATACACACACGAATACCTAGGTATACACACACGAATACCTAGGTATACACACACGAATACCTAGGTATACACACATACACACGAATACCTAGGTACACACACACGAATACCTAGGTACACACACACGAATACCTAGGTATACACACACGAATACCTAGGTATACACACATACACACGAATACCTAGGTACACACACACGAATACCTAGGTACACACACACGAATACCTAGGTATACACACACGAATACCTAGGTATACACACATACACACGAATACCTAGGTATACACACACGAATACCTAGGTATACACACACGAATACCTAGGTATACACACACGAATACCTAGGTATACACACACGAATACCTAGGTATACACACACGAATACCTAGGTATACACACACGAATACCTAGGTATACACACACGAATACCTAGGTATACACACACGAATACCTAGGTATACACACACGAATACCTAGGTATACACACACGAATACGCATACACACACACGAATACCTAGGCATACACACACACGAATACCTAGGCATACACACACACGAATACCTAGGCATACACACACGAATACCTAGGCATACACACACGAATACCTAGGCATACACACACGAATACCTAGGCATACACACACGAATACCTAGGCATACACACACGAATACCTAGGTATACACACACGAATACCTAGGTATACACACGAATACCTAGGTATACACACGAATACCTAGGTATACACACGAATACCTAGGTATACACGTATATACACGAATACCTAGGTATACACGTATACACACGAATACCTAGGTATACACACACGAATACCTAGGTATACACACGAATACCTAGGTATACACGTATACACACGAATACCTAGGTATACACACACGAATACCTAGGTATACACACGAATACCTAGGTATACACGTATACACACGAATACCTAGGTATACACACACGAATACCTAGGTATACACACACGAATACCTAGGTATACACACGAATACCTAGGTATACACGTATACACACGAATACCTAGGTATACACACACGAATACCTAGGTATACACACGAATACCTAGGTATACACGTATACACACGAATACCTAGGTATACACACACGAATACCTAGGTATACACACGAATACCTAGGTATACACGTATACACACGAATACCTAGGTATACACGTATACACACGAATACCTAGGTATACACACGAATACCTAGGTATACACACGAATACCTAGGTATACACGTATACACACGAATACCTAGGTATACACACACGAATACCTAGGTATACACACGAATACCTAGGTATACACGTATACACACGAATACCTAGGTATACACGTATACACACGAATACCTAGGTATACACACACGAATACCTAGGTATACACACACGAATACCTAGGTATACACACACGAATACCTAGGTATACACACACGAATACCTAGGTATACACACACACGAATACCTAGGTATACACACACACGAATACCTAGGTATACACACACACGAATACCTAGGTATACACACACACGAATACCTAGGTATACACACACACGAATACCTAGGTATACACACACACGAATACCTAGGTATACACACACACGAATACCTAGGTATACACACACACGAATACCTAGGTATACACACACACGAATACCTAGGTATACACACACACGAATACCTAGGTATACACACACGAATACCTAGGTATACACACACGAATACCTAGGTATACACACACGAATACCTAGGTATACACACACGAATACCTAGGTATACACACACACGAATACCTAGGTATACACACACGAATACCTAGGTATACACACATACACACGAATACCTAGGTATACACACATACACACGAATACCTAGGTATACACACATACACACGAATACCTAGGTATACACACATACACACGAATACCTAGGTATACACACATACACACGAATACCTAGGTATACACACATACACACGAATACCTAGGTATACACACATACACACGAATACCTAGGTATACACACATACACACGAATACCTAGGTATACATACACACGAATACCTAGGTATACACACACGAATACCTAGGTATACACACACGAATACCTAGGTATACACACACACGAATACCTAGGTATACACACACACGAATACCTAGGTATACACACACACGAATACCTAGGTATACACACACACGAATACCTAGGTATACACACACGAATACCTAGGTATACACACACAGACACGAATACCTAGGTATACACACACACACACGAATACCTAGGTATACACACACGAATACCTAGGTATACACACACACACACGAATACCTAGGTATACACACACACACACGAATACCTAGGTATACACACACACACACGAATACCTAGGTATACACACACACACACGAATACCTAGGTATACACACACACACACGAATACCTAGGTACACACACGAATACCTAGGTACACACACACGAATACCTAGGTATACACACACACACACGAATACCTAGGTATACACACACACACACGAATACCTAGGTATACACACACACACACGAATACCTAGGTATACACACACACACACGAATACCTAGGTATACACACACACACACGAATACCTAGGTATACACACACACGAATACCTAGGTATACACACACACGAATACCTAGGTATACACACACACGAATACCTAGGTATACACACACACGAATACCTAGGTATACACACACACGAATACCTAGGTATACACACACACGAATACCTAGGTATACACACACACGAATACCTAGGTATACACACACACGAATACCTAGGTATACACACACACGAATACCTAGGTATACACACACACGAATACCTAGGTATACACACACACGAATACCTAGGTATACACACACACGAATACCTAGGTATACACACACACGAATACCTAGGTATACATACACACGAATACCTAGGTATACACACACGAATACCTAGGTATACACACATACACACGAATACCTAGGTATACACACACACACACACGAATACCTAGGTATACACACACACGAATACCTAGGTATACACACACACGAATACCTAGGTATACACACACGAATACCTAGGTATACACACACACACACGAATACCTAGGTATACACACACACACACGAATACCTAGGTATACACACACACACACGAATACCTAGGTATACACACACACACACGAATACCTAGGTATACACACACACACACGAATACCTAGGTATACACACACACACACGAATACCTAGGTATACACACACACACACGAATACCTAGGTATACACAAACGAATACCTAGGTATACACACACACACACGAATACCTAGGTATACACACACGAATGCCTAGGTATACACACACGAATGCCTAGGTATACACACACGAATGCCTAGGTATACACACACGAATGCCTAGGTATACACACACGAATGCCTAGGTATACACACGAATGCCTAGGTATACACACACGAATGCCTAGGTATACACACACGAATACCTAGGTATACACACACACGAATACCTAGGTATACACACACACGAATACCTAGGTATACACACACACACACGAATACCTAGGTATACACACACACACACGAATACCTAGGTATACACACACACACACGAATACCTAGGTATACACACACACACACGAATACCTAGGTATACACAC
This sequence comes from Barbus barbus, assembly GCF_936440315.1. Lineage (NCBI taxonomy): Eukaryota > Metazoa > Chordata > Actinopteri > Cypriniformes > Cyprinidae > Barbus > Barbus barbus. Next base: position 5,482,009 of record NC_136737.1, on the reverse strand, counting down.
ACACACACGAATACCTAGGTATACACACACACACACGAATACCTAGGTATACACACACACACACGAATACCTAGGTATACACACACACGAATACCTAGGTATACACACACACGAATACCTAGGTATACACACACACGAATACCTAGGTATACACACACGAATACCTAGGTATACACACATACACACGAATACCTAGGTATACACACACACGAATACCTAGGTATACACACACACGAATACCTAGGTATACACACACACACACGAATACCTAGGTATACACACACACACACGAATACCTAGGTATACACACACACACACGAATACCTAGGTATACACACACGAATACCTAGGTATACACACACGAATACCTAGGTATACACACATACACACGAATACCTAGGTATACACACATACACACGAATACCTAGGTATACACACATACACACGAATACCTAGGTATACACACATACACACGAATACCTAGGTATACACACACACACACGAATACCTAGGTATACACACACACACACGAATACCTAGGTATACACACACACACACACGAATACCTAGGTATACACACACACACACACGAATACCTAGGTATACACACACACACACGAATACCTAGGTATACACACACACACACGAATACCTAGGTATACACACACACACACGAATACCTAGGTATACACACACACACACGAATACCTAGGTATACACACACACACACGAATACCTAGGTATACACACACACGAATACCTAGGTATACACACACGAATACCTAGGTATACACACACGAATACCTAGGTATACACACATACACACGAATACCTAGGTATACACACATACACACGAATACCTAGGTATACACACATACACACGAATACCTAGGTATACACACATACACACGAATACCTAGGTATACACACATACACACGAATACCTAGGTATACACACATACACACGAATACCTAGGTATACACACATACACACGAATACCTAGGTATACACACACGAATACCTAGGTATACACACACACGAATACCTAGGTATACACACACACGAATACCTAGGTATACACACACACGAATACCTAGGTATACACACATACACACGAATACCTAGGTATACACACATACACACGAATACCTAGGTATACACACATATACACGAATACCTAGGTATACACACACACACACGAATACCTAGGTATACACACACACACACGAATACCTAGGTATACACACACACACACGAATACCTAGGTATACACACACACGAATACCTAGGTATACACACACGAATACCTAGGTATACACACATACACACGAATACCTAGGTATACACACATACACACGAATACCTAGGTATACACACATACACACGAATACCTAGGTATACACACACGAATACCTAGGTATACACACATACACACGAATACCTAGGTATACACACATACACACGAATACCTAGGTATACACACATACACACGAATACCTAGGTATACATACACACGAATACCTAGGTATACACACACGAATACCTAGGTATACACACACGAATACCTAGGTATACACACACGAATACCTAGGTATACACACATACACACGAATACCTAGGTATACACACACACGAATACCTAGGTATACACACACACGAATACCTAGGTATACACACACGAATACCTAGGTATACACACACACACACGAATACCTAGGTATACACACACGAATACCTAGGTATACACACACACACACGAATACCTAGGTATACACACACGAATACCTAGGTATACACACACACACACGAATACCTAGGTATACACACACACACACGAATACCTAGGTATACACACACACACACGAATACCTAGGTATACACACACACACACGAATACCTAGGTATACACACACACACACGAATACCTAGGTATACACACACACGAATACCTAGGTATACACACACACGAATACCTAGGTATACACACACGAATACCTAGGTATACACACACGAATACCTAGGTATACACACATACACACGAATACCTAGGTATACACACACACGAATACCTAGGTATACACACACACACACGAATACCTAGGTATACACACACACACACGAATACCTAGGTATACACACACACACACGAATACCTAGGTATACACACACACACACGAATACCTAGGTATACACACACACACACGAATACCTAGGTATACACACACACGAATACCTAGGTATACACACACACGAATACCTAGGTATACACACACACGAATACCTAGGTATACACACACGAATACCTAGGTATACACACACGAATACCTAGGTATACACACATACACACGAATACCTAGGTATACACACATACACACGAATACCTAGGTATACACACATACACACGAATACCTAGGTATACACACATACACACGAATACCTAGGTATACACACATACACACGAATACCTAGGTATACACACATACACACGAATACCTAGGTATACACACATACACACGAATACCTAGGTATACACACACACACACGAATACCTAGGTATACACACACACACACGAATACCTAGGTATACACACACACACACGAATACCTAGGTATACACACACACACACGAATACCTAGGTATACACACACACACACGAATACCTAGGTATACACACACACACACGAATACCTAGGTATACACACACACACACGAATACCTAGGTATACACACACACGAATACCTAGGTATACACACACGAATACCTAGGTATACACACATACACACGAATACCTAGGTATACACACATACACACGAATACCTAGGTATACACACATACACACGAATACCTAGGTATACACACATACACACGAATACCTAGGTATACACACATACACACGAATACCTAGGTATACACACATACACACGAATACCTAGGTATACACACATACACACGAATACCTAGGTATACATACACACGAATACCTAGGTATACACACACGAATACCTAGGTATACACACACGAATACCTAGGTATACACACACACGAATACCTAGGTATACACACACACGAATACCTAGGTATACACACACACGAATACCTAGGTATACACACACACGAATACCTAGGTATACACACACACGAATACCTAGGTATACACACACACGAATACCTAGGTATACACACACACACACGAATACCTAGGTATACACACACGAATACCTAGGTATACACACACGAATACCTAGGTATACACACACACACACGAATACCTAGGTATACACACACACACACGAATACCTAGGTATACACACACACACACGAATACCTAGGTATACACACACACACACGAATACCTAGGTATACACACACACGAATACCTAGGTATACACACACGAATACCTAGGTATACACACACGAATACCTAGGTACACACACGAATACCTAGGTACACACACACGAATACCTAGGTATACACACACACACACGAATACCTAGGTATACACACACACACACGAATACCTAGGTATACACACACACACACGAATACCTAGGTATACACACACACACACGAATACCTAGGTATACACACACACACACGAATACCTAGGTATACACACACACACACACGAATACCTAGGTATACACACACACACACACGCGAATACCTAGGTATACACACACACACACACGAATACCTAGGTATACACACACACACACACGAATACCTAGGTATACACAAACGAATACCTAGGTATACACACACACACACGAATGCCTAGGTATACACACACGAATGCCTAGGTATACACACACGAATGCCTAGGTATACACACACGAATGCCTAGGTATACACACACGAATGCCTAGGTATACACACGAATGCCTAGGTATACACACACGAATGCCTAGGTATACACACACGAATACCTAGGTATACACACACACGAATACCTAGGTATACACACACACACACGAATACCTAGGTATACACACACACACACGAATACCTAGGTATACACACACACACACGAATACCTAGGTATACACACACACACATGAATACCTAGGTATACACACACACACACGAATACCTAGGTATACACACACACGAATACCTAGGTATACACACACACACACACGAATACCTAGGTATACACACACACACACGAATACCTAGGTATACACACACACACACGAATACCTAGGTATACACACACACACACGAATACCTAGGTATACACACACACGAATACCTAGGTATACACACACACGAATACCTAGGTATACACACACACGAATACCTAGGTATACACACACACACACGAATGCCTAGGTATACACACACGAATACCTAGGTATACACACATGAATACCTAGGTATACACACACGAATACCTAGGTATACACACACGAATACCTAGGTATACACACACGAATACCTAGGTATACACACACGAATACCTAGGTATACACACACACGAATACCTAGGTATACACACACGAATACCTAGGTATACACACATACACACGAATACCTAGGTATACACACACGAATACCTAGGTATACACACACACACATGAATACCTAGGTATACACACACACACACGAATACCTAGGTATACACACACACGAATACCTAGGTATACACACACACGAATACCTAGGTATACACACACACACACACGAATACCTAGGTATACACACACACACACACGAATACCTAGGTATACACACACACACACACGAATACCTAGGTATACACACACACACACACGAATACCTAGGTATACACACACACACACGAATACCTAGGTATACACACACACACACGAATACCTAGGTATACACACACACACACGAATACCTAGGTATACACACACACGAATACCTAGGTATACACACACACGAATACCTAGGTATACACACACACGAATACCTAGGTATACACACACACACACGAATGCCTAGGTATACACACACGAATACCTAGGTATACACACATGAATACCTAGGTATACACACACGAATACCTAGGTATACACACACGAATGCCTAGGTATACACACACGAATACCTAGGTATACACACACACGAATACCTAGGTATACACACACACACACGAATACCTAGGTATACACACACACACACGAATACCTAGGTATACACACACACACACGAATACCTAGGTATACACACACACACATGAATACCTAGGTATACACACACACACACGAATACCTAGGTATACACACACACGAATACCTAGGTATACACACACACACACACGAATACCTAGGTATACACACACACACACGAATACCTAGGTATACACACACACACACGAATACCTAGGTATACACACACACACACGAATACCTAGGTATACACACACACGAATACCTAGGTATACACACACACGAATACCTAGGTATACACACACACGAATACCTAGGTATACACACACACACACGAATGCCTAGGTATACACACACGAATACCTAGGTATACACACATGAATACCTAGGTATACACACACGAATACCTAGGTATACACACACGAATACCTAGGTATACACACACGAATACCTAGGTATACACACACGAATACCTAGGTATACACACACACGAATACCTAGGTATACACACACGAATACCTAGGTATACACACATACACACGAATACCTAGGTATACACACACCAATACCTAGGTATACACACATACAAACGAATACCTAGGTATACACACATACAAACGAATACCTAGGTATACACACACACACACGAATACCTAGGTATACACACACGAATACCAAGGTATACACACATACACACGAATACCTAGGTATACACACATACACACGAATACCTAGGTATACACACACGAATACCTAGGTATACACACACGAATACCTAGGTATACACACACGAATACCTAGGTATACACACACGAATACCTAGGTATACACACACGAATACCTAGGTATACACACACGAATACCTAGGTATACACACATACACACGAATACCTAGGTATACACACACACAAACGAATACCTAGGTATACACACACACACACACGAATACCTAGGTATACACACACGAATACCTAGGTATACACACACACACACGAATACCTAGGTGTACACACACACACACGAATACCTAGGTGTACACACACACACACGAATACCTAGGTATACACACACGAATACCTAGGTATACACACATACAAACGAATACCTAGGTATACACACACGAATACCTAGGTATACACACACGAATACCTAGGTATACACACACGAATACCTAGGTATACACACACGAATACCTAGGTATACACACACGAATACCTAGGTATACACACACGAATACCTAGGTATACACACATACACACGAATACCTAGGTATACACACACGAATACCTAGGTATACACACACACAAACGAATACCTAGGTATACACACACACACACGAATACCTAGGTATACACACACGAATACCTAGGTATACACACACGAATACCTAGGTATACACACACACAAACGAATACCTAGGTGTACACACACACACACGAATACCTAGGTGTACACACACACACACGAATACCTAGGTGTACACACACACACACGAATACCTAGGTATACACACACACGAATACCTAGGTATACACACACACGAATACCTAGGTATACACACACACGAATACCTAGGTATACACACACGAATACCTAGGTATACACACACGAATACCTAGGTATACACACACGAATACACGAATACCTAGGCATACACGAATACCTAGGCATACACACGAATACACGAATACCTAGGCATACACGTATATACACGAATACCTGGGTATACACGAATACCTAGGCATACACGAATACCTAGGCATACACGAATACCTAGGCATACACGTATATACACGAATATACACGAATACCTAGGTATACACGAATACCTGGGTATACACGAATACACGAATACCTAGGCATACAAGAATACCTAGGCATACACGAATACCTAGGCATACACGAATACCTAGGCATACACGTATATACACGAATACCTAGGTATACACGAATACCTGGGTATACACGAATACACGAATACCTGGGTATACACGAATACACGAATACCTGGGTATACACGAATACACGGGTATACACGAATACACGAATACCTGGGTATACACGAATACACGAATACCTAGGTATACACGAATACACGAATACCTGGGTATACACGAATACCTGGGTATACACGAATACACGAATACCTAGGCATACACGAATACCTAGGCATACACGAATACCTAGGTATACACGAATACCTAGGTATACACGTATATACACGAATACCTAGGCATACACGAATACCTGGGTATACACGAATACACGAATACCTAGGCATACACGAATACCTAGGTATACACGTATATACACGAATACCTAGGTATACACGAATACCTGGGTATACACGAATACACGAATACCTGGGTATACACGAATACACGAATACCTAGGCATACAAGAATACCTAGGCATACACGAATACCTAGGTATACACGTATATACACGAATACCTAGGCATACACGAATACCTGGGTATACACGAATACACGAATACCTGGGTATACACGAATACCTGGGTATACACGAATACACGAATACCTGGGTATACACGAATACCTGGGTATACACGAATACACGAATACCTGGGTATACACGAATACACGAATACCTGGGTATACACGAATACACGAATACCTGGGTATACACGAATACACGAATACCTAGGCATACACGTATATACACGAATACCTAGGCATACACGAATATACACGAATACCTAGGCATACACGAATACCTAGGCATACACGAATACCTAGGCATACACGAATACCTAGGCATACACGAATACCTAGGCATACACGAATACACGAATACCTAGGCATACACGAATACCTAGGCATACACGAATACCTAGGCATACACGTATATACACGAATACCTAGGCATACACGAATACCTAGGCATACACGAATACCTAGGCATACACGTATATACACGAATACCTAGGCATACACGAATACACGAATACCTAGGCATACACGAATACCTAGGCATACACGTATATACACTAATACCTAGGCATACACGAATACCTAGGTATACACGAATACCTAGGCATACACGAATACCTAGGCATACACGTATATACACGAATACCTAGGCATACACGTATATACACGAATACCTAGGCATACACGTATATACACGAATACCTAGGCATACACGTATATACACGAATACCTAGGCATACACGAATACCTAGGCATACACGAATACCTAGGCATACACGAATACCTAGGCATACACGAATACCTAGGCATACACGAATACCTAGGCATACACGAATACCTAGGCATACACGTATATACACGAATACCTAGGCATACACGAATACCTAGGCATACACGAATACCTAGGCATACACGAATACCTAGGCATACACGAATACACGAATACCTAGGCATACACGAATACCTAGGCATACACGAATACCTAGGCATACACGTATATACACGAATACCTAGGCATACACGAATACCTAGGCATACACGAATACCTAGGCATACACGAATACACGAATACCTAGGCATACACGAATACCTAGGCATACACGAATACCTAGGCATACACGAATACCTAGGCATACACGAATACCTAGGCATACACGAATACCTAGGCATACACGAATACCTAGGCATACACGAATACCTAGGCATACACGAATACAGGTATACACCTAGGTATTCCTGTACACCTAGGTATTCGTGTATACCTAGGTATTCCTGTATACCTAGGTATTCGTGTATACCTAGGTATTCCTGTATACCTAGGTATTCCTGTATACCTAGGTATTCCTGTATACATTTATACCTAGGTATACAGGAATACCTAGGTATACGTTTATACCTAGGTATACAGGAATACCTAGGTATACAGGTATACACCTAGGTATTCCTGTACACCTAGGTATTCGTGTATACCTAGGTATTCCTGTATACCTAGGTATTCCTGTATACGTTTATACCTAGGTATACAGGAATACTAAGGTATACGTTTATACCTAGGTATACAGGAATACCTAGGTATACAGGTATACACCTAGGTATTCCTGTACACCTAGGTATTCGTGTATACCTAGGTATTCGTGTATACCTAGGTATTCGTGTATACGTGTATACCTAGGTATTCGTGTATACGTGTATACCTAGGTATTCGTATATACCTAGGTATTCGTATATACCTAGGTATTCGTATATACCTAGGTATTCGTATATACCTAGGTATTCGTATATACCTAGGTATTCGTATATACCTAGGTATTCGTATATACGTGTATACCTAGGTATTCCTGTATACGTTTATAGTATTCCTGTATATAGGTATTCCTGTATATAGGTATACAGGAATACCTAGGTATACAGGAATACCTAGGTATACACGAATACCTAGGTGTACAGGAATACCTAGGTGTATACCTGTATTCGTGTATACCTAGGTATTCCTGTACACCTAGGTATTCGTGTATACCTAGGTATTCCTGTATACCTAGGTATTCCTGTATACCTAGGTATTCCTGTATACGTTTATACCTAGGTATACAGGAATACCTAGGTATACGTTTATACCTAGGTATACAGGAATACACGTATACAGGTATACACCTAGGTATTCCTGTACACCTAGGTATTCGTGTATACCTAGGTATTCCTGTATACCTAGGTATTCCTGTATACCTAGGTATTTCTGTATACCTAGGTATTTCTGTATACCTAGGTATTCCTGTATACGTTTATACCTAGGTATACAGGAATACCTAGGTATACAGGAATACCTAGGTATACAGGAATACCTAGGTATACAGGAATACCTAGGTATACAGGAATACCTAGGTATACACGTATATACGAATACCTAGGTATACACGTATACACGAATACCTAGGTATACACGTATACACGAATACCTAGGTATACACGTATACACGAATACCTAGGTATACACGTATACACGAATACCTAGGCATACACGTATACACGAATACCTAGGCATACACGTATACACGAATACCTAGGTATACACGAATACCTACGTGTGTGTACCTGTGTGTGTGTGTGTGTGTGTGTGCATACCTGTGCGTGTGTGTGTGTGTGTACCTGTGTGTGTGTACCTGTGTGTACCTGTGTGTGTGTGTGTATACCTGTGTGTGTGTGTGTATACCTGTGTGTGTGTGTGTGTGTATACCTGTGTGTGTGTGTGTATACCTGTGTGTGTGTGTGTGTGTGTGTGTATACCTGTGTGTGTGTGTGTGTGTGTGTGTGTGTATACCTGTGTGTGTGTGTGTGTGTGTGTGTGTGTATACTTGTGTGTGTGTGTGTGTGTATACCTGTGTGTGTGTATACCTGTGTGTGTGTTTGTGTGTGTATACCTGTGTGTGTGTGTGTGTGTGTGTACCTGTGTGTGTGTGTGTGTGTGTGTGTGTGAGAGAGAGAGTGTGACTTAATTGTGCACTTCCATACCTGAACATGTGTGACAGAGTTGACTGATGTCCAGATGTTGAGTCTGGGTGCTGATGGGATTGTTGAGCACGCAGCTGTAGGTGTTTTTATCCAGACACTCAATCTCCAGAGGTAGAGAGAGATTGATGCTGAGATCAGACACACTGATGCTGGACAATAAACTGTTTCCTTTGTACCAGGAGAGAGTCACATGACTCACATTCACCACTGAACACAGCAATGAACAATTCTGCTGTGATGATGATGATGATGAAGAACAGTTTGAAGAATTACCAGTGATGTCAGGAACAGGCAAACGAGCTGAAATAAATATAATTGAGAATATGTAGGGAATAATTGAGTGCTAACCATCTCACCTTAAATTTAGTTTGACTAATATAGACTGTAATAAACAGAAGAATCAAACTTGTAACTCACCATAGACAGTAACATTGAATCTGAGTGTGGTCTTTTTTCTGCTGCTGATTTTCACTTGATAAAGTCCAGAGTCTGTGATTCTGGTGTTCTTGATGGTCAGAGATCCAGTTTGATGATCCAGCTCCAGTCTGTCTCTGAATTTCCCATCAAGAACATTATCACGTGTGTTGAAGTGTCTAGCATCTTTATTAATGTGAGCTATATAAACCTCTGCATCTCCAAACGTCCATGTTAACAGATCATCTGTCTGTATTTCCGTAAGACCAGATTGTAGAGTGACTGAATCTCCCTCCGTCGTTGATAATGATTTGACTGCAACTGAATCAGCAAACAAACAAAATTAAGATCCTCTTAAAAGACCAAAGTGAGTATTTGAGCTGATTTGAGTCTAGTTCAGCTCATAAATCTGTGTGGAAAGGATCCTTAGACGGTAAAATAAAGTTTCAGGAAGTTGTTACAAAACCAAACACAACGTGTTTTGAGTACATTTAACTGAACGTCAGCATCTCTAGTGATCATTTTAGGTCACCAAATACTTATAATAAAAGGGCATCATCATAACAGTACAAAATTTAGTGTGAAGCATTGCAAAGGTACATCGTCATGATCAGTCAGCTTGTGTTTGGTGCCCAAAAGTCGACAAATTAAGCAATACACACAGATCTCTGAATTTCAGGAAACCCTTTTATATTATATATTTACTTTCACACAGTCATTGTTTCAACAAATAAGATTAGTTTTATGTTTATCAAAATAAAACAATAATCTTCTTTCATATTGGCACGTACAACGATCAGTTATTTCAATAGTAAAAAATGTGAGAGAACACCGAATGCTGAATAAACAGTTTTACAGTACAGTCTTCTCACAAACACTCATACATTACCTAACAAACTGATATGAATCTATAAATCTGCTTATACTGGATTATCTACATTTGAATTTTTAAAAAAGTACATTTTTGTTTTACTCATTTAAATACGTCCTTTCCAAATTGAAATTGATGAGACAAACTTTATTTGTTGCAGATATTATACCTTCAGATGGAAACAATCAACTGATGCTAAGAGATAATAGAAACTAATTCACTCAATGTGACACCAGTGTAGATTTCACAGCAATAGCTTAGTTTGATTTATGATTCTGGTACAGTTTAAACCATAGAAATGTTTCAAACTTACCAACCAGATGCCAAAAGCACAAACAGCAAAAAACAAACGAGCGAAACATTTTCTTTAGCAGTTTGGAAAGGGAGAAATGTAGAAATGTCCACAGAGATGAAAACTACTTCTGCTTTTTTTTCTTTTTAAACCACAGTCTCATGTTTTCACAGAGCTGCATGCCTTCGCATAAATGCACTAAGAAAAAAATATCTGTAGAAAAACCGATTTTGTTCTGCATGAAAACTACCCGTACATTTTCTGTTAAATTTACAGGCATTTTTTCAACCCTAAAACATAACACAGTGTGATACGTAGCTAATTCAAAATAAAGGCAAATAAGTATTTGATGCACTGCCAATTTTTCAAGTTTTCCCACTTACAAAGAATGGAGAGTTCCCTTCCAGGAACTTCGAGCTACGTCCGAAGACGCTATGGGAACGCTATCAGCGTAACCGGCGCTCTGAATATTTTATACAACAGTCTAATGGATGGGCGAGGCGTCACGGGCGGGGTGACGTCACGACCAGGAAGTTATATAAGCACGTGCGGCGGAGCCGGCATCAGCTTTCTGTCATTCAGCAAGCGCTCTGTGTGTTGTCAGTCTGATTTTGTGTCTTGTGAGTCTTATTTAGTGTTGTCTGTCCTAAAAAGATGCCTAAAGCAAAGGCCAAGACAATGGGCGATCCCAGATCGCGTTTCAGGTTGTGTGTCAGTCCCTGCCCTCGCTACATCACGAGTGGGGACACACACAACCTGTGCGTGGTCTGCCTGGGTGCGGAGCATGCGGCGTCGGCTCTCGAGGGAGCCGATTGCCCGCACTGTGAGCGGCTCTCGCTGCGCACACTCCGCACCCGGAGGGCTCTCTTCGAGGAGGGAGCCTTCGTGAGCGTCCCGCGCGGTGCTGGTCCCGCTGCTGCCGAGGCAGAGCGGCGGCTGCACTCGTGGGGCTCACAGGCTGATCTGGCTGGCGAGAGTGAGACGGGCATGTCCCTATCTCCTCCCGTATCCGCCAGATCTGGCGTCCCGTCTCTCGGGGAAGCAGTTCCTTCCCCCCGAGACGAGGACTCAGCGCTTCGTCTCTCTTCCTCCGAGGAGGTTGACGCGACGAGCGTTGACGAGGTTTCGCCGCCTCTCTCGCCCCAATATGAGGAGTTACTAGAGGTGGTGACTCGGGCAGTGGCCAAGCTCGACATCAGTTGGCCCCCCGAGAAAGCAGCTGCGCCGCAGTCCAGCTTGCTGGACGAGCGCTTCCTGCGCTCGCGGCCACCACCTCTACGCAGGAGCCTTCCGTTTTTCCCCGATCTCCACACCGAGGTGTCGAGATCGTGGGTTAAACCTTATTCATCCCGCCCTTTCGTTCCCGCTTCTGATTACTACGGTAATGTGCGGGAGCTGGATGGGCGTGGATACAGGGCGATGCCCCGGATCGAACAGACGCTTGCGAGCTATCTGTCTCCGTCCGCGGCGTCGTCCTTGAAGGCTCCCACTCTGCCCACTAAGCCTCTGCGCACCACATCATCGTTAGTGGGCAGGGGGTATGCGGCAGCAGGACAGGCTGGTGCGTGTCTGCACACTATGGCAGTGCTGCAGGCGTACCAGGCTGAACTGCTGAAGGAGTTGGATGAGTTCGGGGATATCAGAGCTGACGATATTTTAGAGCTCAGAAGGACCGCCGATTTGGCTCTCCGTGCCACCAAGGAGTCGGCCCGCGCTATCGGCCGCTCCATGTCAGCTTTGGTGGCAGCGGAGAGACATCTGTGGCTGACCCTGTCCGACATCAAAGAGAAGGACAGGGCCTGCCTCCTGGACGCCCCGCTGCAGCCTTCTGGCCTGTTCGGCGACGCTGTCAGCACCGTCGTCGACAGGTTTCAGGAGGCTCGTAAGCAAGCGGAGGCGTTCCGGCGGTTCCTCCCCCGTCGCTCTCTAACTCTGGAGGCTGCTGGGCGGGAGCAGCCTCCTCCGCATACCAGCTCCTCACATAGGGCTGCGCAGAAAGAGAGCGTCGCCTCTCGTGCTCCCCCGAGGCGGGGCCGAGGGCAGCGGCGCTCCGCGCCGGGGACTTCGAGGCCAAGGGCAGACCTGAGGGATGTCTTGTCGGCCAAGAGGTCCTCGGCGAAAAAGTCCTGATGGGCGAGCCCCAGGACTTCGGAGGACGGCCCCTACTGGGGTGGAGCGGCTTACACCGCGGCACACGGTGACCGTCTCCCCTCGGTGCCCTCCGGGGATTTGTCTGTCAACCCTGCAGCTCCAGGGCACAGCAGGTCCCAGCGAGTGGTACTCTCAGGTTCTTCCGCCTGTGATTTCAGCGGGCCTGAGAAACTCGCCTCAGCCGCCAGATCATGCGTCTCCTGCCGGTGCGCCGCAGCGAGGCAGCGGTCTGGCCGCTTCTCTGACACCAGAGGTCAGTCTCGAGAGACTGATTCCCTTAGTAGATCGTTTGGCAGCTTGGCAGCGGCTGCCGAATGTGTCTCCTTGGGTCCTGCGGACGGTAGAGGCTGGTTATTCCATCCAGTTCGATGGGCCACCTCCGCTGTTCAACGGGGTCTGTGTGACTACGGTCCGCCCCGAGCAGGCTCTGGTCCTGGAACAGGAAGTCAACACTTTGCTGAAAAAGGAAGCCATAGAGTTGGTTCCACCTCACGAAGTGTACACCGGCTTCTACAGCCGATACTTCATTGTTCCGAAGAGGGACGGAGGGCTGAGGCCCATACTGGACTTGCGTCTCTTGAACCTCTCAGTCAGTTCGCTGAAGTTCAAGATGCTCACGGTCAAGCAGATTGTATCTCAAATCAGGTCCGAGGACTGGTTTGTTACGATAGACCTCAAAGACGCCTATTTCCATGTGTCCATCCTTCCCTCTCACAGGAAGTTCCTGAGGTTCGCTTTCGGGGGCAAAGCGTACCAATATCGGGTTCTTCCCTTCGGCCTAGCACTCTCACCCCGCACTTTCACCAAGTGTGTAGATGCGGTCCTGGTCCCGTTGCGACTGCAAGGCATCCGCATACTAAACTACATCGACGATTGGTTGATCCTTGCTCAATCAGAGCAGTTGGCAGCTCGGCATCGAGATGTCGTTCTTGCCCACATGAAAGATTTGGGGTTAAGACTAAACGCCAAGAAGAGTGTGCTTTCTCCAGCTCAGAGAACCACTTATCTAGGCGTGGTGTGGGATTCGACCACGATGCAGGCTCGTCTGACCCCTGCTCGGATCGAGTCGATCCTCACGGCAGTCAGGAGAGTGCGAGAAGGCCAGCCATTCACTGTCAAGCAGTTTCAGAGGCTGCTTGGGCTCATGGCAGCTGCGTCCAGCGTGATTCCTTCTGGCCTGCTGTACATGAGGCCCCTACAGTGGTGGCTCAAGACCAGGGGGGTCTCCCTGAGGGGAAACTCGCTCCGCGCTGTCAAGGTATCACGGCGCTGCATCCGTGCCTTAGACATGTGGAGGAAACCCTGGTTCTTGTCCCAGGGCCCGGTGCTAGGAGCTCCTTGTCGCCGCGTCTCGCTAGCGACGGACGCTTCCCTCACCGGTTGGGGTGCGGTCATGAGTGGCCACCCTGCCCGCGGTCTGTGGAGTGGTCGCCACCTGACGTGGCATATCAACTGGCTAGAGATCCTAGCTGTGTTCCGTGCTCTCAAGCACTTCCTCCCAGACCTGAGAGATCGCCACGTGCTGGTCCGCACCGACAGCACGGCAGTAGTCTCTTACATCAACCACCAAGGAGGTCTGCGATCGCGCCCCTTGTACAAGCTGGCACACCAGATCCTTGTGTGGTCCCAGGGCAAGCTCCTATCATTGAGAGCTGTGCACATTCCTGGGTATCTCAACATCGGAGCAGACGTCCTGTCGAGACAGGGGCCGAGGCCCGGGGAATGGATGCTTCACCCCCAGGTGGTGAAGCAGATCTGGAAGGTTTTTGGCCAAGCACAGGTGGACCTCTTTGCGACTCGAGAGTCGGCGCAATGTCCCCTTTGGTTCTCTCTAGCTCCTCCAGCGCCTCTGGGACTGGATGCTATGGTACAGACCTGGCCGAGGCTTCGTCTGTACGCCTTCCCCCCGATCGCTCTGCTCCCGGGAGTTTTGGCGAGAGTGCGCCGGGACGCGGTAAGCCTACTGTTAGTAGCGCCGTTCTGGCCGGGCCGAGTATGGTTCTCGGATCTGATTTCCCTCCTCGACGGCACCCCGTGGCCGGTGCCGATCAGGAGCGATCTCCTCTCACAGGCCGGGGGCACCCTTGTGCACCCCCGCCCGGAGTGCTGGAGGCTGTGGGTGTGGCCCCTGAGGGGGCACAACTCATAGCTTCCGGTCTGGCAACCGAGGTTGTCGAGACTATCCTCCAATCCAGAGCTCCCTCTACGAGGAAACTGTACGCCTTGAAGTGGAAACTCTTCACTTCATGGTGCGGAGACCGCCAGCTCGACCCAGTCAACTGCCCGATCCGCGCAGTTCTGGAGTTCCTGCAGGCCCGCCTCTCCGCAGGGTTAACCCACTCCACTATTAAGGTCTACGTGGCAGCTATCTCGTCGTACCACGCCCTTCTCAGTGGCCAGTCAGTGGGCAGACACCCCCTGGTTACACGTTTCCTCCGCGGTGCGCTGAGGCTGAGGCCGCCTGTACGACCCCGTGTCCCCACGTGGGACCTGGCCGTGGTACTAGAGGCTCTGGGCAGAGCACCCTTCGAGCCTCTCGGGGAGATAACTGATAGACTCCTCACGATTAAGACCGTCTTTCTGCTGGCTATCACCTCTCTGAGGAGGGTGAGTGACCTTCAGGCCCTATCTGTGGCCCCTTCGCATATCGACTTTGCGCCCGGTTCGGCGAAAGTCTTCCTCTACCCCCGTGCGGGGTACATACCGAAGGTTCTGACGGTCGTACCACAGCCGGTCGTACTCCAGGCCTTCTGTCCTCCTCCCTTCAGGGAGCCCGACCAGGAAAGGCACAACTGTGTGTGTCCAGTGCGAGCACTGGACGCATACATCCACAGAGCTGCCCTGTGGAGAAAAACGGACCAATTGCTCGTGTGCTTTGGTCCGCCTAAGAGGGGTCTTCCAGCTTCGAAGCCCACTCTTAGCAGGTGGATAGTGGATGCCATCAATCTGGCGTACGAGACCTCTGACCTTCCCCCGCCGTTGGGAGTCAGAGCACACTCGACCCGAGGTGTGGCGGCCTCCAAGGCCTTCTGGGCAGGTGTCTCCATGCAAGACATCTGCAACGCTGCTGGGTGGTCCACGCCCCTGACATTCGCCAGGTTTTACAACCTCGACATCAGAGCCACTCCAGGCTCCTCCGTCCTTTCAGCCTGACACCAGGCAGGGACTTGTCAGTCTGGCGGCGTTGGTATTGCGTTCCCATAGCGTCTTCGGACGTAGCTCGAAGTTCCTGGAAGGGAACGTACCAGGTTACGTATGTAACCCAGGTTCCCTGAAGGGAACGAGAGCTACGTCCCGAGCCACACTTCCGGCATCCCTGCCAGCGCTTGCTTCATGACTTGAAGCTGATGCCGGCTCCGCCGCACGTGCTTATATAACTTCCTGGTCGTGACGTCACCCCGCCCGTGACGCCTCGCCCATCCATTAGACTGTTGTATAAAATATTCAGAGCGCCGGTTACGCTGATAGCGTTCCCATAGCGTCTTCGGACGTAGCTCTCGTTCCCTTCAGGGAACCTGGGTTACATACGTAACCTGGTACGATCTGTGATTTTCATCGTAGGTACACCTCAACTGTGAGAGACAGAATATTAAAAAAAAAATCCAGAAGATCACATTGTATGATTCTTAAATAATTAATTTCCATTTTATTGCATGAAATAAGTATTTGATCACCTACCAACCAGCAAGAATTCTGGCTCTCACAGACCTGTTAGTTTGTCTTTAAGAAGCCCTCCTATCCGCCACTCATTACCTGTATTAATTGCACCTGTTTGAACTCAATACCTGTATAAAAGACACCTGTTCACACACTCAATCAATCAGACTCCAACCTCTCCACTATAAGTGAAGTGACATACTGCCAAGTATGGTGACCCATACTCGGAATTCGTGCTCTGCATTTAACCCATCCAACGTGCACACACACACAGCAGTGAACACACACACACCGTGAACACACACCCGGAGCAGTGGGTAGCCATTTATGCTGCGGCGCCCGGGGAGCAGTTGGGGATTTGGTGCCTTGCTCAATTGAGGGTGGAGAGAGCACTGGACATTCACTCCCCCCACCTACAATCCCTGCTGGCCCGAGACTCGAACCCGCAACCTTTGGATTACAAGTCCGACTCTCTAACCATTAGGCCACGACTTCCCTATGGGCAAGACCAAAGAGCTGTCTAAGGACACTAGGGACAAAATTGTAGACCGGCACAAGGCTGGGATGGGCTACAGGTAGTGGTGGGCAGAGCGAGGCTTCAAGAAACACTAAAGCAGTTGAAGCAAATGTGTCGAGGCTTCGAAATGTTTCAATACCTGTCTCTACAGTCACACATAGTGGGCATTTTCAAGTATTGCTCTGAAACAGCGTTGACAAAGAAACAATTGAGCTAATTGACGAATTGTAATGTATGTTGTGTCAGTGAAGCCACCAGGTGATGTGGGGGAGTGGTTAGTGTGCTGGATAGCAATGATGTCTCTGTGGGTTCAAACCTGGGTGAAGCAGTCACTTTTACAAAATTATAATAAACAATTAAAATGTGTGTTTTTATTGTTCTCTTGTTGTAAAGTTTTGAAACATAGGTCTGACAACTGAATGAACACTTTGTGAATAAGTGTTACTTTGGTAATGACAAATAGACAATAAAATACATCAAGCCACAATGTCTTCCTTTTTTTAAATATAGAGATTTTTATTTAAAAATATGAATTGTTCTGCTGTTGATGAACTTAGCCTATTTATTTTTTTTACATAGGATTTCTCCAACCTTTGAAAAAATCCTCTCACACGGGACACTTGTCGCTGGCATGCACAGATACTTTTTAGCTAGAATGTACAGAGTAGGAAAAATAACTGCTCTGTCCTTCCAGTACTTTAGGGGATCGTCCATTCTGGGCAGAAATGCATCTGTGAGGTACTTTTTTACTTCCACTGTGGCATCAGCTGTAGCACTGCATGTCGTGTGGGATTCACGTACACGATTATCAAAAAGTTCCCATAAACAGTCCTGGCTTTCAGCTGGTGTTGTTGATGATGATGATGGGCCTGATGCTGACCATTGTGACTCTGATTGAACAAGTGAAAATAGCAATTAGTTACAAAGTCTAAACTCATGTCATATATGAAGTTGCATAATTATACAGATGATATAACTCCATATAATTAGATGAAGATTGAAAGTGCTCACCATGAGTTGGTGAGTTCGAACGCATCAGCGAAGGGCACTCCATTGTGAGGTGTTTTTCAGCCTCCTGGCCTTTGGCAGGATTTCCAAAAGCCACAATTTTGAATCTTGGGTCCAGCAGTGTAGCCAATGCCAAGGCTCTGAATGACTCATACCCGCCACATCTGGACTGCAGACCTTCTTGCAGGTGTGAGCCTGTGCAAAACAGGAGCAAACCATATTAATTATATTAATGACAACTATATGACACTTATGGCCAATAACATTGGCAGTATGGTCATTGTGGCTTACCTAATTGTACAGTTGATTCCTGCTTTGCAAGGCCTATTTTCTCTACAAGCTTGTGCTGCAACATCCTGTAAAGTGGTTTGAGTTTGGAGGCGGATACTCTCTGTTCCTCTTACAACTCTGTTGTAGCAAGTTTAAATGGTTGCAGTAATGACAGTGATTCTTGAATTATGTCATACTCAGAACTTGTCAGCAGAGCAGTATCACCGTTTAAATTGGAAATAGCAGCAGCCACTGGTTCTCGTAGATCATATAAGCGTTGCAGCATGTCAAAAGTGCTGTTCCATCTCGTTTCAACCTCCTGTACCAAATCAGCAGGTATGACACGTCTCGAAACACTTGTGACACGCGCCAGAGCTTCGAATCACCATAGTCATGTGACATGTCTGTTTCGAATCACGCTTCGGAGCAGTGTTTCGAAACATCTGCGCTTCGGGATCTCGACACCGTGTCGAAACGTCAGTTTCACATCAACCATCCCTAGTTACAGGACAATAGGCAAACAGTTTGGTGAGAAGGCAACAAATTTTGGTGCAATTATTAGAAAATAAAAGAAATTCAAGATGACTGTCAATCTCCCTCGGACTGGGGCTCCATGCAAGATCTCGCCTCTTGGAGTATCAATGATCCTGAGATTGGTGAGGGATCAGCCTAGAACTACATGGGAGGACCTGGTCAATGACCTGAAGAGAGCTGGGACCACAGTCTCAACGGTTACCATTAGTAACACACTACACTGTCATGGATTAAAATCCTGCAGCGCGCGCAAGGTCCCCCTGCTCAAGCCAGCACATGTCCAGGCCCGTCTGAAGTTTGCCAAAGACCATCTGGAGGATCCAGAGGAGGCATGGGAGAAGGTCATGTGGTCAGATGAGACCAAAATAGAACTTTTTGGTATAAACTCCACTCGCCGTGTTTGGAGGAAGAAGGATGAGTACAATCCCAAGAACACCATGCCAACCGTGAAGCATGGGGGTGGAAACATCATGCTTTAGGGTGCTTTTCTGCAAAGGGGACTGGGCGACTGCACCGTATTGAGGGGAGGATGGATGGGGCCATGTATCGCAAGATTTTGAGCAACAACCTCTTTCCCTCAGTAAGAGCATTGAAGATGGGTCGTGGCTGGGTCTTCCAGCATGACAATGACTCCAAACACACAGCAAGGGCAACTAAGGAGTGGCTCCGTAAGAAGCATTTCAAGGTCCTGGGGCCGGATTCACGAAACATTCTTAAGAAGAAATTTCTTCTTAACTGCCATTTTCTTCTTATTGTTTAACTTAAGAAAAAAGTTAAGAATATTTTGTATTCCCAAACATTCTTCTTAAGAATATTCTTATCTTTTTTCTTAAGATTGTTCTTAAGACAAAAATGAAGAAGAATTCAAATTCTTGAAAAGAATCTTCTTAAAAATCATCGTAAATAACTTCTTAAATTTAGGACAGCCCTAGACTTGTCTTAAATCCAAAACAGTAAGAATTATGTAATTAATTTATTGGGTTATTTCAAAATAATTGTTATATTTAAGCATTACAACAACGTTAGCTACATATAGCCTAATACATATGACTATTAATAGCGATGTGCGCGAGTTTTCTGAAGCGACAGCGATGACTGATAATGTAAACAATGATCGGTCATGATTAGCCTGTGTGTGACACTACTGTTTGCTAACTTCAAAACTCAGTAGCAACTCTACAAAAACTAGTAAGATAGGTAACTTTAACTGGACGCTATTATTTTAGCTTATAAATACGACATAATCTTTGGCAGTATGCAGCGCATATGACTGTGTAACGGTCACACATACCGGAAGCGTTCACTCGGATGAGAGCAAAAACACAGCACTACAAAACTGAATGAAACAGATCGCTGCGGCTTGAGACAGGCTGTTCAAAAACATGCCGCATTAAAAATGTAAAGCTGAGCGCCAGTCAAAATCGCGACAAAAAAAGTGTGCGTGCTTACTATGATTATTAGGGTAATCTGCAGGAAGCGCAAAAAGACAATAGTTTAGACTGTCATTTTCTTCTTAAGAAAAAAATTAAGATGTTCTTAAGAATATATTTGAGAACTTATTAAGAATTTTTCAAGAATTGCACTTAAGAACATTCTTACGAACTTCGTATAATTTATCTTAAGAAATTTCTTAACTTATTTCTTAAGAAGCTTTTCGTGAATCCGGCCCCTGGAGTGGCCTAGCCAGTCTCTAGACCTGAACCCAATAGAAAATCTATGGAGGGAGCTGAAACTCTGTGTTGCCCAGCGACAGCCCCAAAACCTGAAAGATCTGGAGAAGACCTGTATGGAGGAGTGGGCCAAAATCCCTGTGGCAGTGTATGCAAACCTGGTCAAGAACAGGAAACGTCTGACCTCTGTAATTGTAAACACAGGTTTCTGTCCCAAATATTAAGTTCTATTTTTCTATTGTATCAAATACTTATTTCATGCAATAAAATGGAAATTAATTATTCAAAAATCATACAATGTGATTTTCTGGATTTTATTTTTTTATTTTTATATATATATTTTGTCTCTCACAGTTGAGGTGTACCTACGATGAAAATTACAGATCTCTCCATTCTTTGTAAGTGGGAAAACTTGAAAATCGGCAGTGTATCAAATACTTATACCCACTGTATATATTTAAATGGACAGATGAAGTACAGGAGTACATTAACTTCTACATTTAACAGAAGAAAACACTTTCTGAAGTTACCCATTTGAGAATTCTGCCGAACTAAAACAAAGTTTTGAAAAGACAAATGGTGCAAGAATCCTCCAGGCTACTGTGTTGCAATTACAGGAAACATTTGGTGGAAGTTACTGTAATCAGGGCCATTTGTGAAAATGTATTTTTTGTCTATGTATGTTTCTAACTCTTTTTATCATGCCAGCTTTATGACCATATGGCATTAAGCCTTAAAGATATATTTGAAACTTACCAATCAGATGCCACACAGAGAACAAAACAAGTGTGTTGTAGCAAAGGGCTACCTGATTTATTAGGGCTAGTAAGGTATCGTAGTGAACAGGGGGGTGTCGGTCAGAACACTCAGAAGGTAGAAGGGAGGATCAATTCAAACAATTGTAATGATCAGAAGGTGAGATGATCAACAGTAGTGAGAGGAGAGAGCCTTTACATACACTAGATATTGGAGATATTGGCTAGATGACAGGATACGTGAGGACTGGGTGATAGTGAGAGAGGTTTGGGTACTGAAGTCAGTGAGAGCTCTTGGTAGCATTCAGATGAAATGAACGTCCTCCGCACTGTTCAGTCTCTATAAAGACAGCAGCCGAGCACATTGGGATGGTGAGGCTGAATCATGGGTGAGATATATATATTGTGACGAGTCAGCTGCCTCCCCCCTTATCATCATCACCAGCCCGTCCCGTATTCGCCGCCCTTCACCAGGCTCCCGACGGGAGTGGGTGTGTGACAGAGGAGGGGCGCTGAAACAGCCAGGGCTGGCGGCGTGTTATGAGGCGCACCTGATGTGAATAGAGCCTCATCACCGCCGCCGTTTAAATGCCGAGCGCGCCTCTCCTTGGGAGACCGGTCTCTTCCCTGTGCATGCACGCTGGTGTCCTCGTGGGTCCAGGAAGGGCACGTCGAGTAGGAAGACTGCCGCACCCGTTACGGCTGACGGGCCAGGATGCCGGGCCGTTTAATCCCCCAGAAGCTCCGGGGGCCAAGGAGTAGGACGAAGCTGCTCGAGAGAAGCCGCCGCCACTCGCTCCCGGAGCCGAGAGGGGAGTGCGTGCGGCCACTGGACTCCGCCCCTTCCCTGGACCCTTCCTTTCCGAACACTGCCCTCCTTCACGAACCCCGTAGCACGGCGAGGACACCAGATCCCCTGTTTATTTTGGACACTTTTTCCCCTTGGAAACTATTTTGAGTATTATTGTTTAATAAAAACTTCCCATTCCAAAGGAGATGGACTGTAAAGGTTCTAAAGATTCAGGTCCATTTTCAGGAATCCGTGTCCCTGTGTTTCGCGGCTTAATCGACCTGAATGATTTGATGCAGGAGCTTTACAAAGGGCAAGTATTACAAACCGCTATTACAGTGAGAGGAAATGATTGTCTTTTTTTATGCAAAATTTGTGCTTAATTGTCTGTGTGTGATTATTTTTCAAAGGAGAAAAGGTGAAAAATAAGCTCAGGCATCTGTTGAAAGTCCAGGTATGAGGTAAAGTACTGCAGCCTACTACTATGATGAGATTGTCAGCTGTGTTTGATTTCACTGCAGATGTGTGTGTGTTTGTATGTGTGTGATGTTGGCTTCATTCATGTCATTTTATTCAGATATCATACAAAGAATCACCATTAAATCAGAAAATATAATAGGTTCCCTTCCAGGAACTTCGAGCTGCGTCGAAACGCATATGGGAACACCTTCAGCGTGACCAGGCTCTGAATATGATGTGTAATCAGTCAAACAAGGGCGAGGCATCACGGGCGGGGTGACGTCACGACCAGGAAGCATATAAGCACGTGCGGCGGAGCCGGCTTCAGCTTTTTGTCATTCAGCGAAGCGCTCTGTGTGTGTCAGTCTTATTTACTGTTGTTTGTCCTAGTTTTAAGTGGAAAGCATTCAGTATCATGCCAAAGCCAAGGGCAAGCTCAGGGGTGAAGCTTTCAGACCACGTTTTAAGTCGTGTGTGCATCCTTGCCCTCGCTATATCACGAGCGAGGACACACACGATTTGTGCGTGGTCTGCCTGGGTGCGGAGCACGCAGAATCGGTCTCCGCACCCGGAGGGCTCTCTTCGAGAAGGGAGCCTTCGCGAGCTCCCCACGCGGTGCTGGTCCCGCTGCTGCCGAGGCAGAGCGGCGGCTGCACTCGTGGGGCTCGCAGGCTGATCTGGCTGGCGAGTGTGAGACGGGCATGTCCTTATCTCCTCCCGTATCCGCCAGATCTGGCGCCCCGTCTCTCGGTGTGGAAGCGGTCTCTTCCCCCGAGACGAGGGCTCAATGCTTCGTCTCTCTTCCTCTGAGGAGGTTGATGTGACGAGCGTTCACGAGGTTTCGCCGCCTCTGTCACCCCAATATGATATTACTTTGAGCTTTGTAAGCTGCAGTGTTTGCACAAGCACAAAGAGAAAAATAAGCCGGTCCCGCTTCTGCCGTAAAAAAGAGAGAAAAAAAGGCAGAGCGGCGGCTGCGCTCACGGGGCTTGCAAAGAGAAAAAAAGAAAAAGGCTGATCTGGCTGGCGAGAGTCAGACGGGCATGTCCCTATCTCCTCCCGCGCCTGATCTGGCGCCCCGTCTCTCGGTTCGGAAGCGGTCTCTTCCCCCCGAGACGAGGGCTCAACGCTTCGTCTCTCTTCCTCCGAGGAGGTTGATGTGACGAGCGTTGACGAGGTTTCGCCGCCTCTCTCGCCCCAGAGAGCTACTTCTACACAGGAGCCTTCCGTTTTCCCCGATCTCCTCACCGAGGTGTCGAGATCGCGGGTGAAATGTTTTAGTCCCGGCCATTCGTTCCCGCGGGAACTGAATGAGCGCGGGTATGCGGCGATGCCGCGGGTTGAACAGACGCTTGCGAGCTATCTGTCTCCCTCTACGGCATCGCCTTTGAAGGCTCCTGCTCTGCTTACAACATCTTTGGTGGGCAGAGGGTATGAGCGCTCTCTAAACTCAGGTGGCTGCTGGGCGGGCGCAGCCTCTTCCGCATACCGGCTCCTCGCGCAAAAGATCCTGACGGGCGAGCCCCAGGACCGCGGAGGGCGACCCCTACTGGGGTGGAGTGGCTTGCACCGCGGCACTCGGTGACCACTTCACCTCGGTGCCCTCCAGGGACTTGTCTGCTGACCCTGCCGCTGTTCCAGGGCACAGCCGGTCCCAGCGAATATATTTCTCAGGTTTGTCCGCCCGGCAGCGCGGAGCCGAGAAACTCGCCTCAGCCGCCAGATTACGCGTCTCATTCCGGTGCGCCGCATCGAGACAGCGGTCTGGCCGCCTTCTCTGAACCCAGAGGTCAGTCTCGAGAGACTGATTCCCTTAGAAGATCATTGGGCCGCAAGCTGCCGAATGTGTCTCTTTGGGTCCTGCCTTGCAGGGTCTGGTTCGTTCAGAGGTCCTGTCGGGTGAGCCCCAGGACTACGGAGGACGACCCCTACTGGGGTGGAGCGGCTTACACCGCGGCACACGGTGACGTCTCCCCTCGGTGCCCTCCGGGGATTTGTCTGTCAACCCTGCAGTTCCAGGGCACAGCAGGTCCCAGCGAGTATTACTCTCAGGTTCTTCCGCCTGTGATTTCAGCGGACCTGAGAAACTCGCCTCGGCCGCCAGATTACGCGTCCGTCTCCTGCCGGTGCGCCGCAGCGAGGCAGCGGTCTGGCCGCTTCTCTAACACCAGAGGTCAGTCTCGAGAGACTGATTCCCTTAGTAGATCGTTTGGCAGCCTGGCAGCGACTGCCGAATGTGTCTCTTTGGGTCCTGCGGACGGTAGGGGCTGGCTATTCCATCCAGTTCGATGGGCCACCTCCGCTGTTCAACGGGGTCTGTGTGACTACGGTCCGCCCCGAGCAGGCTCTGGTCTTGGAACAGGAAGTCGATACTTTGCTGAGGAAGGAAGCCATCGAGTTGGTTCCTCCTCACGAAGTCCACGCCGGCTGCTACAGCCTGTACTTCATTGTTCCAAAGAAGGATGGGGGGCTGAGGCCCATACTGGATTTGAGTCTTCTGAACCGCTCAGCCAGAAAGCTGAAGTTCAAGATGCTCACTGTCAGGCAGATCGTGTCTCAAATCAGGTCCGAGGACTGATTTGTCACGACAGACCTCAAAGATGTCTATTTCCATGTACCCATCCTTCCCTCTCACAGGGAGTTCCTGAGGTTCGCTTTCGGGGCAAAGCGTATCAGTATCGGGTTCTTCCCCTCGGCCTAGCACTCTCACCCCGCACTTTCACCAAGTGTGTGGATGCGGCACTGGTCCCGTTGCGACTGCAGGGCATACTCAATTATATCGACAATTGGTCGATCCTCGCTCAATTAGAGCGGGCGGCGATTCGGCATCGAGGTGTCGTTCTCGCCCACATGAAAGATTTGGGGGGTTAACACTAAACGCCAAAGCAAATTGTGCTTTCTCCAGCTCAGAGAACCACTTATCCAGGTGTAGTGTGGGATTCGACCACGATGCAGGCTCGTTTGACCCCTGCTCGGATCGAGTCGATCCTCACGGCAGTCGAGAGAGTGTGAGAAGGCCAGCCATTCACTGTCAAGCAGTTTCAGAGACTGCTTGGGCTCATGGCAGCTGCGTCCAGCGTGATTCCTTCTGGCCTGCTGTACATGAGGCCCCTACAGTGGTGGCTCAAGACCAAGGGGGTCTCCCTGAGGGGAGACTCGCTCCGCGCTGTCAAAGTGTCACGCCGCTGTCCGTGCCTTAGACATGTGGAGGAATCCTTGGTTCTTGTCCCGGGGCCTGGTGCTGGGAGCTCCTTGTCGCCGCGTCTCGCTAGCGACGGACGCTTCCCTCACCGGTTGGGGTGCGGTCATAAGTGGCCACCCTGCCCGCGGTCTGTGGAGTGGTCGCCACCTGACGTGGCATATCAACCAGCTAGAGATCCTAGCTGTGTTCCGTGCGCTCAAGCACTTCCTCCCAGACCTAAGAGATCATCACGTGCTGGTACGCACCGACAGCACAGCAGTGGTCTCTTACATCAACCACCAAGGAGGTCTGCGGTCGCACCCCTTGTATAAGCTGGCACACCAGATCCTTGTGTGGTCCCAGGGCAAGCTCCTATCACTGAGCTGGGCACATTCCTGGGCATCTTTATGTGGGAGCAGGCGTCCTGTCGAGACAGGGGCCGAGGCCCGGGGTATGGATGCTTCACCCCGAGGGGTGAAACAGACGTGGAAGGTTTTGGCCAGGCACAGGTGGACCTCTTCGCCACTCGAGAGTCAGCGCAATGTCCCCTCAGGTTCCTCCAGCTCCTCCGGGACTGGACGCTATGGTAGAGACATGGCCGAGGCTCCGTCTGTACGCCTTCCCCCCGATCGCTCTGCTCCCGGGAGTTCTGGCGAGAGTGCGCCGGGACGAGGTCAGTCTACCATTGGTAGCGCCGTTCTGGCCGGGCCGAGTATGTCTCGGACCTGATATCTCTCCTCGACGGCACTCCGTGGGAAGTGCCCGTCAGGAGGGACCTCCTCTCACAGGCCGGGGGCACCGAGGTGCACCCTCACCCGGAGTTATGGAAGCTGTGGGTGTGGCTCCTGAGGGGGCACAACTCATAGCTTCCGGTCTGTCAACCGAGGTTATCGAGACCATCCTCCAATCCAGAGCTCCCTCAACGAGGAAACTGTACGCCTTGAAGTGGAGGCTCTTCACTTCTTGGTGCGGGGACCGCCATGCTCGACCCAGTCAACTGCCCCGTTGGTGCAGTACTGGATTTCCTGCAGGCCCGTTTCTCCGCAGGGGTAACCCATTCCACTGTTAAGGTCTACGTGGCAGCTATTTCGTCATACCACGCCCTTATTGGTGGCCAGTCAGTGGGTAGACACCCCCTAGTTACACATTTCCTCCGCGGTGCGCTGAGGCTGAGGCCTCCGGTACGATCTCGCGTCCCTACGTGGGACCTGGCTGTGGTTCTGGAGGCTCTGTGCATTGCACCTTTCGAGCCCATTCAGGAGATAACTGAGAGACTCCTCACTATCAAGACTGTTTTCTTATTGCTATCACCTCTCTGAGGAGGGTGAGTGACCTTCAGGCCCTGACTACGGCCTCTATTCACTTTGCGCCCAGTTCGGCGAAAGTATTCCTCTACCCCCACGTGGGGTATGTTCTGAAGGTCCCATCGGTCGTTCCACAGCCGGTCGTACTGCAGGCCTTCTGTCCTCCTCCCTTCGGGGAGCCAGACCAGGAGAAGCACAACCGTATGTGTACAGTGCGAGCACTAGACGCATACATCCACAGGTCCTCCCTGTGGAGAAAGTCGGACCAGCTGCCCGTGTGCTATGGTCCGCCTAGGAGGGGTCTTCCTGCTACGAAGCCCTCCTCTTAGTAGGTGGATTGTGGGTGCCATGGCTTTGGCATACGAGGCCTCTGAGCTCCCCCCGCCGGTGGGAGTCAGAGCGCACTCAACCCGAGGTGTGGCGGCCTCCAAGGCCTTCTGGGCAGGTGTTCCATGCAAGATCTGCAACGCAGCTGGGTGGTCCACGCCCCTGACTTTCGTTAGGTTCTATGACCTCGACATCCGAGCCACTCCCGGCTCCTCTGTCCTTTCGTCCTGACACCAGGCAGGGACTTGTCAGTCTGGCGGCGTTGGTATCTCGTTCCCATATGCGTTTCGACGCAGCTCGAAGTTCCTGGAAGGGAACGTCTCCGGTTACGTATGTAACCATGGTTCCCTGAAGGGAACGAGACGCTGCGTCGCATTGCCACACTTCCGGCATCCCTGCCAGAGCTTGCTTCATGACTTGAAGCTGAAGCCGGCTCCGCCGCACGTGCTTATATGCTTCCTGGTCGTGACGTCACCCCGCCCGTGACACCTCGCCCTTGTTTGACTGATTACACATCATATTCAGAGCCTGGTCACGCTGAAGGCGTTCCCATATGCGTTTCGACGCAGCGTCTCGTTCCCTTTAGGGAACCATGGTTACATACGTAACCTGAGACGTTTTCTGCTCTTCTGATGAAAAAACAATGCGGCACATATATTTTTATTAATACGATCTTTTTTCCACTGACTGAATGGAGTTGACATCAAAGATGGGAAATTAACATTTCAGACATTTCAGAACTGATGACAGATGTGCCGGATTCCTGAGTCACTATAAGTGTAACCACTGTTTATTTCTCTTTCTGTAATCTGTGAATTATTGTTTCTTTACAGGCAAGAAAACGTCTCAAGACCTAACAGCATCACAACTGGATTGTGTATCTGAACTTCAGTTTATGTTTTTGAGCTTAAACTTGAATTTCTTTAGGCCACACTTCTTAATCAACAAGCACTTACCTGTTACTAGTTGTGGAAAACATTAAAGTCACCGCTTATTAAACTAGAATAGATTTATATTTATAATTTAGCATGCTTCTTATGGCAAGTGCCTTGGTTTCTGGTTATGGGTTAGTGAAGTGCTTGTGGAAGTGATGTGTTTTCAGCTGATTCTTGAAGGTTGAGATGGTGTCAGCAGATCAGGTTGAAGGTTTCTGGAGTTTCTGAAAGAAACTCGTTGTTGTGGAACCACTGTGGTGCTTATTCATTGAATTCAGTTAAATATATATATATTTTTAGTATTCAGTTACCTTGATAAATCCATGCAACAAATGCTTTGCGACAATAAGATGGAGACACTCAATTCAGCATTTAAGCCTGAATTTACACAGATATAAAAGTGCATAAAGCTTTAAAACAAACCACCATGAACTAAACTACCATGAGTTCTCAGGACAGTCAGCATTATTTAATTTACAAATTCTTTGTGAAGAAGATCTGCACTACACATATTGTACTGTCAGTTTTTACTTGATTTGTCATGCACACTGCATCAATGTATTGTATTTACATACTACATTGTGTGAAGTGGACATGTGTACATGAAGAATGCATGTTTTTTTTTTTTTTCATACATGTTGAAAAAACAAGCTTTGTATGATTGTGATCCAGAGCAGAGCTGGTTTGTTTGGTTCATTAGAACTCCATAGAAATCCTTAGCATATATCGTTATATAGTAAATATGGTTGTCACTTTTTCACTTTATCTGCATGTTTGCATTGTAAATGTATATAATTTTTACTGTGTAAAAAATGTAACAGTCTGCTGTTTAAAATAAACATTTTGAATGTTATAAATGATCATTGTTTAAGCAAATTGTTATTTTAGTATTGTTAATATATTAGTACAGTTTTCATTCAAATTTTGAATTAGTAGTTTTCATATTTTAATATGATTTTAATTTTAATTTGAATTAAACTTCTATTTATTTTGATTATTATTATTTTATTGTTATCACATGTCATTTATTATCATTTCTTCATTTAGATGTCAATAGTTTTATTAATTTTATTTGTTTTAGTACTTCTGAATTTTACCTTGTCAACTAAATGATAAAAATTACTTTTTTATTATTTTATTTCTGTAAACACCTTCAACACATCCACACTGAACTACACACACACTGAAAAAAGTGATAAGTTGACTTAACTTAAAAACATTGAGGAAACCCGTTGACTTAACATGTTTTAAGTAAATAATAATTAGATGGGAAGTCGTGGCCTAATGGTTACAGAGTCGGACTCGTAATCGAAAGGTTGCGTGTTCGAGTCCCCGGCCGGCAGGGATTGTAGGTGGGGGGAGTGAATGTACAGCGCTCTCTCCACCCTCAATACCACGACTGAGGTGCCCTTGAGCAAGGCACCGAACCCCCAACTGCTCCCCGGGCGCTGCCCACTGCTCCGGGGGTGTGTGTGTGTGTGCGCGCATTTGTTCACTACTCACTGCTGTGTGTGTGCACTTGGATGGGTTAAACGCAGAGCACCAATTTCGAGTATGGGTCACCATACTTGACAATACGTCACGACTTTACTTTTTTTTTACTAATTAAAACAAATAAGTCAAGTGAACTTGACAATTCACTTAACGTATTTTTTTTAATTATTATTTACTTAATAATTTTAAGGCAACGGGTTTCCTCGTCACTGTAAAAGTGATAAGTGAACTTGACAAATCACTTAACTTATTTTTTTTTTATTATTATTTACTTGATAATTTTAAGGCAAGGGTTTTCCTCAATTTTTTTAAGTTAAGTCAACTTATCACTTTTTTAACTTTTTACAGTGCACTATCCATACAGTACTATTTACTTGAAGTTGCTCTGAGATTTTAAGTTAGTTACTCTAATTAAACCACAAATTCACATGATCACGGGTCTCTGGGGTGCGTTCAAGCTCAAACATGTGCAACGTTTTGCTGCTTTTTCCGGGTTGAACAACACGTTTCCTGGAAACGGTGCAACGGGGTTTGAGATACGTTTTCTCTTGTTTGATGGGGGTGTCAAAAATGTCAGCCCAATCAGCAGCAACGTGTATAAACCACGTGGTATTAAAGAGACAATATTGTATACACACTGATGCACATACTGCTATGTAAAGTGGGAATTTGTAAGTAAATGTAATTAACATACAAAAGTAAATGTAATTAATCTAACATACAAAATAAATATTGTTAAAAATAAATATAGAGATAAATATCACTAATCTGATTAATCAAAAGACAGAATAGATTTTATAACAAACATTTAGGACTACTCACCCAGCGTGTTGTACACGTAAACTGATGCCAAATATCGCGATGTGTGCTGAATGAGACTTCTTGAACGTGATTTCAAAGCAATAAACATCTCATGCCCTTCATGTCTGTGTATTGACGCTAAAAGTTTCCAGTTGAAAGCAATGCAGGTCCGAGTTCGTCAAATTAGCGACGCCGAGACGCACCTTTGTCGTCTTCACAGTGACGCTAGAGGCACTTGACCATGCTTCGGTTTTTAACGCCTAGGGAGTGAGAATGGGTTGTTAAACCACATATTTATGGGTCTCTGATACCTTTAATTATCACTTGACATGCAAAAAATCAACTAGGCCTATTTAATTTCTGCATTAAATGATTGCAAAAATGGCAATAATATCGGAAATTTTTGTTAATTAAATGTTGCATTAAATTAGATATTTTAAAGTAATTCTACATATCTGATGAGATATTCTAAAAATCTAAACATAGGCCTACTGTGTTCATTACATGACTGTCTTTTAGTTTGATCTTACATGTTTGAAATACATTTTTATTCCTCTTTGTCACTTACTCAGACTTTCTTTTTGGTTCACATAAAGCTTAGGCTATATATACAGTCCTCATGAAGCTCAAACAGCATCATACCAAACGATGTCAAATGTATCTGCAGTTCCTCAAACTCAGCGCTAGAGGACATTAAACCATCACAGATTGCACTGTAATATTTAATCTACTCAGATCTGACCTCTAAATACAATTTATGTTAAATACAAACCCTATTCCAAAAAAGTTGGGACACTGTACAAATTACGAATAAAAAAAGAATGCAATAATTTACAAATCTCATAAACTTATATTTGATTCACAATAGAATATAGATAACATATCAAATGTTGAAAGTGAGACATTTTGAAATGTCATGCCAAATATTGGCTCATTTTGGATTTCATGAGAGCTACACATTCCAAAAAAGTTGGGACAGGTAGCAATAAGAGGCCGGAAAAGTTAAATGTACATATAAGGAACAGCTGGAGGACCAATTTGCAACTTATTAGGTCAATTGGCAACATGATTGGGAATAAAAAGAGCCTCTCAGAGTGGCAGTGTCTCTCAGAAGTCAAGATGGCAAGAGGATCACCAATTCCCCCAATGCTGCGGAGAAAAATAGTGGAGCAATATCAGAAAGGAGTTTCTCAGAGAAAAATTGCAAAGAGTTTGAAGTTATCATCATCTACAGTGCATAATATCATCCAAAGATTCAGAGAATCTGGAACAATCTCTGTGCGTAAGGGTCAAGGCCGGAAAACCATACTGGATGCCGTGATCTTCGGGCCCTTAGACGGCACTGCATCACATACAGGAATGCTACTGTAATGGAAATCATAACATGGGCTCAGGAATACTTCCAGAAAACATTGTCGGTAAACACAATCCACAGTGCCATTCGCCATTGCCGGCTAAAACTCTATAGGTCAAAAAAGAAGCCATATCTAAACATGATCCAGAAGCACAGGCGTTTTCTCTGGGCCAAGGCTTATTTAAAATGTACTGTGGAAAACTGTTCTGTGGTCAGACTAATCAAAATTTGAAGTTCTTTTTGGAAAATTGGGACGCCATGTCATCCGGACTAAAGAGGACAAGGACAACCCAAGTTGTTATCAGCGCTCAGTTCAGAAGCCTGCATCTCTGATCTCCGGTATGGGGTTGCATGAGTGCGTGTGGCATGAGCAGCTTACACATCTGGAAAGGCACCATCAATGCTGAAAGGTATATCCAAGTTCTAGAACAACATATGCTCCCATCCAGACGTTGTCTCTTTCAGGGAAGACCTTGCATTTTCC
The DNA here is from genome assembly GCF_936440315.1 of Barbus barbus. Classification (NCBI taxonomy): domain Eukaryota; kingdom Metazoa; phylum Chordata; class Actinopteri; order Cypriniformes; family Cyprinidae; genus Barbus; species Barbus barbus. Next base: position 5,448,143 of record NC_136737.1, on the reverse strand, counting down.
AACATGACAATGCCAGACCACATACTGCATCAATTACAACATCATGGCTGCGTAGAAGGAGGATCCGGGTACTGAAATGACCAGCCTGCAGTCCAGATCTTTCACCCATAGAAAACATTGTCGCATCTTCCTCTTTATGATGCGCCAAAAGAAGACCTAAGACAGTTGAGCAACTAGAAGCCTGTATTAGACAAGAATGGGAGAACATTCCTATTCCTAAACTTGAGCAACTTGTCTCCTCAGTCCCCAGACGTTTGCAGACTGTTATAAAAAGAAGAGGGGATGCCACACAGTGGTAAACATGGCCTTGTCCCAACTTTTTTGAGATGTGTTGATGCCATGAAATTTAAAATAAACCTATTTTTCCCTTAAAATGATACATTTTCTCAGTTTAAACATTTGATATGTCATCTATGTTGTATTCTGAATAAAATATAGAAATTTGAAACTTCCACATCATTGCATTCTGTTTTTATTCACAATTTGTGCAGTGTCCCAACTTTTTTGGAATCGGGTTTGTAAATAGATTTTGATGAAATAATTTAACTGTGCTCTGATTTCGGAGTTGCAGTGATATAGCCTTCATGTCATATCAACAGATGTAATTCACGTTTTGAAAGTTAAAACACTCTCCACTCTTTGCCATTGAACTTATATATAGGCATTATGGTAACGTACAGTTATACATTCAAAATCAGATCCTTTATCGTGCTAAAAACCCGTGGCTTATGAATCATAATGTCTGTCTTCTGATCCCTATAATTGGTTAACAGCACCAGTCTCTTTGCAGTGTGTGTGTGTGTAACCCATGTTAAAATATGATAAATAAGAATAAATAGTTTAAAAGCTGCATAAATAAGTTAGAAAGTTAAGTGATTCATTTAATGTGTTAATTCATAATTAAAAATGTTAATACAACAATTTAATGTTTTAAGCTTAAAAATATGCTGACAGAAAATTCATGTCACTGCCCCTTTAAGGGACAAGTGATGCTAGACACAGTACTTCAGTGACGTTGCAGCAGAGAGAACGAGCTGTGTTTAATAAGCAGAGAAAAGAGTGAAAAAGTTGATTTTGCAGTTGAATAACATAACTTTCCTGGTCGGGAACTGACAGGGATTTTATGAGAACTAAGCCACACTGGTTTTGGTGAGTTTGAGTTGTTTCTCGCACTTTGCCGTGTTGTACTTTTTTTCTTTCTTCCTTTTTCTCTGGCGGAGAGCTAACGTAAAAACTTAGCTGTTTATGAGGAGATGCTTCGCCATAAAGTGTTACCAGTTAGTATTTTGGGTTTATGAAAACTGTGAATGTTATAAAAGTGAATGTATGCTTTGTAAATAAAAGATGTGTGCGGTAGTTGTGTGGGAAATGGAGCCGTGAGTTAAAAGAGACCGCTCCGCCGCCATTTTTTAAGTGAAAACGCACCGTAGCAATAACGTTACAACTCGGAGACTGTGAAACATTCATTTGTGTAATTTGAGGATTTAAAAAGAGATTTATTGTGTTTATGACCTGTTACACAGGTCAGGTTTTCTGCTTAGTTTGAAGCTTGGTCGGAGCGAGGATTGGTCTGCAGTGTGCGGGTGTGCACATGCACAGACGGGATTCAAGATGGCGAGCCAGACCCAGACGTCCAACTTTTCTCCATCGCATCAGTGAGGAAATCTCCTGCGTATGGTGACTCACTGCCAGAGTGGTAGGTGTATCAGGAATTATTTTTGAACTGAACTGGAAACTGATTGAATCATTATTTTTGAACTGAACTGGAAACTGATTGAATCATTATTTTTGAACTGAATCGAACTGAAGCTCTTCATTGAACTGAATAATTGAACTCACATTTGCACTTGAACTTGAGTTTAAGGTGTTATACTTTTATTTTCATATTGAGTTCATATGTTTGAATGTGATTTGAAATGCTTGTGGTCCACTTTGATTTGGTTGTGTAAATTGAAGGTGTTTTCTTACCTGTAAAAGAAAGGGAAAAAGAGTTAACTCAGGAAGAAAAATAGGAATTCTAAAATAGGTGCAACCTAGATAAAGACTGGTCTAACCTAGACTAGCCTGACTAAAGTAACTTAGGTGAACCAAAGAACAAAAAGGAAGTGAAATACCTTTCCATTTATTATACCTACCTCAATACTGAAAATCTGCAGGGTATTATTTTTGTTTGTTTTGCTTACTGTATATTCTATGTGTGTTTTGCATTCAGTAAATTGCCGGCCTTTTGTATTTAAAGCAACGGTCTCTGGTGTATTTTTTTGTTTTTGCTCCCCACTCCTTAGAACCTAGAACTGGTCCAGTGGCACAGTAAGTGGTGTGATACCAGTGTTACAAATTGGCGAGCCAGCCAGGAGTGGCTTAAAGCATTTAAAACTAGAAACCAGAGACCGTATAGTATTGTTATCAGTGATCCATTATGGATGTTATTCAAACGAGTAGTGTGAAAATCCCTAACTCCGTTATAGTTAGTGGTATAGCCAGTACAGAGACTGATGAAGAACTATATGATTTCCTGAAACAATATGGTTCCATTCAAAGGGTAATCCCTGTAGATTTCGCTGAGCCAGCGTCGGACACACAGGTTGTAGTAGAGTATGTGTATGGTACAGCCATGCAGTCTCTCTTACCTTCATTGCCACACAGACTCGACAGTAAGACTCAGACTGATGTCACTTATCACATTAGAGCCTTAGCCAGTGTCTACACACCTGTAGCTAGCAAAACAGCCACACAGACTTACCTTTCAGAGTTAAAGGACATCGCAAAACTGACTGGCAAAGACTTTGCAGCTGTCCTCAGAGAAGAGCTCTCCGTCATCAGTGAGAGTGTCGATCTAGATCAATCAGAAATCCAAGATGAAGATATGGAATAGAACTCACCTGATACCCCAGGGCAATATGGCCCTGAAAATGCTGCACAAGTAAGCCCCCTGCCCAGTACGGCCCCGGGACAGCATGTTCAACTTCGTTGTTCTCCACCACCATCTAAAGAGAAAACGCAGCCTGCTCTGAAACTTTCTGACGTCAACCCTCCTGACATACAAAAAGTAATAGTCGAGCACATTGTGAGAAATGAAGATTCTGCTCTGCAGGTGCACACTTCTTTGAGACTCAGACCCTTCTCTGGGCGTTTCCCCCGATCCAACAATGAAGTGGATTATGAGACATGGCGTTCCAATGTGGAACTTCTTCTTAAAGACACAACACAGTCTGATCTTTACAAGTCACGGAAGCTTCTTGAAAGTCTCTTATCACCTGCTATCGATATTGTGAAGCACCTGACACCTGAATCTCCCCTTAAGGCGTACTTGGAGATCTTGGACTCCGCTTTCGGCACTGTCGAGGATGGAGATGATCTTTTCGCAAAGTATCTTAACACGATGCAAGATAATGGTGAGAAACCCTCAGCCTATCTACAACGGCTGCAGGTGATGCTGAACACCACCCTCAGGAGGGGAGGTGTGACCGCAAGTGACCTTGACCGGCATCTTCTCAGACAGTTTGTCAGAGGCTGCTGGGACAACATCTTGATAGCTGAACTCCAGCTAGAACAAAAGAAACAGAACCCACCTACCTTTGCTGAACTTCTCCTGTTACTCCGCACAGCAGAAGATAAGCGTACTTCCAAAGCATCCCGCATGAAAAGCCACTTCAATATAGCAAAGCCAAAAGTGTCTTCTTATTATCAAGGTATTTATGTGCAGAGTGAAGACTGCAACCCATCTCAGCCAGTTCTTGATCACAAGTCCGAAATCCAAGATCTAAAGAAACAAATAGCTGATTTACAGTCCCAGCTCACACGCATCACACAGAAAGACAGTAGAAAAGCTAAATCAGCTGCCAGACCAATAGCTCCCCAAACAGCTATCACTCCAACATCTCAAAGGCTGCACCACAGCCGAGATGTAAACAACAACACAGGCAATAGACCAAGGCCCTGGTATTGCTTTAGATGTGGAGAAGACGGACACATTAAGCCTCAGTGTGAAAGTGAGCCGAACCCATCTCTTGTAGCTGAGAAGAGGAAGCAGCTAAGAGAAAAGCAGCTAACATGGGACATTGAAAATGGTGTTTCAAAGCCTGATCATTTAAACTAGACCCAGTTCCGGTTGTGGGACAAACGGGGACTGGAACACAGACAAAGTGTCCCAAAAAGAAGTTGCACAGAGCCCGTGTGTACTCTCACACACAAAAACAGACAGTGACCCTGCCAAAAGGACTGATTGGAGCCAAGTGTACTGCACAAGTGACCATAGGTAACAAAGACTGCAGATGCTTGTTGGATACAGGCTCTCAAGTAACAACGATCCCCAACTCTTTCTATTTAGAGAACCTGTCTCATTTACCTATGAATTCCTTGAATGACCTGCTTGAGGTGGAAGGAGCCAACGGCCAAAGCGTTCCTTACCTTGGCTATGTTGAGGCCACCATCAGATTCCCAAAGAGCTTGCTTGGAGCGGACATTGAGGTGCCCACACTGGTTTTGGTTGTACCTGACATGCGTTCCACCTTGTCATCAGTGCTTATAGGCACAAATACTTTGGATGTTCTCTATGAAAAGTATGCAGATATCGCACCTCAGAACTATGAGTCTCTTCCCTACGGCTACAAAGTTGTCTTAAAGACCCTTGAAATCAGGAACAGACAGACTGTTGATTCCAGTCTAGGGGAAGTGAGGCTTCATAGTAGGGACTTTGAGACTATTGCAGCTGGACAGACCAAAGTCCTTGAAGGATCAGTGAGCTGCAAGACAACTGATGTTGGAAAGTGGGTGATGGTAGAGTCACCAAAATCATTTTCCCTGCCAGGTGGCATCCTGGTGACAGATGGCTTGGTAAACCTACCACCGAAACCACTACGCTGCATACCAGTCATGCTCAAGAATGAGTCACATCATGACATCACTCTATCTCCAAAGGCTGTAATAGCAGAGATACACGCTGTCAAGAGTGTTCAATCAATTAAGACTCCTGACTCAGACCTTCCCACAAAACCTGACCAAAAATTAAATCTCAACCTTGACTTCACTGACTCTCCTGTACCTAATGAGTGGAAAGAGAGGATAACTGAGAAATTAAGTTCCATGCCGGAGGTGTTTGCACTGCACGAGCTTGATTTTGGTCGCACTGACAAAATAAAACACCATATAACCCTCAGTGACGAGACAACATTCAAACATAGACCAAGACCTATACACCCCCACGATATAGAGGCTGTGCGTAACCATCTCCAGCAACTCCTTGATGCAGAAGTCATCCGCGAATCGGAGTCGCCCTTCTCCTCGTCGATTGTCGTCGTCAGGAAAAAGAATGCCGATGTCAGACTCTGCATAGACTACAGAAAGTTGAACGCCCAAACAGTAAAAGATTCATATGCCTTACCTAATCTTGAGGAGTCATTCTCGGCGTTGACCGGGTCCAGGTGGTTCTCAGTGCTCGATCTCAAATCAGGCTTCTATCAAATAGAGATGGAGGAAGCAGACAAACACAAAACCGCATTCGTCTGCCCACTAGGATTCTTCGAGTTCAATAGGATGCCTCAGGGGATAACTAACGCCCCTAGCACGTTCCAGAGGCTTATGGAGCGCTGTATGGGAGAGTTGAACTTGAAGCAAGCCCTAGTTTTTCTTGATGACCTCATCATCTTCTCCTCGACACTGGAGGAACACGAGGAAAGGTTGATGCGCGTGCTCAACCAATTGAAAGAGTTTGGCTTGAAACTGTCGCCAGGGAAGTGCAAGTTCTTCCAAACTTCTGTAAAGTACCTCGGCCACATTGTGTCTGAAAAGGGCATCGAAACTGATCCAGACAAAGTAGCAGCATTAAAAACCTGGCCAAAACCAAACAACCTGAAAGAGCTAAGAACCTTCCTGGGTTTCTGCGGTTATTACCGCCGGTTCGTAAAAGACTACTCAAAGATTGTGACGCCACTGAACGGGCTCACTGCTGGCTATCCGCCGCTGAGAAAGCACACTAAAACCACAGAGAATCCTGAGAAATACTACAACCCAAAGGACCTCTTTGGTGACAGATGGACTCCTGCTTGCCAGGCAGCGTTCGAAATCATAATCGAAAAACTGACAACAGCACCCATCCTCGGGTTTGCTGACCCCAAGCTCCCCTACATTTTGCACACAGATGCGAGCACCTCGGGACTCGGTGCTGCCCTTTACCAGGAGCAACAGGGACAGAAGCGAGTTGTTGCCTATGCAAGTCGAGGTCTGTCAAAATGTGAGTCCAGGTATCCTGCGCACAAATTAGAATTCCTTGCCCTTAAATGGGCAGTGACAGAGAAATTCCAGGACTACCTATATGGGAATGCATTCCTAGCTGTCACCGATAGCAATCCGTTGACATACATTCTTACCTCTGCTAAGCTCGACGCCACGAGCTACAGATGGTTAGCCGCTCTGTCGACATTTGATTTCCAGCTACAATACAGAGCCGGTAAGCAAAATCAAGACGCGGACGGGTTGTCCAGGCGTCCCCACGGTAGATTACCTGATGACACATCATCACGAAAAGAGTTGGAGAGGATACAACAGTTCACGAAAAGACACTTGTCAGAGGCTGATTATGCACACCTTGATGAAAACACCATCAAAGCTATCTGTGAGAAGCACTTGGTTCGCCAAGTGATCAACAATCACTCTGGGGAAACATCACCCAGCACCACCTTGGTTGTGTCACTTGCCCATCATCAAAAGGCTCTCCCACAAAGCTTTGAAGAAGAGGATCAGCTTGGTGGCTTACCTGTTATCCCCTCATTTGCACCAGCTGAACTAAGAGACAAGCAAAATGCTGATCCCTGTATCCGTGAAGTACTCAGGCAAGTGGAGTTAGAAGAGAAACCCCCACCATCCTTGAGGAAGGAACTTCCTGAGCTTGGTCTCTTATTAAGAGAGTGGAACAAACTTACGGTCTTAAATGGTGTCTTGTATCGCAAGCGGCAAGAGGGTGCTCAGACTCACTACCAGCTTGTGCTCCCTGAAGTCCTGAGATCCGTAGTCCTAAGGAGCCTCCATGACGACATGGGCCACATGGGCGTAGAGCGCACCCTAGATCTCGTCCGGAAGCGTTTCTATTGGCCTAAAATGTCAGCCGAGGTAGAAACTAAGGTCAGAACCTGCGACCGCTGCATACGACGCAAGACTATGCCCGAGAAAGCCGCACCACTCGTCAACATCATCGCTACAAGACCACTTGAACTTGTGTGTATGGATTTTCTCAGTGTGGAGCCAGACTCCAGTAAGACCAAAGACATTCTGGTCATTACCGACCATTTTACGAAATATGCAGTGGCTGTCCCCACCCCGAATCAGAAAGCCAGGACAGTGGCCAAGAGCCTGTGGGACCATTTTTTTGTCCATTATGGCATCCCTGAAAAACTCCACAGTGACCAAGGTCCTGACTTTGAATCCCGAACAATAAAAGAACTGTGTGAGCTCATTGGCACTCAAAAGATAAGAACCACCCCTTACCATCCGAGAGGGAACCCTGTAGAACGCTTCAACAGGACCCTGCTCAACATGTTGGGAACCCTCGAGAATCAGAAAAAGAGTCACTGGCGGGATTACGTGAAACCATTAGTACACGCTTATAATTGTACTAAAAATGAGACTACTGGTTTTACCCCTTACGAATTAATGTTCGGGCGTCAGCCAAGGTTGCCAGTCGACCTAGCCTTTGGCCTGCCAGTCAATCACCAGCCTGGCTCACACTCACAATATGTTCGCAACCTGAAATCCCAACTCGAAGACAGTTACAAAGTAGCAACTGAGAATGCCAAAAAGACAGCCAGTCGCAACAAAGCGAGGTTTGACAAGCATGTTGTTGACTCCACCTTGAAGGAAGGCGACAGAGTCTTGGTTCGAAACGTCCGCCTTAGAGGCAAGCACAAGCTGGCCGACAGGTGGGAGTCCGATGTGTATGTTGTCCAGAGACAGTCTGGAGACGTCCCAGTGTATGTTGTGAGGCCTGAGACAAAAGATGGTCCACAAAGGACTCTTCATCGTGACCTTCTGCTGCCATGCGGTTTCCTTCCTGTGACCTCAATCGAAAGTGAAACTAACCCGTCAATGGCAGCGAGACGACCAAGAACTCGACAACATCCTAAAAATGACAGTTCAGATGGAGCTGATGGGGATGAATCCCAATCTGACTCTGAGGAATATCAATATGATAGACACAGAAACCTAAGAGTGGAAACACTAGGTTTCGACCCGACCCCTGAACCCATAGAACACCTACCAGAAAGGATTGAACCGGAACCCTCCAAAGAGTTGACTGCTGTTAAGCAATATCCTTCAGACGTACCCAAAGCTTTCCCTGAGGATGTTCCAGTAGAGACTTGTGACCTGGACTTACCTGATCCTGGAAATTACTTACCTGATCCTGGAAATGACTTACCTGATCCTGGAAATAATGACTTACCTGATCCTGAAGAGAGCAGTTCAACCGCTGGACAGGAAATTGGAAACCTACCTGAGGAAGACCTGGATAATGTCCATCCTTCTACTCAGCCTGCTCAGGAGGGCGAAGAAAACACAAGCGTTATGGACCAAACTGACATCCAGACAGAAGGTGACTGTTCTAGAAGACCTATCAGAGACAGAAAAGCGACTAAAAGACTGACTTACCCTGAGCTAGGGAACCCGTTGGTTACAATAGTTCAGTCTTTATTTCAAACCTTGAGTGATGTGTTTACAGATTCCCTTAAAGAGCCTAGCTTTCCAAAAACCCCTAGAGTTATGACTGTATAGATTCAGGATGCACAGGGACGTGCATTAGGTAAAGAGGGGAGGATGTAACCCATGTTAAAATATGATAAATAAGAATAAATAGTTTAAAAGCTGCATAAATAAGTTAGAAAGTTAAGTGATTCATTTAATGTGTTAATTCATAATTAAAAATGTTAATACAACAATTTAATGTTTTAAGCTTAAAAATATGCTGACAGAAAATTCATGTCACTGCCCCTTTAAGGGACAAGTGATGCTAGACACAGTACTTCAGTGACGTTGCAGCAGAGAGAACGAGCTGTGTTTAATAAGCAGAGAAAAGAGTGAAAAAGTTGATTTTGCAGTTGAATAACATAACTTTCCTGGTCGGGAACTGACAGGGATTTTATGAGAACTAAGCCACACTGGTTTTGGTGAGTTTGAGTTGTTTCTCGCACTTTGCCGTGTTGTACTTTTTTTCTTTCTTCCTTTTTCTCTGGCGGAGAGCTAACGTAAAAACTTAGCTGTTTATGAGGAGATGCTTCGCCATAAAGTGTTACCAGTTAGTATTTTGGGTTTATGAAAACTGTGAATGTTATAAAAGTGAATGTATGCTTTGTAAATAAAAGATGTGTGCGGTAGTTGTGTGGGAAATGGAGCCGTGAGTTAAAAGAGACCGCTCCGCCGCCATTTTTTAAGTGAAAACGCACCGTAGCAATAACGTTACAACTCGGAGACTGTGAAACATTCATTTGTGTAATTTGAGGATTTAAAAAGAGATTTATTGTGTTTATGACCTGTTACACAGGTCAGGTTTTCTGCTTAGTTTGAAGCTTGGTCGGAGCGAGGATTGGTCTGCAGTGTGCGGGTGTGCACATGCACAGACGGGATTCAAGATGGCGAGCCAGACCCAGACGTCCAACTTTTCTCCATCGCATCAGTGAGGAAATCTCCTGCGTATGGTGACTCACTGCCAGAGTGGTAGGAGTATCAGGAATTATTTTTGAACTGAACTGGAAACTGATTGAATCATTATTTTTGAACTGAACTGGAAACTGATTGAATCATTATTTTTGAACTGAATCGAACTGAAGCTCTTCATTGAACTGAATAATTGAACTCACATTTGCACTTGAACTTGAGTTTAAGGTGTTATACTTTTATTTTCATATTGAGTTCATATGTTTGAATGTGATTTGAAATGCTTGTGGTCCACTTTGATTTGGTTGTGTAAATTGAAGGTGTTTTCTTACCTGTAAAAGAAAGGGAAAAAGAGTTAACTCAGGAAGAAAAATAGGAATTCTAAAATAGGTGCAACCTAGATAAAGACTGGTCTAACCTAGACTAGCCTGACTAAAGTAACTTAGGTGAACCAAAGAACAAAAAGGAAGTGAAATACCTTTCCATTTATTATACCTACCTCAATACTGAAAATCTGCAGGGTATTATTTTTGTTTGTTTTGCTTACTGTATATTCTATGTGTGTTTTGCATTCAGTAAATTGCCGGCCTTTTGTATTTAAAGCAACGGTCTCTGGTGTATTTTTTTGTTTTTGCTCCCCACTCCTTAGAACCTAGAACTGGTCCAGTGGCACAGTAAGTGGTGTGATACCAGTGTTACAAATTGGCGAGCCAGCCAGGAGTGGCTTAAAGCATTTAAAACTAGAAACCAGAGACCGTATAGTATTGTTATCAGTGATCCATTATGGATGTTATTCAAACGAGTAGTGTGAAAATCCCTAACTCCGTTATAGTTAGTGGTATAGCCAGTACAGAGACTGATGAAGAACTATATGATTTCCTGAAACAATATGGTTCCATTCAAAGGGTAATCCCTGTAGATTTCGCTGAGCCAGCGTCGGACACACAGGTTGTAGTAGAGTATGTGTATGGTACAGCCATGCAGTCTCTCTTACCTTCATTGCCACACAGACTCGACAGTAAGACTCAGACTGATGTCACTTATCACATTAGAGCCTTAGCCAGTGTCTACACACCTGTAGCTAGCAAAACAGCCACACAGACTTACCTTTCAGAGTTAAAGGACATCGCAAAACTGACTGGCAAAGACTTTGCAGCTGTCCTCAGAGAAGAGCTCTCCGTCATCAGTGAGAGTGTCGATCTAGATCAATCAGAAATCCAAGATGAAGATATGGAATAGAACTCACCTGATACCCCAGGGCAATATGGCCCTGAAAATGCTGCACAAGTAAGCCCCCTGCCCAGTACGGCCCCGGGACAGCATGTTCAACTTCGTTGTTCTCCACCACCATCTAAAGAGAAAACGCAGCCTGCTCTGAAACTTTCTGACGTCAACCCTCCTGACATACAAAAAGTAATAGTCGAGCACATTGTGAGAAATGAAGATTCTGCTCTGCAGGTGCACACTTCTTTGAGACTCAGACCCTTCTCTGGGCGTTTCCCCCGATCCAACAATGAAGTGGATTATGAGACATGGCGTTCCAATGTGGAACTTCTTCTTAAAGACACAACACAGTCTGATCTTTACAAGTCACGGAAGCTTCTTGAAAGTCTCTTATCACCTGCTATCGATATTGTGAAGCACCTGACACCTGAATCTCCCCTTAAGGCGTACTTGGAGATCTTGGACTCCGCTTTCGGCACTGTCGAGGATGGAGATGATCTTTTCGCAAAGTATCTTAACACGATGCAAGATAATGGTGAGAAACCCTCAGCCTATCTACAACGGCTGCAGGTGATGCTGAACACCACCCTCAGGAGGGGAGGTGTGACCGCAAGTGACCTTGACCGGCATCTTCTCAGACAGTTTGTCAGAGGCTGCTGGGACAACATCTTGATAGCTGAACTCCAGCTAGAACAAAAGAAACAGAACCCACCTACCTTTGCTGAACTTCTCCTGTTACTCCGCACAGCAGAAGATAAGCGTACTTCCAAAGCATCCCGCATGAAAAGCCACTTCAATATAGCAAAGCCAAAAGTGTCTTCTTATTATCAAGGTATTTATGTGCAGAGTGAAGACTGCAACCCATCTCAGCCAGTTCTTGATCACAAGTCCGAAATCCAAGATCTAAAGAAACAAATAGCTGATTTACAGTCCCAGCTCACACGCATCACACAGAAAGACAGTAGAAAAGCTAAATCAGCTGCCAGACCAATAGCTCCCCAAACAGCTATCACTCCAACATCTCAAAGGCTGCACCACAGCCGAGATGTAAACAACAACACAGGCAATAGACCAAGGCCCTGGTATTGCTTTAGATGTGGAGAAGACGGACACATTAAGCCTCAGTGTGAAAGTGAGCCGAACCCATCTCTTGTAGCTGAGAAGAGGAAGCAGCTAAGAGAAAAGCAGCTAACATGGGACATTGAAAATGGTGTTTCAAAGCCTGATCATTTAAACTAGACCCAGTTCCGGTTGTGGGACAAACGGGGACTGGAACACAGACAAAGTGTCCCAAAAAGAAGTTGCACAGAGCCCGTGTGTACTCTCACACACAAAAACAGACAGTGACCCTGCCAAAAGGACTGATTGGAGCCAAGTGTACTGCACAAGTGACCATAGGTAACAAAGACTGCAGATGCTTGTTGGATACAGGCTCTCAAGTAACAACGATCCCCAACTCTTTCTATTTAGAGAACCTGTCTCATTTACCTATGAATTCCTTGAATGACCTGCTTGAGGTGGAAGGAGCCAACGGCCAAAGCGTTCCTTACCTTGGCTATGTTGAGGCCACCATCAGATTCCCAAAGAGCTTGCTTGGAGCGGACATTGAGGTGCCCACACTGGTTTTGGTTGTACCTGACATGCGTTCCACCTTGTCATCAGTGCTTATAGGCACAAATACTTTGGATGTTCTCTATGAAAAGTATGCAGATATCGCACCTCAGAACTATGAGTCTCTTCCCTACGGCTACAAAGTTGTCTTAAAGACCCTTGAAATCAGGAACAGACAGACTGTTGATTCCAGTCTAGGGGAAGTGAGGCTTCATAGTAGGGACTTTGAGACTATTGCAGCTGGACAGACCAAAGTCCTTGAAGGATCAGTGAGCTGCAAGACAACTGATGTTGGAAAGTGGGTGATGGTAGAGTCACCAAAATCATTTTCCCTGCCAGGTGGCATCCTGGTGACAGATGGCTTGGTAAACCTACCACCGAAACCACTACGCTGCATACCAGTCATGCTCAAGAATGAGTCACATCATGACATCACTCTATCTCCAAAGGCTGTAATAGCAGAGATACACGCTGTCAAGAGTGTTCAATCAATTAAGACTCCTGACTCAGACCTTCCCACAAAACCTGACCAAAAATTAAATCTCAACCTTGACTTCACTGACTCTCCTGTACCTAATGAGTGGAAAGAGAGGATAACTGAGAAATTAAGTTCCATGCCGGAGGTGTTTGCACTGCACGAGCTTGATTTTGGTCGCACTGACAAAATAAAACACCATATAACCCTCAGTGACGAGACAACATTCAAACATAGACCAAGACCTATACACCCCCACGATATAGAGGCTGTGCGTAACCATCTCCAGCAACTCCTTGATGCAGAAGTCATCCGCGAATCGGAGTCGCCCTTCTCCTCGTCGATTGTCGTCGTCAGGAAAAAGAATGCCGATGTCAGACTCTGCATAGACTACAGAAAGTTGAACGCCCAAACAGTAAAAGATTCATATGCCTTACCTAATCTTGAGGAGTCATTCTCGGCGTTGACCGGGTCCAGGTGGTTCTCAGTGCTCGATCTCAAATCAGGCTTCTATCAAATAGAGATGGAGGAAGCAGACAAACACAAAACCGCATTCGTCTGCCCACTAGGATTCTTCGAGTTCAATAGGATGCCTCAGGGGATAACTAACGCCCCTAGCACGTTCCAGAGGCTTATGGAGCGCTGTATGGGAGAGTTGAACTTGAAGCAAGCCCTAGTTTTTCTTGATGACCTCATCATCTTCTCCTCGACACTGGAGGAACACGAGGAAAGGTTGATGCGCGTGCTCAACCAATTGAAAGAGTTTGGCTTGAAACTGTCGCCAGGGAAGTGCAAGTTCTTCCAAACTTCTGTAAAGTACCTCGGCCACATTGTGTCTGAAAAGGGCATCGAAACTGATCCAGACAAAGTAGCAGCATTAAAAACCTGGCCAAAACCAAACAACCTGAAAGAGCTAAGAACCTTCCTGGGTTTCTGCGGTTATTACCGCCGGTTCGTAAAAGACTACTCAAAGATTGTGACGCCACTGAACGGGCTCACTGCTGGCTATCCGCCGCTGAGAAAGCACACTAAAACCACAGAGAATCCTGAGAAATACTACAACCCAAAGGACCTCTTTGGTGACAGATGGACTCCTGCTTGCCAGGCAGCGTTCGAAATCATAATCGAAAAACTGACAACAGCACCCATCCTCGGGTTTGCTGACCCCAAGCTCCCCTACATTTTGCACACAGATGCGAGCACCTCGGGACTCGGTGCTGCCCTTTACCAGGAGCAACAGGGACAGAAGCGAGTTGTTGCCTATGCAAGTCGAGGTCTGTCAAAATGTGAGTCCAGGTATCCTGCGCACAAATTAGAATTCCTTGCCCTTAAATGGGCAGTGACAGAGAAATTCCAGGACTACCTATATGGGAATGCATTCCTAGCTGTCACCGATAGCAATCCGTTGACATACATTCTTACCTCTGCTAAGCTCGACGCCACGAGCTACAGATGGTTAGCCGCTCTGTCGACATTTGATTTCCAGCTACAATACAGAGCCGGTAAGCAAAATCAAGACGCGGACGGGTTGTCCAGGCGTCCCCACGGTAGATTACCTGATGACACATCATCACGAAAAGAGTTGGAGAGGATACAACAGTTCACGAAAAGACACTTGTCAGAGGCTGATTATGCACACCTTGATGAAAACACCATCAAAGCTATCTGTGAGAAGCACTTGGTTCGCCAAGTGATCAACAATCACTCTGGGGAAACATCACCCAGCACCACCTTGGTTGTGTCACTTGCCCATCATCAAAAGGCTCTCCCACAAAGCTTTGAAGAAGAGGATCAGCTTGGTGGCTTACCTGTTATCCCCTCATTTGCACCAGCTGAACTAAGAGACAAGCAAAATGCTGATCCCTGTATCCGTGAAGTACTCAGGCAAGTGGAGTTAGAAGAGAAACCCCCACCATCCTTGAGGAAGGAACTTCCTGAGCTTGGTCTCTTATTAAGAGAGTGGAACAAACTTACGGTCTTAAATGGTGTCTTGTATCGCAAGCGGCAAGAGGGTGCTCAGACTCACTACCAGCTTGTGCTCCCTGAAGTCCTGAGATCCGTAGTCCTAAGGAGCCTCCATGACGACATGGGCCACATGGGCGTAGAGCGCACCCTAGATCTCGTCCGGAAGCGTTTCTATTGGCCTAAAATGTCAGCCGAGGTAGAAACTAAGGTCAGAACCTGCGACCGCTGCATACGACGCAAGACTATGCCCGAGAAAGCCGCACCACTCGTCAACATCATCGCTACAAGACCACTTGAACTTGTGTGTATGGATTTTCTCAGTGTGGAGCCAGACTCCAGTAAGACCAAAGACATTCTGGTCATTACCGACCATTTTACGAAATATGCAGTGGCTGTCCCCACCCCGAATCAGAAAGCCAGGACAGTGGCCAAGAGCCTGTGGGACCATTTTTTTGTCCATTATGGCATCCCTGAAAAACTCCACAGTGACCAAGGTCCTGACTTTGAATCCCGAACAATAAAAGAACTGTGTGAGCTCATTGGCACTCAAAAGATAAGAACCACCCCTTACCATCCGAGAGGGAACCCTGTAGAACGCTTCAACAGGACCCTGCTCAACATGTTGGGAACCCTCGAGAATCAGAAAAAGAGTCACTGGCGGGATTACGTGAAACCATTAGTACACGCTTATAATTGTACTAAAAATGAGACTACTGGTTTTACCCCTTACGAATTAATGTTCGGGCGTCAGCCAAGGTTGCCAGTCGACCTAGCCTTTGGCCTGCCAGTCAATCACCAGCCTGGCTCACACTCACAATATGTTCGCAACCTGAAATCCCAACTCGAAGACAGTTACAAAGTAGCAACTGAGAATGCCAAAAAGACAGCCAGTCGCAACAAAGCGAGGTTTGACAAGCATGTTGTTGACTCCACCTTGAAGGAAGGCGACAGAGTCTTGGTTCGAAACGTCCGCCTTAGAGGCAAGCACAAGCTGGCCGACAGGTGGGAGTCCGATGTGTATGTTGTCCAGAGACAGTCTGGAGACGTCCCAGTGTATGTTGTGAGGCCTGAGACAAAAGATGGTCCACAAAGGACTCTTCATCGTGACCTTCTGCTGCCATGCGGTTTCCTTCCTGTGACCTCAATCGAAAGTGAAACTAACCCGTCAATGGCAGCGAGACGACCAAGAACTCGACAACATCCTAAAAATGACAGTTCAGATGGAGCTGATGGGGATGAATCCCAATCTGACTCTGAGGAATATCAATATGATAGACACAGAAACCTAAGAGTGGAAACACTAGGTTTCGACCCGACCCCTGAACCCATAGAACACCTACCAGAAAGGATTGAACCGGAACCCTCCAAAGAGTTGACTGCTGTTAAGCAATATCCTTCAGACGTACCCAAAGCTTTCCCTGAGGATGTTCCAGTAGAGACTTGTGACCTGGACTTACCTGATCCTGGAAATTACTTACCTGATCCTGGAAATGACTTACCTGATCCTGGAAATAATGACTTACCTGATCCTGAAGAGAGCAGTTCAACCGCTGGACAGGAAATTGGAAACCTACCTGAGGAAGACCTGGATAATGTCCATCCTTCTACTCAGCCTGCTCAGGAGGGCGAAGAAAACACAAGCGTTATGGACCAAACTGACATCCAGACAGAAGGTGACTGTTCTAGAAGACCTATCAGAGACAGAAAAGCGACTAAAAGACTGACTTACCCTGAGCTAGGGAACCCGTTGGTTACAATAGTTCAGTCTTTATTTCAAACCTTGAGTGATGTGTTTACAGATTCCCTTAAAGAGCCTAGCTTTCCAAAAACCCCTAGAGTTATGACTGTATAGATTCAGGATGCACAGGGACGTGCATTAGGTAAAGAGGGGAGGATGTAACCCATGTTAAAATATGATAAATAAGAATAAATAGTTTAAAAGCTGCATAAATAAGTTAGAAAGTTAAGTGATTCATTTAATGTGTTAATTCATAATTAAAAATGTTAATACAACAATTTAATGTTTTAAGCTTAAAAATATGCTGACAGAAAATTCATGTCACTGCCCCTTTAAGGGACAAGTGATGCTAGACACAGTACTTCAGTGACGTTGCAGCAGAGAGAACGAGCTGTGTTTAATAAGCAGAGAAAAGAGTGAAAAAGTTGATTTTGCAGTTGAATAACATAACTTTCCTGGTCGGGAACTGACAGGGATTTTATGAGAACTAAGCCACACTGGTTTTGGTGAGTTTGAGTTGTTTCTCGCACTTTGCCGTGTTGTACTTTTTTTCTTTCTTCCTTTTTCTCTGGCGGAGAGCTAACGTAAAAACTTAGCTGTTTATGAGGAGATGCTTCGCCATAAAGTGTTACCAGTTAGTATTTTGGGTTTATGAAAACTGTGAATGTTATAAAAGTGAATGTATGCTTTGTAAATAAAAGATGTGTGCGGTAGTTGTGTGGGAAATGGAGCCGTGAGTTAAAAGAGACCGCTCCGCCGCCATTTTTTAAGTGAAAACGCACCGTAGCAATAACGTTACAACTCGGAGACTGTGAAACATTCATTTGTGTAATTTGAGGATTTAAAAAGAGATTTATTGTGTTTATGACCTGTTACACAGGTCAGGTTTTCTGCTTAGTTTGAAGCTTGGTCGGAGCGAGGATTGGTCTGCAGTGTGCGGGTGTGCACATGCACAGACGGGATTCAAGATGGCGAGCCAGACCCAGACGTCCAACTTTTCTCCATCGCATCAGTGAGGAAATCTCCTGCGTATGGTGACTCACTGCCAGAGTGGTAGGAGTATCAGGAATTATTTTTGAACTGAACTGGAAACTGATTGAATCATTATTTTTGAACTGAACTGGAAACTGATTGAATCATTATTTTTGAACTGAATCGAACTGAAGCTCTTCATTGAACTGAATAATTGAACTCACATTTGCACTTGAACTTGAGTTTAAGGTGTTATACTTTTATTTTCATATTGAGTTCATATGTTTGAATGTGATTTGAAATGCTTGTGGTCCACTTTGATTTGGTTGTGTAAATTGAAGGTGTTTTCTTACCTGTAAAAGAAAGGGAAAAAAAGAGTTAACTCAGGAAGAAAAATAGGAATTCTAAAATAGGTGCAACCTAGATAAAGACTGGTCTAACCTAGACTAGCCTGACTAAAGTAACTTAGGTGAACCAAAGAACAAAAAGGAAGTGAAATACCTTTCCATTTATTATACCTACCTCAATACTGAAAATCTGCAGGGTATTATTTTTGTTTGTTTTGCTTACTGTATATTCTATGTGTGTTTTGCATTCAGTAAATTGCCGGCCTTTTGTATTTAAAGCAACGGTCTCTGGTGTATTTTTTTGTTTTTGCTCCCCACTCCTTAGAACCTAGAACTGGTCCAGTGGCACAGTAAGTGGTGTGATACCAGTGTTACATGTGTGTTTAGTAATGTTGTGATGACTGATTGGATGCATGCAGTAGGCTATATATGCACACTTGGGCTTGTTTGTTAACCAATTAGCTTATACAATTTAATAATAGCTAGATAGTTGGTTTATTTACTTATTTATTTATTTTATTTTATTCAGCCTGCAAGTGAAGACGAGCATCAGAGCATCAGGAAGAAGTGAAATCTGCAGAGACAGAGTTTATTGAAGGACAGAGAGAACATGAGAGATCCAGAACCCTGCAGAAAGAAACACTGCACATTATTTGTACATGTATCCCACTCTTCTTGCCACTTATATAATATACAACGATTAATAATACGTCTGATCTCTAAGGGAGGAATTTGACATTTGTTTACATCCTGATGAAAAGCGTCCTTTGCAGCTGCATCAGTAGCTGATCGTGTCATTTGCTTAAGTCTGTTAACAGCAATAAAATGAGCTTAATGTGGCAATTAACAGATCTGAAGTCATCAGCATGATGAATGAGGTGAAAACAGGATCTATTGACATGAAATAAAGAGGACTTTCAGCAGCTCTATGAATATTGATGAGCTTCAGACAATAAACACTCATTAAACAAGCCATTCAGGATCAGCAGCAGATCATCTCACTTTATTCTGAGTGTTTGCTGATAGAAACTGATTGTTTGAGTCACAATATTTACTGAAAGCCTATTAAAGTGCTCAGTTGAAAAGTATCACAATTATTTCTCAAATGATAAAGAAAAAAATACCACTAATATAAAGACATTGACAACTATCTTTATCGGACATCGTGATTTGACCACATGAATCTAAAGAACTTCGTTTTTCTAATAACAGCATAATAGTTTCCTGATTTGTATGTGATGAGAAACAAGACAAGACCTTAGATATTTATTTTATTTCATACATGTTAGCAGGCACAAAAATAGCACTGAGACCGATAAAAACGATCCATAAATGACCCCGTACAAAACCTCTATAACAAAAATATCTATAACACAACGTATCATACAAAAATAATGTTAAAACATTACTGATAGACAGACAGTCAGGTGTGAGGGGGATTTTAGTAGGTAGTTTATTTAAATGCTTTATCGAGAAATGTAATTAAGCCCCAAAAGAAGGGATGGGTGGATCGATCCTAAAGTATCGATACTGATATTGTATCGAAAGGATCGATCGCCACATAAAATTATCGATTCTGAAGTGCATTTTTAACCACTAATTGTACTTATCAAGAAATTCGGTGCATAAAATAAGCTTCTGTGTTAGTCTAATTGTGTTAGATAAAGATATTTCTCCTGCTTATCGGAACACGCAAATGCTGAAAGATAACACCAATCAATCACAGACAGCACAATACAATACAATTTTAGTATATTTTATTTCTGACAGTTTAAACAACAAAAAAAGGCCTATGAAATGTAAAAAAAAAAACATGGCTTTAAAATCTAATGTTAAGTGAGTATAATTAATTATTATACCTGTTTAATTTAGAGGTAACGGTATCGATGATACTGGGCTTGAAAATATCGGTATTGGATCGAAAATAAAATAAGAGGTATTGCCCATCCCTACCCAAAAGCAATATTTCATGGCTTTTATAGATGTAACTAGAATTATGAAATTATTCATTCGTGACGCAAGAAAAATCAGCAGACAACAAACGTGGGCAATAAAAGATTAATACTTGAAGCAAATATAAAGTAAAAGACAGATGTCTCTCTTTATTGACTAACAAGATATAAAGCATCTCAAGTGAATAAAAGTGAAGATGGATCAGACTCAAATCTACATGACAGAATATCTTACTCCTGCATTTTATAAAATACACCCAAAGCAGAAGAATAACTAATTGTTTTAAAAACAACAGTGAAGATGAAATTAAAAATAAATCAGCCTCTTTTTCAACTTAGTGAACAAGAACATTTTGAAGCTGTAAAACCTTATTCAAATATGCATTAGAGGGAGGAACTCCATCTTTGAGTTGATCTGAATCTCACAGAAACTGCTGGTCTTGAAGATGAACTTGATTCACTGTGACATTTAGATCATGTTTCTTATGACAGATTAAATGGAAGAGATGTGGTGTAGCACCTGAAAGCACTAAACCTGAAGCTAAACTATTTAATGTGATTGTTTATTTTATGTCTCTGAAGAGAAGATGAATGAGTGAAACTCTTCCTGCATGCAGTGCAGTGATACGGTTTCTCTCCAGTGTGAATCCTCTCATGTGATTTCAGGTTTCCTGAACAGATGAATCTCTTGTTGCAGTGTGAACACTTGTAAGGTTTCTCTCCAGTGTGAATCCTCTCATGTGATTTCAGGTTTCCTGAACAGATGAATCTCTTGTTGCAGTGTGAACACTTGTAAGGTTTCTCTCCAGTGTGGATCCTCTCGTGTGATTTCAGATGTCCTGACTGACTGAATCTCTTGTCGCAGTGTGAACACTTGTAAGGTTTCTCTCCAGTGTGGATCATCTGGTGCCGTTTCAAATGTTCAGCTGTAATAAAAGTCTTCTCACACTCAAAGCACATATGATCTCTCACACCAGTGTGTATCTTCTGATGTAGTTTTAAACTTTGCAGTTCTGAAAAACTCTTTCCACACAAAGAACATGAATGTGGTTTCTCTTTTGAATGAACTTTCAGGTGTCTATTCAAGGCTGAAGCCCACAAAAAGGTTTTTTCACACTGATCACATTCATGCAGTTTCTCTCCAGTGTGGATGTTCATGTGGATCTTAAGGTTTGATGATTGTGTGAAACTCTTCCCGCACTGATCACATGTGAACGGTTTCTCTCCAGTGTGGATGTTCATGTGGATCTTAAGGTTTGCTGATTGTGTGAATCTCTTCCCGCACTGATCACATGTGAACGGTTTCTCTCCAGTGTGGATCCTCATGTGAATGCTGAGACACTGTTTGTATGTGAAACTCTTTCCACACTGAGTGCAGGTGAAACTTTTCTTGTCTCTTCTTTTCAGTAAAGAAACTCTTTCAGTCTGTGAGTGAGTTTTTTTCTCCGGATTTGACATGATGTTGTTGTATCTCCTCTATTAGACCTGAAATTAAAGTTAAAAAGGTAACAATACAAATAAATCATGTGAAGTGACAGCAGACAACAGCTACACCAAATTATGATCATTTTGACGCATTTTTACAAAATAAGGTACAATTATCTACATCAAAAAATACAGAAACGAATCCAGTGTTTCTGTAGTGAGAACGATTCTATGCTTTATCAAATCCACAATTATAAATTAACAATTATAAATATTATATTATGAACGTAATATTAACATTAATATACTTTTCTAAAAAAAGATGTAATTTATAACCATTTTAAACTAATTAACTGGCCAATATTTTTCACTCAATTTCCATTCCATTTCTACCTTTTTAAAGCATTTTCTTTTTAATGGCAACATCCAGGAAGTGACATCATTTGAACATTTGAGTTGATTTTCCCTATTTTGTACCCTGGAGATAGAAAGTCTCCCCTATATTATTTATTGGCTTAATTTTTTACAACTCTTAAGGTATTTTTCTACTGTAAACACTAAATCTGATGAACTGCTGATAACTTTAAATGTTCTTCAGTCTCATTTTATTAAAGCATTAAGAATAAATACCAACCTGTTTGTTCTTCAGTGTGTTTCATTCTGCAGGGTTCTGGATCTCTCATGTTCTCTCTGTCCTTCAATAAACTCTGTCTCTGCAGATTTCACTTCTTCCTGATGCTCTGATGCTCGTCTTCACTTGTAGACTGATGAGAATATTCCAGCATTTATTGCTGAACTGCAGTGGGAGGAGCTTCACTAAAGGTGTGATTGTTGTGGGAGGAGCTTCACTGAAGGTGTGATTGTTGTGGGAGGAGCTTCACTGAAGGTGTGATTGTTGTGGGAGGAGCTTCACTTAAGGTGTGATTATTATGGGAGGAGCTTCACTTTGTTTTTCTACTAATTCACATTTGTTTATTTGCTATTTATAGTAAAATATCTGAATACAATTTCACACATGCATTTCTGTTTGTCTGTAAGATTTTTTTTATTTAATATTTACAAATATTAAAATGTTAAGAATAAAATTAAAAGAATAAACGGAAGTACAGTTATGTAACAAAAATCAGTGTTTCCATAATTCCTTCCATTTGAGTTAAAATTTGTTCTTTGGTTTTTACTTCTGTTTTGGTTTTCATTAAACAGTTTAACACAGACTAATGAAAGAAATGCTGTTAGGACATCTGTATCTTGAAGATATCATAATAGTGACGGCGTAGATAAAGTCTGATGAGAAGAATGAAATGAACTTTAACTGGCAGTTTACAGGAGATAAGCATAATGAATGAGGTGAAAACAGGAGCTATTAACATGAAATAAAGAGGATTTTCAGCAGCTGATAATATTGATGAGCCTCTATAAACACTCATTAAACAAGACATTCAGGATCAGCAGCAGATCATCTCACTTTATTCTGAGTATAATATTGTGAGTTCTTTCCATTAGAAATACAGAGCTCTATTGAAAAACATACTTCTCACACTTGGTACATCCTTTCCTGTCATTCAGACCTGCAACACATTCCAAAAAAGGTTGGGACAGGAACAATTTAGGGCTAGTAATCAGGTAAATTGGTTAAATAATGATGTGATTTGAAACAGGTGATGTCAATAGGTGATTGTAATTATGATTTGGTACAAAAGCAGCATTTAAGAAAGGTCTAGCGCTTTAGGAGCAAAGATGGGCTGAGGATCGCCAGTTTGCCAACAAATACATGAGAAAATTATTGAAATGTTTAAAAACAATGTTCCTGAAAGAAAGAGAAAGAAAGAAAGAAAGAAAGAAAGATAGGAAGAGATTTGGGTATTTCACCTTCACAAGTGCATAACATAATTAAAACATTCAAGGAATCTGGAGGAATTTCAGTGTGTAAAGGACAAGGGCGCAAGCCTAAGCTGAACAACCGTGATCTCCGATCCCTCAGGCGACACTGCATCAAGAATGGTCATTCATCTATAAGCGATATCACCACATGGGCTCAGGACTACTTTGGCAAACCTTTGTCAAGTACCACAATATGTAGTTACATCCACAAATGCCAGTTAAAACTGTACTGTGCCAAAATGAAGCCCTATGTTAACAGTGTCCAGAAGGGCCGTCGACTTCTCTGGGCTCGCAGGCATCTGGGATGGACCATCACACAGTGGAAACGTGTACTGTGGTCAGATGAATCAGTATTTCAGTTATTTTTTGGGAGAAATGGACGCTGTGTGATCCGGACCAAAGAAGAAAAGGATCATCCAGACTGTTACCAATAACAAGTCCAAAAGCCAGGGTCTGTCATGGTATGGGGTTGTCAGTGCCCTTGGCACAGGTAACCTTCACTTCTGTGATGGCACCATTAATGCTGAAAAGTACATAGAGATTTTGGAGCACAATATGCTGCCTTCAAGAAGACCTCTTTTCCAGGGACGCCCATGCATATTTCTACAAGACAATGCAAAACCACATTCTGCACACATTACAAAGTCATGGCTGCGGAGGAAGAGGGTGCGGGTACTTGACTGGCCTGCCTGCAGTCCCGACCTGTCTCCAATAGAGAATGTGTGGTGCATTTTGAAGCGCAAAATGCGACAACGAAGACCCCGTACTGTTGCCCACCTTAAGACTTGTTTGCAGGAAGAATGGGACAAAATGACTCCTGAAACACTTCATCACTTGGTGTCTTCAGTCCCTAAACGTCTTTTTTTAAGTGTTGTGAAAAGGAATGGCAACATTACAAAGTGGTAAATGCTTTAACTGTTCCAACTTTTTTTCAAATGTGTTGCAAGAACCAAAATTGGAATGTTTATTTTGAAAAAAACAATAAAATTCATGAGGAACACATTACATGTGCTATTGTATTGTTTTCATTGTATTACAGGTCAAAGATAATTTATCAAAGTACTGTTTTCAGTTTGATTTTAATTTAACATACCGTCCCAACTTTTTCTGATTTGGGGTTGTAGCTCAAACGCCAAAATAACCACTTTTTATTTAAATTCATGATTTTTTTTGGGGGGGGGGGGTTTCATGTTCTTCCAGTGTTTGTTTTCTGTACATTCGTGTATATGATTGTTTCAGTGTTTGGAGTAAAAAGCTGAAGTAGGAATCTGTGAGGGATATTAATAGAAATCAATCTCAAGACTTGCTGATGCGATTTTAATGTCATTTAGCTTTCTTTCTTTTTTTGACATTTTATGTTTGTAAAATATAAATAATACTAATAATAATACTTTGTTACTTAACATTTTTATATTTGAATAGGACCGCAAACAGAAACTGTAAAGATGAGTGTGTCAGTGTGAGAAGTATGTTTTTCAATAGAGCTCTGTATTTCTAATGGAAAGAACTCACAATATTATACTCAGAATAAAGTGAGATGATCTGCTGCTGATCCTGAATGTCTTGTTTAATGAGTGTTTATAGAGGCTCATCAATATTATCAGCTGCTGAAAATCCTCTTTATTTCATGTTAATAGCTCCTGTTTTCACCTCATTCATTATGCGTATCTCCTGTAAACTGCCAGTTAAAGTTCATTTCATTCTTCTCATCAGACTTAAACTACGCCGTCACTATTATGATATCTTCAAGATACAGATGTCCTAACAGCATTTCTTTCATTAGTCTGTGTTAAACTGTTTAATGTGAACCAAAACAAAAGTAAAAACCAATGAACAAAAATTTTAACTCAAATGGAAGGAATTATGGAAACACTGATTTTTGTTACATAACTGTACTTCTGTTTATTCTTTTGATTTTATTAACATTTTAATATTTGCAAATATTAAATAAAAAAAATCCTGAAAAAAAATCTTACAGACAAACAGAAATGCATGTGTGAATTTTTATTCAGATATTTTACTAGAAATAGCAGATAAATATAAATGTGAATTAGTAGAAAAACAAAGTGAAGCTCCTCCCATAATAATCACACCTTCAGTGAAGCTCCTCCCACAACAATCACACCTTCAGTGAAGCTCCTCCCACTGCAGTTCAGCAATAAATGCTGGAATATTCTCATCAGTCTACAAGTGAAGACGAGCATCAGAGCATCAGAGCATCAGGAAGAAGTGAAATCTGCAGAGACAGAGTTTATTGAAGGACAGAGAGAACATGAGAGATCCAGAACCCTGCAGAATGAAACACACTGAAGAACAAACAGGTTGGTATTTATTCTTAATGCTTTAATAAAATGAGGCTGAAGAACATTTAAAGTTATCAGCAGTTCATCAGATTTAGTGTTTACAGTAGAAAAATACCTTAAGAGTTGTAAAAAAATGAAGGTAAAAAATTAAGCCAATAAATAATATAGGGGAGACTTTCTATCTCCAGGGTACAAAATAGGGAAAATCAACTCAAATGTTCAAATGATGTCACTTCCTGGATGTTGCCATTAAAAAGAAAATGCTTTAAAAAGGAAGAAATGGAATGAAAATGGAGTGAAAAATATTGGCCAGTTAATTCGTTTAAAATGGTTATAAATTACATCTTTTTTTTAGAAAAGTATATTAATGTTAATATTACGTTCATAATATAATATTTATAATTGTTAATTTATAATTGTGGATTTGATAAAGCATAGAATAGTTCTCACTACAGAAACACTGGATTCGTTTCTGTATTTTTTGATGTAGATAATTGTACCTTATTTTGTAAAAATGTGTCAAAATGGTCATAATTTGGTGTAGCTGTTGTCTGCTTTCACTTCACATGATTTATTTGTATTGTTACCTTTTTAACTTTAATTTCAGGTCTAATAGAGGAGATCCAACATCATGTCAAATCCGGAGAAAAAACTCACTCACAGACTGAAAGAGTTTCTTTACTGAAAAGAAGAGACAAGAAAAGTTTCACCTGCACTCAGTGTGGAAAGAGTTTCACATACAAACAGTGTCTCAGCGTTCACATGAGGATCCACACTGGAGAGAAACCGTTCACATGTGATCAGTGCGGGAAGAGATTCACACAATCAGCAAACCTTAAGATCCACATGAACATCCACACTGGAGAGAAACCGTTCACATGTGATCAGTGCGGGAAGAGATTCACACAATCATCAAACCTTAAGATCCACATGAACATCCACACTGGAGAGAAACTGCATGAATGTGATCAGTGTGAAAAAACCTTTTTGTGGGCTTCAGCCTTGAATAGACACCTGAAAGTTCATTCAAAAGAGAAACCACATTCATGTTCTTTGTGTGGAAAGAGTTTTTCAGAACTGCAAAGTTTAAAACTACATCAGAAGATACACACTGGTGTGAGAGATCATATGTGCTTTGAGTGTGAGAAGACTTTTATTACAGCTGAACATTTGAAACGGCACCAGATGATCCACACTGGAGAGAAACCTTACAAGTGTTCACACTGCAACAAGAGATTCAGTCAGTCAGGACATCTGAAATCACACGAGAGGATCCACACTGGAGAGAAACCTTACAAGTGTTCACACTGCAACAAGAGATTCATCTGTTCAGGAAACCTGAAATCACATGAGAGGATTCACACTGGAGAGAAACCGTATCACTGCACTGCATGCGGGAAGAGTTTCACTCATTCATCTTCTCTTCAGAGACATAAAATAAACAATCACATTAAATAGTTTAGCTTCAGGTTTAGTGCTTTCAGGTGCTACACCACATCTCTTACATATTATTACATATTCTGGAGAGTCTCCGACCGCTAGCCGAAACTTTGCCCGCGGCGATCTCTAAGTGCCCACGAGCCCGTAAATGGGTTTCAAACAGCACCGACCTGAGAGCGGTGGTACGGGACCCACCTATCATGTCAGTTCGTTCGACACTAAAGTCTGCCTCCCGTCCCCTGTGCTCAGCTCCCAGAGCAGACCCAGTCCTTAGCTCAGAACCTGAGTTCCCGCTGGTCCCGTCCAGCCCACCTGAGTTCCCGCTGGTCCCGTCCAGCCCACCTGAGTTCCCGCTGGTCCCATCCAGCCCACCTTAGTTCCCGCTGGTTCCGCACAGCTATCCTTCGTCTCCGCTGGTTCCGTCCAGCTCCGTGCTACAAGAGCGCCCCTCTGAATTTGCGCTTTCAGAGCGCCCCCGAGAATCCAGTTCTCAAGCAACGGCCAGGAGTGCCGTTCCCCAATCCTGAGAATCCAGTTCTCAAGTCACGGCCAGGAGTGCCGATCCCGAATCCCGAGAATCCAGTTCTCCAGTCACGGCCAGGAGAGCCGATACTGAATCCAGTTCTCCAGTCACAGCCAGGAGTGCCGATCCCGATCCCCGAGAATCCAGTTCTCCAGTCACGGCCAGGAGTGCCGATCCCGATCCCCGAGAATCCTGTTCTCCAGTCACGGCCAGGAGTGCCGATCCCGATCCTCAAGTGTCCGCGCTGCAAGAGCGCCCCACAGAGTCCGCGCTGCAAGAGCGCCCTCTAGTGCCCGCTCCTCCAGAGCGCCCCCAAGAGCCCTCTCCTCCTGAGCGTTCCCATGAACCGGCTCCTCCAGTATGGCCGCCAGAGGGGAACGTTCCCAAAGAAATTTTGGGGGGGGGGCCATATAGACTCAGCCTGTGTGGCCGGGCCATAGGCCAAGGCCACTGAGCTCCCTGATCCACCTTGGGCTCCCAAAAGATATCTGCCATGGCCGTCCAAGCTCCCCGATCCGCCATGGCGTCCTGAGTCTCCTGATCCACCATGGCATGCCGAGTCTCCTGATCCACCATGGCCTCCCGTGTCTCCTGATCCGCCATGGCCTCCCGAGTCTCCAGTCCTGCCAAGGCCTCCCGAGTCTCCAGTCCCGCCAAGGCCTCCCGAGTCTTGTTAATTAATGATCGTCATCACCTGTGTTTAATTAATTACCTTGTTTCCTCGTTTGTTCCTCTCCCTTCATAAGTCCTCAGTTCTGCCTGTATTGTTGTCCGATCTTAAGTTAACTAAGTGTGTTGAAGCTGTTCATTAAAGATTCCTACTTTTGTTTATACCGTCGTCTTGCGCCTCACTGACTACAACCACTGAACCGTTACACATAAGTAGTAAAATGTATTATTATTACCATGGTAAATTTGTGGTTATTGCAGTTTTACTACAAATACTGTGGTTACTGTTATAAAACCATGGTTAATTTTTGTAAAAGGCTGCCAGGCTGCTGTACACCTAAAGGTGAAACTTTAGCATATTTTTTTTTTTTTTTCTGACAGATTTATTAACAGAAAATACAGAAACTAACACAATCCATTTGAACTTTTAACAACCAATTTAAATAAATTTACTTGCATAAACCAGTACGGTGGCCGAGAGAGCTCAACGCGCTGCAACTTCAGAAAACACATGCAAATAGAAAAAACACTAGCAAAT
This sequence comes from Barbus barbus, assembly GCF_936440315.1. Classification (NCBI taxonomy): domain Eukaryota; kingdom Metazoa; phylum Chordata; class Actinopteri; order Cypriniformes; family Cyprinidae; genus Barbus; species Barbus barbus. The sequence continues at coordinate 5,419,438 of NC_136737.1, read as the reverse complement.
CAAGAAAATATCTTCATCATTTTGACAGCACATGTGCTGCAAATCCTCAGAACACATGCAAATTAAGAAACGCTGCAAATCCTCACAAAAACGCGCTGCATGGACCACAATGGAAATGTTTCAAGGGGACCCAAAAAAAGTGATGGACCAGCTGGGATTTGCTTATTGTGCAGTGGCTATTGGTTGAGTTGTTAGTGAACTGAAAGGTGAGTGTTTTTTTTTTGTTGTTGTTTATTTTAACACCCTGATTGCATGATTTCGTTGTCTATTGGATATTATTAGATTAATAGTGACAAATTACACGATTAACGTTATTATATAAGATGGCTAACTTAATATCCTCAACTAAATATAATTTCAAGGTCAATGAAAATAAATTCGCAATGCTTCATTAATTCTTAAAACCAGGTCAAAATAAAAATGTCAGTAATAATAATATTTTAAAATTTATTCAGGCCCTTTTAGTAGGCTAATGAAAGAAAGGACATTTGCATGTGTTGTGGGGATTTGCAGCGTTTCTTAATTTGCATGTGTTGTGAGCATTTGCAGCGTTTCTCAATTTGCATGTGTTGTGAGGATTTGCAGCGTTTCTCAATTTGCATGTGTTGTGAGGATTTGCAGCGTTTCTCAATTTGCATGTGTTGTGAGGATTTGCAGCGTTTCTCAATTTGCATGTGTTGTGAGCATTTGCAGCGTTTCTCAATTTGCATGTGTTGTGAGCATTTGCAGCGTTTCTTAATTTGCATGTGTTGTGAGCATTTGCAGCATTTCTTAATTTGCATGTGTTGTGAGCATTTGCAGCATTTCTTAATTTGCATGTGTTGTGAGAATTTGCAGCGTTTCTCAATTTGCATGTGTTGTGAGCATTTGCAGCGTTTCTTAATTTGCATGTGTTCTGAGGATTTGCAGCACATGTGCTGTCAAAATGAAGATGTTTTCTTGATTTGCTGGTGTTTTTTTCTATTTGCATGTGTTTTCTGAAGTTGCAGCGCATTGAGCTCTCTCGGCCACCGTAAACCAGCCTATTTAAAATATTACATAATTAAACCAAGTTTGTGGTTAGTAAGATTTTGTAATATTTTTAAATAAGCCTCATGCTCACCTAGGCTGTACTTATTTGAACAAAAATACAGTAAAAACAGAAAAATTGTGAAATATAACCATTAAAATAACTATTTTCTATTTCAATATATTTCAAAATGTAATTTCAAATGCATCTGTGATGCGCAGCTGAATTTTCAGCATCATCACTCAGTCTTCAGTGTTGCATGATCCTTCAGAAATCATTCTAATATGCATTTGCTGCTCAAGAAACATTTCTGATTATTATTGCTGCTTCATATATGTGTGGAAACCGTGATGCATTTTTCAGAATGAAATTTATACATGTAATGTAATAATGTGGCAATGGTTTCTTAAGATCTACTTATGCTTCTGATGCTTTTGGGAAACGCAGCTCTATTTGACTGAGCCATGCGTCAGCTGTCTGTGATTGATTGGTGTTATCTTTCAGCATTTGCGTGTTCCGATGAGCAGGAGAAATATCTTTTATCTAACACAATTAGACTAACACAGAAGCTTATTTTATGCACCGAATTTCTTGATAAGTACATTTAGTGATTAAAACTGCACTTCAGAATCGATAATTTTATGTGGCGATCGATCCTTTCGATACAATATCAGTATCAATACTTTAGGATCGATCCACCCATCCCTTCTTTTGGGGCTTAATTACATTTCTCGATAAAGCATTTAAATAAACTACCTACTAAAATCCCCCTCACACCTGACTGTCTGTCTACACTGTAAAAAAAAATAATTTAGAAAAATTGGGGAAACTGACAAATAAACATTGGCTCAACAAATTGCTTACCAAAAATTACCACAAAACAGAAAAATACATTGTGCTAATTTTAGCTGAAGGTCTGAAGTTAAAGTTAAAAATATATATTCACCGAACATATTAAATTGTTTTCAGCCAATTTATCAAGCAGAAGTGAAAAATCTGTTTTGGCCCAACAAGCCTTGCAGCAAAAAATCGAGTGTGCGCATGCGCATAAAAGAATCGTAGTGGATTAAAATTCCTGTGCGCGGGAGAGCGAGAGATGCTTAGGTGCGACGAAACTAAACACATTTCCAGATGGATTTTCATCTATAAAGTTACAGTGACTCTTTAGGTTAAATAGAGTGCAGCTCTCAGTAATTTCGACAAAAAAATGGAAAACATGGGCATTACATTACCGCCTCAGACAAGTTAATTTACGTTAACGTTATTCGCTAAACTAATTATCCAGGTTTATACTTGAGGACACAGTACATTTTACGTATATTACATTGCATTTTTTGCAGATTAGGTGTGAATTCACGCCTTTACAGGTGTTAATTTCACAGAATAACGTAACGGTGAATTCACATCTTTAAGTTAATTTACTGGTGTCGTGTTGGCGTTATCCCATGCTGATCCCTCGGTTACACAATGAATACGCTTCTGCTATAAATATAAATGTTTTCCCCTCAGTGAACCCACCATTGCTAGGCCTGCTGAACACGTGAGGCACCATTTAGTGAAGAACACTAACGTAAGACTTGAACAGTGAGTATTAACGAGTTCTTATTGAATATATGTTTATTCATATTATTGTCAAATACTATTATTAGCTTGTAAATGCTATTTGTGTGGAGTTGCTTTGAGAGTCGCCATGAGACATGGCTCGGCCTCGGTGTATTCAAGCTGTGTAATTTTCTGAAGTTTAGGTCTGCCATTTTGTGTAAATGTTTGGGAGCACCTGCGATGTTTCTCAATATAGCAGCGTTATAAGTGATTAACGTTGTAGCCCGGTCGGTGTCACGTCATAGCTGTGTGGGCCGAGTCTGCGTGGGGGAAACGATCCTTTCCCCCTGATTGGAAAAGCATGGTGTTGACCCAGAATGGCCTACATAAAATAATTTCTGCCGCTCGACAGAGCGAGATACGTCGAAAAACCGAGCGGTATTGGGTCGGACTGGTCATACGCCCAACGGAATGGCCAGAGGTGTCGTTTCCCGACACTTTTTGTTACCTGATTGAGTCTCCAGGCAAGAGACAGCTTACTACAAGCCTATACGTGACGGCTTGTCAAAGAAAACTTTTGTCGTTTTGTTTTGCTTAATTTTAATAAAGTGATAAAGACAAGAGTAAAAGCCTGTCATACTTTTTTATTGATATATTAAAAAGAATTTTAACATTGACAAAACATAGGTAACATTAAAGGTCTACTGCCTTGAAATGCGCAGCATTATATGGTGTGTGCTAAACGTAACCTAATCATTTTTACAAATACATGCTGTAAAATAACAATATATAAAATAACATGAAAATATCCCTTAGGAAAATTAACCGTGGCTACACCCAAAAAAACAAAACAAAAAAAAAACCAAAACAAACATGGCTACTATAGGTAAACCATGGTAAAAAAAACAAATCAAACATGTTTTGTTACAGTAACCATAGTTTAACCATGGTGTAAGTAATAAAACTGTGGTTATAGGCTACGACTGGTAATAAAAATGCCCAAAAACATTGTTAGCCTATTATAACCTACATTTACTATAGTAATACCATTGTTAATTTCCGTAAGGGACTGTGTATAATAATATGAAATAAATGTTTTAATAGATTATGACATTTACATCACAAAATATCAGGGAGTGACATTTATTTGATGTGAAGGAGGGTTGCTGTAAGCCCCATCAGAACTGGGTTGCGGTGCGGGGGACGGGACTAATGACAGGTCACTGAAGGGTAGTCTAGCCTATCTGGAGTGCATATAAATATGAATATTAAGCTTTTTATGTTTCATATGTTGTACTGTATATATTTGCTTTTAATGACAGAATGTGTAAAAATGTAACCGTCTGCTGTTTTAAATAAACATTTTGAATGCTATAAAAGAACAAGTAAATTGTTATTTTAGTATTGTTAATATATTAGTACAGTTGTCATTCAAATTTTGAATTAGTTTTGACATTTTATTTTAATGAGATTTGAATTTGTCTTAAACTTTTAGTATGTCTAAATTTTACCTTGGCAAGTAACTGATAAAAATAAATGTATTTTATTTCTGTAAACACCTTCAACACATCCACACTAAACTACACACACTATCCATACAGTACTATTTACTTGACGTTGCTCTGAGATTTTAAGTTAAATTCACTAATTAAACCACAAATTCACATGATCACGGGTCTCTGATGTCTTAATGGTCATGTGACATGCAAAACATCAACTAGGCCTATTTAATTTCTGAATGATAATATCAGATATTTTTAGTTAATGAAATGGTGAATTAAATTTGAAATTGTAAAGTAATGCTGAGATATTATAAAAATCTTAACATACTGTGTTCATTATATCACTAGGTGGATCTTAGATTTTTGACATCGCCTATATTATTATTTCTCTTTGTCACTTTATTAGATTCTCTTTTTGGTTCACATATAGCTTAAATATGTGCAGTGGCCTGCTCATGATGCCCAAACAGCATCATACCGGCGTTAATGTGTCTGCAGTTTCTCAAACTGAACGTTAGAGATCATCAAACATCACAGATTGCACTATAATATAAAATATATTCAGAACAGACATCTAAATACTAATACGATTAATCAAAGTACAGTATAAAACAAATGATACCCATCCTGTTGTTGATTTTATTGATGGCTGTATTTGAAATTAAATCATTGTATATATTTCAATCTTTACAGAACTTGAAGATATGTCATGATATCTGCTTCTTGTCTCCTCCTCTCGTGGATCTGATGTCATAAACCAGAACAGCCACAGTAGCCACGCCCACCAGAGCAGAGAGGACCAATCGGATCACAGCTTCAGTAAAACCGCAGCAATAAATGTGGACTTCTGGTGAAAAACCAATGGTAAAACATAACTGGGGTTTCCTTCCAGTAAGCTGACGTTAGTCTCTGTGAAGTACTCAAAACCTGCATAATGTTATAAAAATTATCCCTATTTTGTGAAAAAAAAACATATATATATATAGTGGGTACGGAAAGTATTCAGACCCCCTTAAATTTTTCACTCTGTTATATTGCAGCCATTTGCTAAAATCATTTAAGTTCATTTTTATCCTCAATGTACACACAGCACCCCATATTGACAGAAAAACACCGAATTGTTGACATTTTTGGAAATTTATTAAAAAAAGAACCTGAAATATCACATGGTCCTAAGTATTCAGACCCTTTGCTCCGTATTTAGTAGAAGCACCCTTTTGAACTAATACAGCCATGAGTCTTTTTGGGAAAGATGCAACAAGTTTTTCACACCTGGATTTGGGGATCCTCTGCCATTCCTCTTTGCAGATCCTCTCCAGTTCTGTCAGGTTGGATGGTAAACGTTGGTGGACAGCCATTTTTAGGCCTCTCCAGAGATGCTCAGTTGGGTTTAAGTCAGGGCTCTGGCTGGGCCATTCAAGAACAGTCACGGAGTTGTTGTGAAGCCACTCCTTCGTTATTTTAGCTATGTGCTTAGGGTCATTGTCTTGTTGGAAGGTAAACCTTCGGCCCAGTCTGAGGTCCTGAGCACTCTGGAGAAGGTTTTCGTTCAGGATATCCCTGTACTTGGCTGCATTCATCTTTTCTTCGATTGCAACCAGTTGTTCTGTCCCTGCAGCTGAAAAACACCCCCACAGCAGGATGCTGCCACCACCATGCTTCACTGTTGGGACTGTATTGGACAGGTGATGAGCAGTGCCTGGTTTTCTCCACACATACCGCTTAGAATTAAGGCCAAAAAGTTCTATCTTGGTCTCATCAGACCAGAGAATCTTATTTCTCACCATCTTGGAGTCCTTCAGGTGTTTTTTTAGCCAACTCCATGCGGGCTTTCATGTGTCTTGCACTGAGGAGAGGCTTCCGTCGGGCCACTCTGCCATAAAGCCCCGACTGGTGGAGGGCTGCAGTGATGGTTGACTTTCTACAACTTTCTCCCATCTCCTGACTGCATCTCTGGAGCTCAGCCACAGTGATCTTTGGGTTCTTCTTTACCTCTCTCACCAAGGCTCTTCTCCCCCGATAGCTCAGTTTGGCCGGACGGCCAGCTCTAGGAAGGGTTCTGGTCGTCCCAAACGTCATCCATTTAAGGATTATGGAGGCCACTGTGCTCTTGGGAACCTTAAGTGCAGCAGAATTTTTTTTGTAACCTTGGCCAGATCTGTGCCTTGCCACAATTCTGTCTCTGAGCTCTTCAGGCAGTTCCTTTGACCTCATGATTCTCATTTGCTCTGACATGCACTGTGAGCTGTAAGGTCTTATATAGACAGGTGTGTGGCTTTCCTAATCAAGTCCAGTCAGTATAATCAAACACAGCTGGACTCAAATGAAGGTGTAGAACCATCTCAAGGATGATCAGAAGAAATGGACAGCACCTAATATGAGTGTCACAGCAAAGGGTCTGAATACTTAGGACCATGTGATATTTCAGTTTTTCTTTTTTAATAAATCTGCAAAAATGTCAACAATTCTGTTTTTCTGTCAATATGGGGTGCTGTGTGTACATTAATGAGGAAAAAAAAATGAACTTAAATGATTTTAGCAAATGGCTGCAATATAACAGAGTGAAAAATTTAAGGGTATACTTTCCGTACCCACTGTGTGTGTGTATATATATACATATATATATATATATATATATATATATATATATATATATATATATATATGGGTGACTTAATTGTGCACTTCCATACCTGAACATGTCTGACAGAGTTGACTGATGTCCAGATGTTGAGTCTGGGTGCTGGTGGGATTGTTGAGCACACAGCTGTAGGTGTTTTTATCCAGACACTCAATCTCCAGAGGTAGAGAGAGATTGATGCTGAGATCAGACACACTGATGCTGGACAATAAACTGTTTCCTTTGTACCAGGAGAGAGTCACATCACTCACATTCACCACTGAACACACCAATGAACAATTATGCTGTGATGATGATGATGATGAAGAATAGTTTGAAGAATCACCAGTGATGTCAGGAACAGGCAGACGAACTGAAATAAATATAATTGAGAATATGTAGGGAATAATTGAGTGCTAAGCATCTCACCTTCAATTTAGTTTGACTAATATATACTGTAATAAACAGAAGAATCAAACCTGTACTTGTGACTCACCATAGACAGTAACATTGAATCTGAGTGTGGTCTGTTTTCTGCTGCTGATTTTCACTTGATAAAGTCCAGAGTCTGTGATTCTGGTGTTCTTGATGGTCAGAGATCCAGTTTGATGATCCAGCTCCAGTCTGTCTCTGAATTTCCCATCAAAAACATCATCACGTGTGTTGAAGTGTCCATCTTCTTTATTAATGTGAGCTATATAAACCCCTGCATCTCCAAACGTCCATGTTATCAGATCATCTGTCTGTATTTCAGTAAGACCAGATTGTAGAGTGACTGAATCTCCCTCCGTCGTTGATAATGATTTGACTGCAACTGAATCAGCAAACAAACAAAATTAAGATCCTCTTAAAAGACCAAAGTGAGTATTTGAGCTGATTTGAGTCTAGTTCAGCTCATAAATCTGTGTGCAAAGGATCCTTAGGCGGTAAAATAAAGTTTCAGGAAGTTGTTACAAAACCAAACACAACAGCAGCAGATGTATTTTGAGTACATTTAACTGAACGTCAGCATCTCTAGTGATCATTTTAGGCCACCAAATACTTATAATAAAAGGGCATCATGATAACTGTACAAAATTTAGTGTGAAGCATTGCAAAGATACATCGTCATGATCAGTCAGCTTGTGTTTGGTGCCCAAAAGTCGACAAATTAAGCAATACACACAGATCTCTGAATTTCAGGAAACCCTTTTATATTATATATTTACTTTCACACAGTCATTGTTTCAACAAATAAGATTAGTTTTATGTTTATCAAAACACATCAATAATCTTCTTTCATATTGGCACGTACAACGATCAGTTATTTCAATAGTAAAAAATGTGAGAGAACACCGAATGCAGAATAAACAGTTTTACAGTACAGTCTTCTCACAAACACTCATACATTACCTAACAAACTGATATGAATCTATAAATCTGCTTATACTGGATTATCTACATTTGAATTTTGAAAAAAGTACATTTTTGTTTTACTTATTTAAATACGACCTTTCCAGATTGAAATTGATGAGACAAACTTTATTTTTTGTGGATATATTATACCTTCAGATGGAAACAATCAACTGATGCTAAGAGATAATAGAAACTAATTCACTCAATGTGACACCAGTGTAGATCTCACAGCGATAGCTTAGTTTGATTTACGATTCTGGTACAGTTTAAACCATAGAAATGTTTCAAACTTACCAACCAGATGCCAAAAGCACAAACAGCAAAAAACAAACGAGCGAAACATTTTCTTTAGCAGTTTGGAAAGGGAGAAATGTAGAAATGTCCCCAGAGATGAAAACTACTTCTGCTTTTTTTTTCTTTTTAAACCACAGTCTCATGTTTTCACAGAGCTACATGCCTTCGCATAAATGCACTAAGAAAAAAATATCTGTAGAAAAACAGATTTTGTTCTGCATGAAAACTACCAGTATATTTTCTGTTAAATTTACAGGCATTTCTTCAACCCTAAAACATAACAGTGTGATACGTAGCTAATTCAAAATAGGCAAATAAGTATTTGATGCACTGCCAATTTTTCAAGTTTTCCCACTTACAAAGAATGGAGAGATCTGTGATTTTCATCGTAGGTACACCTCAACTGTGAGAGACAGAATATAAAAAAAAAAAAATCCAGAAAATCACATTGTATGATTCTTAAATAATTAATTTCCATTTTATTGCATGAAATAAGTATTTGATCACCTACCAACCAGCAAGAATTCTGGCTCTAACAGACCCATTAGTTTGTCTTTAAGAAGCCCTCCTATCCGCCACTCATTACCTGTATTAATTGCACCTGTTTGAACTCAATACCTGTATAAAAGACACCTGTTCACACACTCAATCAATCAGACTCTAACCTCTCCACTATAAGTGAAGTGACATACTGCCAATGACCCATACTCGGAATTCGTGCTCTGCATTTAACCCATCCAACGTGCACACACACACAGCAGTGAACACACACACACCGTGAACACACACCCGGAGCAGTGGGCAGCCATTTATGCTGCGGCGCCCGGGGAGCAGTTGGGGATTCGGTGCCTTGCTCAATTGAGGGTGGAGAGAGCACTGGACATTCACTCCCCCCACCTACAATCCCTGCTGGCCCGAGACTCGAACCCGCAACCTTTGGATTACGAGTCCGACTCTCTAACCATTAGGCCACGACTTCCCTATGGGCAAGACCAAAGAGCTGTCTAAGGACACTAGGGACAAAATTGTAGACCGGCACAAGGCTGGGATGGGCTACAGGTAGTGGTGGGCAGAGCGAGGCTTCGTGAAACACTGAAGCAGTTGAAGCAAATGTGTCGAGGCTTCGAAACGTTTCGATACCTGTCTTTACAGTCACACATAGTGGGCATTTTCAAGTATTGCTCTGAAACAGCGTCGACAAAGAAACAATTGAGCAAATTGACGAATTGTAATGTATGTTGTGTCAGTGAAGCCACCAGGTGATATGGGGGAGTGGTTAGTGTGCTGGATAGCAATGATGTCTCTGTGGGTTCAAATCCTGGGTGAAGCAGTCACTTTTACGAAATTATAATAAACAATTAAAATGTGTGTTTTTATTGTTCTCTTCTTGTAAAGTTTTGAAACATCGGTCTGACAACTGAATGAACACTTTGTGAATAAGTGTTACTTTGGTAATGACAAATAGACAATAAAATACATCAAGCCACAATGTCTTCCTTTTTTTAAATATAGAGATTTTTATTTAAAAATATGAATTGTTCTGCTGTTGATGAACTTAACCTAGTTCTTTTTTTACATAGAATTTCTCCAGCCTTTGAAAAAATCCTCTCACACAGGACACTTGTCGCTGGCATGCACAGATACTTTTTAGCTAGAACGTACAGAGTAGGAAAAATTACTGCTCTCTCCTTCCAGTACTTTAGGGGATCGTCCATTCTGGGCAGAAATGCATCTGTGAGGTACTTTTTTACTTCCACTGTGGCATCAGCTGTAGCACTGCATGTCGTGTGGGATTCACGTACACGATTATCAAAAAGTTCCCATAAACAGTCCTGGCTTTCAGCTGGTGTTGTTGATGATGATGATGACCATTGTGACTCTGATTGAACAAGTGAAAATAGCAATTAGTTACAAAGTCTAAACTCATGTCATATATGAAGTTACATAATTATACAGATGATATAACTCCATAAAATTAGATGAAGATTGAAAGTGCTCACCGTGAGTTGGTGAGTTTGAACGCATCAGCGAAGCGCACTCCAGTGTGAGGTGTTTTTCAGCCTGGCCTTTGGCAGGATTTCCAAAAGCCACAATTTTGAATCTTGGGTCCAGCAGTGTAGCCAATGCCAAGGCGCTGAATGACTCATACCCGCCACATCTGGACTGCAGACCTTCTTGCAGGTGTGAGCCTGTGCAAAACAGGAGCAAACCATATTAATTATATTAATGACAACAATATGACACTTATGGCCAATAACATTGGCAGTATGGTCATTGTGGCTTACCTAATTGTACAGTTGATTCCTGCTTTGCAAGGCCTATTTTCTCTACAAGCTTGTGCTGCAACATCCTGTAAAGTGGTTTGAGTTTGGAGGCGGATACTCTCTGTTCCTCTTACAACTCTGTTGTAGCAAGTTTAAATGGTTGCAGTAATGACAGTGATTCTTGAATTATGTCATACTCAGAACTTGTCAGCAGAGCAGTATCACAGTTTAAATTGGAAATAGCAGCAGCCACTGGCTCTCGTAGATCATATAAGCGTTGCAGCATGTTAAAAGTGCTGTCCCATCTCGTTTCAACCTCCTGTACCAAATCAGCAGGTATGACACGTCTCGAAACACTTGTGACACGCGCCGGAGCTTCGAATCACCATAGTCACGTGACATGGGTGTTTCGAATCACGCTTCGGAGCAGTGTTTCGAAACATCTGCGCTTCGGGATCTCGACACCGTGTCGAAACGTCAGTTTCACATCAGCCATCCCTAGTTACAGGACAATAGGCAAACAGTTTGGTGAGAAGGCAACAACTTTTGGTGCAATTATTAGAAAATGAAAGAAATTCAAGATGACTGTCAATCTCCCTCGGACTGGGGCTCCATGCAAGATCTCGCCTCTTGGAGTATCAATGATCCTGAGATTGGTGAGGGATCAGCCTAGAACTACATGGGAGGACCTGGTCAATGACCTGAAGAGAGCTGGGACCACAGTCTCAACAGTTACCATTAGTAACACACTACACTGTCATGGATTAAAATCCTGCAGCGCGCGCAAGGTCCCCCTGCTCAAGCCAGCACATGTCCAGGTCCGTCTGAAGTTTGCCAAAGACCATCTGGAGGATCCAGAGGAGGCATGGGAGAAGGTCATGTGGTCAGATGAGACCAAAATAGAACTTTTTGGTATAAACTCCACTCGCCGTGTTTGGAGGAAGAAGGATGAGTACAATCCCAAGAACACCATGCCAACCGTGAAGCATGGGGGTGGAAACATCATGCTTTGGGGGTGCTTTTCTGCAAAGGGGACTGGGCGACTGCACCGTATTGAGGGGAGGATGGATGGGGCCATGTATCGCAAGATTTTGAGCAACAACCTCTTTCCCTCAGTAAGAGCATTGAAGATGGGTCGTGGCTGGGTCTTCCAGCATGACAATGACTCCAAACACACAGCAAGGGCAACTAAGGAGTGGCTCCGTAAGAAGCATTTCAAGGTCCTGGAGTGGCCTAGCCAGTCTCCAGACCTGAACCCAATAGAAAATCTATGGAGGGAGCTGAAACTCCGTGTTGCCCAGCGACATCCCCAAAACATGAAAGATCTGGAGAAGACCTGTATGGAGGAGTGGGCCAAAATCCCTGCGGCAGTGTATGCAAACCTGGTCAAGAACTACAGGAAACGTCTGACCTCTGTAATTGTAAACACAGGTTTCTGTCCCAAATATTAAGTTCTATTTTTCTATTGTATCAAATACTTATTTCATGCAATAAAATGGAAATTAATTATTCAAAAATCATACAATGTGATTTTCTGGATTTTTTTTTTTTTTTATATATATATTCTGTGTCTCACAGTTGAGGTGTACCTACGGTGAAAATTACAGATCTCTCCATTCTTTGTAAGTGGAAAAACTTAAAAAACGGCAGTGTATCAACTACTTATTTGCCCCACTGTATATATTTAAATGGACAGATGAAGTACAGGAGTAAATTAACTTCTACATTTAACAGAAGAAAACACTTTCTGAAGTTACCCATTTGAGAATTCTGCCGAACTAAAACAAAGTTTTGAAAAGGCAAATGGTGCAAGAATCCTCCAGGCTACTGTGTTGCAATTACAGGAAACATTTGGTGGAAGTTACTGTAATCAGGGCCATTTGTGAAAATGTATTTTTGGTCTATGTATGTTTCTAACTCTTTTTATCATGCCAGCTTTATGACCATATGACATTAAGCCATAAAGATATATTTGAAACTTACCAATCAGATGCCACACAGAGAACAAAACAAGTGTGTTGTAGCAAAGGGCTACCTGATTTATTAGGGCTAGTAATGTATCGTAGTGAACAGGGGGGTGTTGGTCAGAACACTCAGAAGGCAGAAGGGAGGATCAATTCAAACAACTGTAATGATCATAAGGTGAGATGATCAACAGTAGTGAGAGGAGAGAGCCTTTTCATACATTAGATATTGGAGATAGTGGCTAGATGACAGGATACGTGAGGACTGGGTGATAGTGAGAGAGGTTTGGGTACTGAAGTCAATGAGAGCTCTTGGTAGCATTCAGATGAAATGAACGTCCTCCGCACTGTTCAGTCTCTATAATGACATCAGCCGAGCACATTGGGATGGTGAGGCTGAATCATGGGTGAGATATATATATTGTGACGAGTCAGCTGCCTCCCCCCTTATCATCATCACCACCCCGTCCCGTATTCGCCGCCCTTCACCAGGCTCCCGACGGGAGTGGGTGTGTGAGAGAGGAGGGGCGCTGAAACAGCCAGGGCTGGCGGCGTGTGATGAGGCGCACCTGATGTGAATAGAGCCTCATCACCGCCGCCGTTTAAATGCAGAGCGCGCCTCTCCTTGGGAGACCGGTCTCTTCCCTGTGCATGCACGCTGGTGTCCTCGTGGGTCCAGGAAGGGCACGTCGAGTAGGAAGACTGCCGCACCCGTTACGGCTGACGGGCCAGGATGCCGGGCCGTTTAATCCCCCAGAAGCTCCGGGGGCCAAGGAGTAGGACGAAGCCGCTCGAGAGAAGCCGCCGCCACTCGCTCCTGGAGCTGAGAGGGGAGTGCGTGCGGCCACTGGACTCTGCCCCTTCCCTGGACCCTTCCTTTCCGAACACTGCCCTCCTTCACGAACCCCGTAGCACGGCGAGGACACCAGATCCCCTGTTTATTTTGGACACTTTTTCCCCTTGGACACTATTTTGAGTATTATTGTTTAATAAAAACCTCTCCGAGGCCTGACGCCACACCCACTGTGTCTGTCGTTTGCTCCTCCCGCCACAATATATATATATATATATATATATATATATATATATATTTATTTCCCAGTGGGAATCAAACGTACAGCCTCTCAGATAAACAATCGTTACTACAGCTGGTTTAACTCCTGACAGACTGGATGATTATTAGTGGACAGAAGTTGGACTGTCTGACTATAGATATGCAGGGCATATGCATACAGGGCTTGTGGATGCGTGTGGTTTATCTGCAATACAGAACAGGGATCCAACATCAGAACTTAACATCATTGACAAACCTTATAGGCTGCTCCCCTTAAACTGATATACAATAGTAAATCGGTACTCACCCGACACCCCCCCCCCCCCCACCCTTATTTATATTAAATAAATGAGTACTTTTTGATAATTCACAATATATGTATAGTGCCACAATCAATCAATCAATAATTAAACGTTTTCAATACAAATTAGCACAAGTCAAGCTGCAATACCAAACGCCAAAGACCACTAAATCTCCTGCCTTTAATATACGGATCCATTCAGAATCGTTAAATTTCTGACCACCGCATAATCACCGTTCATTATAAAACACTCTTGCTTTTAAGCCAAATACACCCTGAAAATAATAATTTTACAGACATCTGGACGTAAGTGTCACGCTTGACCAGGAGGCAAGGAACGAAGGAGCGAGGAGTAGTGCAAAACACAATTTGTAATAGTCCACACACGTAGGAGACACAGGCACACAAAGAATGATGTTTAGACCCGACAAACACTAACTGAAAGGACTGGGGCTTTTGAAGACAGGACAATCAGGGAGGAAGACGAGACACACCTGGAATCAAATTAACAATTAACATGAGGAAGAAACTGGGTCACAGAACACATGGGGAGCAAAAACACAACAAAAACCGGTCCATGATCCTGACATGTCGCCCCCCTCTCGGAAGGTGCGTCCTCGCACCGTTGAAACATCCAAAGGGGAGGGGCGGGTGGGAACTAGAGAGGTGGCTCAGGAGGAGGACGGACATCCAGGAGAGAGCCGGCAGACAGAGACCAAGGAAGCGACGAAGGAGGGTGGAGCCAGGGAAGAGACAGGAGGGACCTGGAGCAGGAGACGCACAGCTGGACCCAGGCCACAGCCGTGAAGATGGCCCATGTTGGAGCCGACGGAGAGAGGAGCCATGGAGGAGGGATGGCCGCCGACTCCAGGGGGCGGCAGAGCAGGTGGTGGAGGAGCCCGAGGCGGAGACGGAGAGCCAACGAGCCAGGGGGATGTCGAGGATCCGGGGGGCCAGGGTGGAGCCGAGGGCTCTGGCGACCGAGGCGGAGACCCAGAGATCTGCAGCGGAGCCGGAGCGACTGAGGACCCAGGTGGAACTGAAGGGAGGAAGGAGCCCAACGGAGCCGGTGGGACGGAGTGACGAAACACAGCCAGAGGAGAGGAGTCCTGAGGCAATGGCGGGTCGACGCCCGACCAAGGCGGAGCCGGAGGGACAAGGGAGCCCAGTGGAGCTGGTGAATCGAGGGGTGACGGTGGAGGTGAGGGAGCTAGGAACCGAGGTGGAGCCACTGGGTCTACGGGCCGAGGCGGAGTCCAGGGCTTGGAGGCGGAGGTGAGGGATATTCCAGCCCCGGCGATGCTGGGGGATGGCAGACCCACGGGGCTCGCACCGTATAGATAGGGGGCTGAGGGCGAGCGGGGGGCTGCCAGGCGACAGTGGTGGAGGAGGCAGGAGAGGGTGGGAGGGTGGGCATTTTCGAGGAGCGGGCACTAGAGGGCATTTTCGAGGAGCAGGCACTGGAGGATCGGACGCCCCCTCTCTGTCCAGCAGTCCCAGATTTATCTTCAGCTCACCCTCAGCTGCGGTGCAGGGGGCGGAGCTCCACTCCGCGCTCACACCGTCCACGGCTTGTTGCCACGTGATGGGCACTGTTGCCGGCTCTCGCACCTGGTCTGACGGGTTGGGCTCAACTTCCGAGGCGATCATCCGCTCAGTCACTCGGCGAGGCGCTGCCTCGCAGATCGCAACAGGAAATGGCTCTCCATCATTGGTGGGCTCGGGCTGGTGCTCCGCACCGCGGGGAGATGGTGGGCTGGGCTCTGGGTCTGGAGTGGATCTGGCGAGATCAACCTCTTGGGAGACTGTGAGGGGCGATCCGTTTCTCGCCAGAGTCCACTCCACGAAGGCGGCGAATTCTGCTCAAGGACCGTCTTCGGACGACAGCGCTCTGCACGCGGTGTTGAGGCTTGCATTATAGAATGAGCAGAGCGCGTCGTCCGGGTAGCTGGGGAGTTCCGCGAGGTCCAAAAACAGTCTGGTATGGTCCTCGAGCGAACACTCCCCCTGCTCCAGCAGGAGGAGGAAGAATTCGGGGCGTAGGAAGGGATCCATCAGGGAAACACAACGGAAAGAAAAAAAAAACGAACACAAAACGGAGGGTAGACGCAGGGGTAACTGTTTGTTGGTCGGTTCTTCTGTCACGCTTGACCAGGAGGCTAGGAACGAAGGAGCGAGGAGTAGTACAAAACACAATCTTTAATAGTCCACACACACACAGGCACACAAGGAATGATGTTTAGAACCGACAAACACTAACTGAAATGACATTATTTCCACAAACTATTTCCCCGTCTAAATACTGTAAAGCTGATATAAAGCCACCCAGCTTTAAATCAAGCCGATGTAAAACTGCTTTGACACAATTTGCATTTTTAAAAGCGCTATACAAATAATATTGACTTGACTTCAATATTGACTTGACAGCACTATAGTTTAAATCCTATTTAACAGAGATATTTTTCAGTCAGGATTGGCAACTTTACCTTCTCTGCTGCTTATCTTGAATCTGGGCTTCCCCAGGGCTCTATTCTAACACCTTTACTTTTTTCTCTCTGCATGCTTCCTTTAGGTTCGATTCTGAGAAGGCATGGAGTATCTTTCCACGTAATACAGATAATATCTAGATCTATCTGTCTATTAAAAGACATGACCCTTCTGCTATACAATCTTTATTTGCATGTCTTGATGAGGTGAAGCTTTGGTTGGCAAGTAACTTTTTGACTTTAAATAACTCAAAGGCTGAGGTTATAATATTTGGCCCATCTGACAATTTTCAGTCATGTTTCTGCTGTTGTTGCTTCTAGCTTATAACCTCTCAATTGGACTATTGTAATTCTTTGTATTGTGGCTTCTCTAAGTCCCAGGTTGCTCACTTACAATTGGTCCAAAATGCTGCAGCTAAATTTCTTAAGAAAGGTTGCAATGATCCCTCCACCCCTTTTTTGCAAGCTCTTCATTGCATCTAAAACAAAACCACTTGTTTTCTACAGCTTTTAAAATTTGAGGATGTTTTGTGTGTGTTTTTACAGTTTTTTTACTATGTGACTTTGTACAGCACTTTGGTTAGTCCTGCGACTGTTTTTAAATGTGCTTTATAAATAAAAGAACCAGAACTAGACTATGCTAGAGATAGCATGTCCTGATCCAGCAGTTCACTTGAGATGAAGGGTTCTTCTCAAACAGAAGGCTGCATCCTACCGAGGTTGCGTCCTTCCTAGTTCAGTCCTTCGGAGGCTTGTAGGCTTGAGTCCTCCTCAGCAGAATGAGATGGTCTAGTAAGTACGTGTGGCTATGTCACATATGTTTCCCACCCTCACCGTCACGGTACAAAATTACTAATAAAACGTAATTTTGGAAAAATACTTTTGTATTACAAATCTTTGTTATTTGGCTTTCTATTAATGTAATACAATGAATCACAGTCGTATACAGTCTCCCAGTGGCTTACATTATTGGCAGTTTAGTGTTAAGTGAGTAATTTACATCAAAACAAAAGATAACATCTATGCTTTCATGTAACATTATTTTTGTCTTGCATTTCATAATAAATTCAGACAAGCTCAGTACTGACTAATTTTTTGTCAGTTTATTTTCGTGAATTGCAAAGTGTACAAAGGATTGTGGGTCATTGACGGTCACGAAGGATACATCGTGTGCCAGCGATAACCTTTAAGACAATCTTACCATGAGTTCTCGGGATAGTCCACTATTTATTTAGATGTCAATAGTTTTATTAATTTTATTTCAGTTTTAGTACTTCTACATACATTCTACCTTGGCAACTAACTGATAAAAATAAGTTTATTATTATTTTATTTCTGTAAACACCTTCAACACATCCACACTGAACTGCACACACTATCCATACAGTACTATTTACTTGAAGTTGCTCTGAGATTTTAAGTTAGTTACTCTAATTAAACCACGTATTCACATGATTACGGGTCTCTGATGTCCTGAATGGTCATGTGACATGCAAAACATCAACTAGGCCTATTTAGTTTCTGCATTAAATGATTGCACACACAAAAAAACAATTATATTGGATATTTTTAGTTAATTAAATGTTGAATTAAATTAGAAATTGTAAAGGAATTCTACTTACCTGATGAGATTTCTAAAAATCTTAACATACTGTGTTCATTATATCACTGTCCGTCTGTAGTTTGATCTTAGATGTTTGAAATACATTATTATTTCTCGTTGTCACATTAGACTTTCTTTTTGGGTCACATATAGCCTGCAGTACCTTAAACGTCCCGCTAGAGGTCATCAAACCATCACAGATTGCTCTATAATATTTAATATACTCAGATCAAACCTCTAAATACAACTATAAATTATAAACAAGATTCTATGACGACATTACTACGATTAATCAAAGTACAGTAAAATTTAAAATGCAGTAAATAAAATTTACATTTTATATGAATTGAATGAAATGTAACTTATTGGCACCTATCCTCTTGTTGATTTTATTGATAGCTGTATTTGAAATTAAATCCTTGTATATATTTCAATCTTTACAGAACTTGAAGATATGTCATAATATGTATGATATCTGCTTCTTGTCTCCTCCTCTTGTGGATCTGATGTCATAAACCAGAACAGCCACGGTAGCCACGCCCACCAGAGCAGAGACGACCAATCGGATCACAGCTTCAGTAGAACCACAGCAATAGACTTCTGGGGAAAAACAGAACTGTAGTTTCCAGCAAAGTCCCTGTGAGGTACTCAAAACTTAAAACATACTGTAATGTTATAAAAATGATCCCTATTTTGTGAAACAAAAAAATATGGCTGATTTAATTGGGCGTGTTTGAAAAAAATAACCGTATCAGCGCTGCTGTACCTGAACATGTGTGACAGAGTTGACTGATGTCCAGATGTTGAGTCTGGTTGCTGATGGGATTGTTGAGCACACAGCTGTAGGTGTTTTTATCCTGATATTCCACCTCCAGAGGTAGAGAGAGACTGATGCTGAGATCAGACACACTGATGCTGGACAATAAACTGTTTCCTTTGTACCAGGAGAGAGTCACATGACCCACATTCACCACTGAACACAACAATGAACAATATGATGATGATGATGATGATGATGATGATGATGATGATGAAGAACAGTGTGAAGAGTTACTGCTGATGACAGGAACAGGCAGACGAGCTGAAAACCACAAGAGAATATGGATAATAACAATGTCATTTGATTAATAATTTTTGTAATGTAATTAAAATATGATCTCACCACAGACAGAAACATTGAATTTCTTTGATGACAGTTTCAGTCCACTAATCTCTAGTTTATAGAGTCCTGCATGTTGAGTTGTGATGTTTGTGATGGTCAGAGATCCAGTTTGATTGTCCAGCTTCAGTCTGTCTCTGAATCTCCCATCGGGACCATTATATGTGGAGATTCCAGCTCGACTGATTTCAGCTATGAGAGAGTTTTCAGCTCCAAATTCCCACTGTATGTCATCGTTTTCATGTATTTCAGTAACATCAGTGTGTAGAAGAACAGAATCTCCCTCCATCACTGACACTGACTCACCAAACACACCTGTAGCATG
Source organism: Barbus barbus (assembly GCF_936440315.1). Taxonomy (NCBI): domain Eukaryota; kingdom Metazoa; phylum Chordata; class Actinopteri; order Cypriniformes; family Cyprinidae; genus Barbus; species Barbus barbus. Next base: position 5,399,920 of record NC_136737.1, on the reverse strand, counting down.
AATAGGGCCAGATTTGACACAGATCAAGATTACTGTTGCTTTACAAAGCCTTCCATGACTTTTGTAGTTGTTCATTTTTACTGCAATTTTCTGCAGAGGATTTCCATTTGCATGTCATGTAACATCTGTTAAATTAATACATGCATTTGCATTGTAATATTTAACATTAAGATATTCATAACAGCAAAGAGAAAAAAGTGAGAAACTGAAAATCACTATATAGTCATTTAGAATATGTTCCATGTCTAGAAACATTTGAAACATAATCGAAACTGAAGTAGATTTCACAATAATGTCTGATTTATCTGTAAAAAACAGCCAATGAAAATGATCCTAGCTTATGACATTAAGCCATAAAAATATATGACTTACCAATCAGATGCCACAAACAGAACAAAACAATCATGTGAAACATTTTCTTCAGTCGTTGACGGAAGTCTGTTCTAATAAGAAAAAAAAAAACTCCCCTCGACAAAGTTAGACCCTCCTAGTTCACACACACACACACACACACACACACACGCGCGCTTTTTGAATATATTATAGTTATATACAATTTCTCATCTGGCTCTTGTGGAATCTTTAATCTTAATGTTGGAAAAATTCTCTGTTTTTATCATTTAACACTGAAAATGTTTGAAAGAAATTACTGGATATGCTAATATATGGAATATTATAGTGTAAATCTTCCTAGATTTTTAATCATTTGAAATGGCTGAAATATTTAAATCCTCTAAAATGTCGAGAATTGAAAAACAAACCAAAAAAAAGTAAAAACAGTCTATCACAATCACCAGTTTTACTTAAGTACCACTAGCAGCTCATCTGAGTCAAAGTGAAACCTGCCCGCGGTCTGTTTCCTTAGAAATGTGTTTGATTTGCTGGATGAACAGCTTGAAGGTGTGAGTGACCATGTGAGTTTAGTTCGTCGGTGAAGAGCTTCCTGTTGTTGTTGTGAATCTCACAGTCTGAAAGCATTGCTTAACAATGACATACAGTACTGAATCAGTCCATCAAAGCTGATGTTTGAAAAACAGCCAAATTAGACCCACAGGTCAGAGGTTAAACAAGATTATCACCCATTATGTATTACTGAAGACACAGATTGGCAGCTGGCACCAGCAAGGAGACTAGAATATGATATGAAGCCAAAATGGTGGACTAGAATTTTTACAGAAATGCAGCTTTGATGTGGGGGAACCTACAAATGGACATATGGTTATAAGTAAGATTGTTCATTTTAATACAAGAACATACGTATGATTTTGGCATTGGTGGGGACATAACAGCAGACAACAGACATTTAATTGTTTGATCAAAATTATTGCCAAGGACAATTTCCAAGTATGGAAACTATCCAAAGCTTTGTTAAAAGCAGTGAAAATCGTATCTCTGTATTCATTCATGTGTCCGCTTAAGGTGTAAATTTATGAGAGGGTTAACTTGACGGCATCTCTTACAAAAATGAACAATGGTTTTATTACAAAAGGTTACTATGGTTGAACGAGACGTGCAGATCCATTTGCAAGCTTTATTTCCAGACGTGGTCAAAACATCGGCAAACAGGTGTAACACAGACAAGACCAAGAGTAATGCTAGGGCAAGCGTGGGTCTTTGATTAGCAAACAATATCCAGAAGGTTTGAGAAGAGGGGTAATCCAATAACATGAGGTACAAACAGAGTCCGAACGGGGAGACAAGGGTTAATTCAAGATAAAGTTGTATCTTAACATTAGTTTATGTGCTGTGAATTAACATAAAAATGAAACAAATTAATGTTAGTATTAACTAACATTAAATAAGATTAATAAATGATTTTAAAATATATTGTTTCTTTTTAGTTCATGTTAGTTAATGCATTAACTAATGTTAACCAAAGAGAACTTAATGTAAATTGTTACCAATACTTTTTATGATATAGATAGATAGATATAGATATAGATATATTAGGGATGCACCGAAATGAAAATTCTTGGCCGAAGCTGAACAAAATGAAACACTGGGCCGAAGGCCGACTACTGAAGACGGTTTTTCGCATTTTTTTCCCCCATGTAGGCCTATTTTGCCATTTTCTTTACACCATTGCATAAATTAAATAGCCAAAATGTGCTTTTTACTGTTTTGCCCTGCATTTCAAATAAAAAAATCAATTACAAAACAACAATTTAAAAATATTTACTTAACACTGAACAGTGTATCAGTCTAACACTTACTCTATCAGACATACTAACAAAGCACAATTTAACTTGAAATTAATAAGTTACTAAAATAATATTTTTGGGCCATTTTTGAGACCCTCTTCTTGAATCCGGCATGTATTTCTTATTCTGTCAGTGAGAGATTAAGATACATAAAAGGTGTAATGATTTTCCTTTAAAGATTTTTAAAAATGATTTTAATGCTCTATAGGCATTTCTACAATAATTATGTAAAGGTCTACTGACAGTAAAGAACATTTCAGCTGATTTTATGCATTATTTTTCATTCTGATACACAGAGAGGCAGGTCAGGTACCTCATGTGGATTAAGGTTATGGCTTCATCTAGTGGTCATCATTGGTATTGCAGTCTTCAACTTAAAGAAAAAAATTAGTGATAGATTTAATTTTTTGTGGCCCCTGAGCATGATACATTTTTGAAACTAAGCATGTTTCCTCAAAATGACGTTTTCCCTGTATGCGACAAGTTTTTAAGTGTTTGGAAACTGCATTTTAAAGATATAAGAAAATTACTGCTCACTTTAATCACAATTTCAACACCGTTCAAGCTATCCAGAAGCCATTCGCAATTTAAGTGTTGGCATCATGTAGACAAAGTTTGTTGTGTATAGTTTAATTCTCATCTGAGGAGTATGCATTAATTCAGAGCCATAATTTGGCAAAATTCCACATGTATATTAAATTAGCCGACTATCTGTTGGTCGTAGCTAATGATTGTAAATTAGAAAGTTGTCCGGCTTGATGAGAACAATATATGTACCGAGTTTGGTGTCTGTAGCTAAAACTATTCTATTTTCAACAAGATGACAAACATGCCAGTCTTGTTTTTATGGTAAATTTTGAAGTATTTTTTAATTATTTTGATATTAATTTTTTTTATTTACTTATTTAATTTTATGCATTGGAATTTCGCAACCTTTTATATAGTTACTGTTGAGTTTCGATACTGTCCCAGACAGCACCATAGTGCTGGCCCGGATCCGGTGTTCTGTCGATTTTTCCTACCTTATCAGATTTTCCTACCGTAGCGTAAAATTACAGCTATATCTATCGATCCATCCTACCTCATCAAAAAATCCTACTGCGGGTTTCTGCTTCGCGCCTGTGACTACGTGAAATAATTAAGTGTAACTTTGCTGTAGATACTTATTAGGCAATGATGTATTTACACTGCCAAGAACATAATCAGATTGTGCTACCGCTATAGAATAAACAGGTAGGATGTTTTTACAGCTCAAAATACCTCGTCAGATTGTGCTACCACTATAGAATAAACAGGTAGGATGTTTTTACAGCATAAAATACCTCGTCAGATTGTGCTACCACTATAGAATAAACAGGTAGGATGATTTTACAGCTCAAAATACCTCGTCAGATTGTGCTACCACTATAGAATACACAGGTAGGATGTTTTTACAGCTCAAAATACCTCGTCAGATTGTGCTACCACTGTAGAATAAACAGGTAGGATGTTTTTACAGCTCAAAATACCTCGTCAGATTGTGCTACCACTGTAGAATAAACAGGTAGGATGTTTTTACAGCATAAAATACCTCGTCAGATTGTGCTACCACTGTAGAATAAACAGGTAGGATGTTTTTACAGCATAAAATACCTCGTCAGATTGTGCTACCACTATAGAATAAACAGGTAGGATGATTTTACAGCTCAAAATACCTCGTCAGATTGTGCTACCACTATATAATAAACAGGTAGGATGATTTTACAGCTCAAAATACCTCGTCAGATTGTGCTACCACTGTAGAATAAACAGGTAGGATGTTTTTACAGCTCAAAATACCTCGTCAGATTGTGCTACCACTGTAGAATAAACAGGTAGGATGATTTTACAGCTCAAAATACCTCGTCAGATTGTGCTACCACTGTAGAATAAACAGGTAGGATGATTTTACAGCTCAAAATACCTCGTCAGATTGTGCTACCACTATAGAATAAACAGGTAGGATGTTTTTACAGCTCAAAATACCTCGTCAGATTGTGCTACCACTATAGAATAAACAGGTAGGATGATTTTACAGCTCAAAATACCTCGTCAGATTGTGCTACCACTATAGAATAAACAGGTAGGATGATTTTACAGCTCAAAATACCTCGTCAGATTGTGCTACCACTATAGAATAAACAGGTAGGATGTTTTTACAGCATAAAATACCTCGTCAGATTGTGCTACCACTATAGAATAAACAGGTAGGATGATTTTACAGCTCAAAATACCTCGTCAGATTGTGCTACCACTATAGAATAAACAGGTAGGATGTTTTTACAGCATAAAATACCTCGTCAGATTGTGCTACCACTATAGAATACACAGGTAGGATGTTTTTACAGCTCAAAATACCTCGTCAGATTGTGCTACCACTGTAGAATAAACAGGTAGGATGTTTTTACAGCTCAAAATACCTCGTCAGATTGTGCTACCACTATAGAATAAACAGGTAGGATGTTTTTACAGCTCAAAATACCTCGTCAGATTGTGCTACCACTGTAGAATAAACAGGTAGGATGTTTTTACAGCATAAAATACCTCGTCAGATTGTGCTACCACTGTAGAATAAACAGGTAGGATGTTTTTACAGCTCAAAATACCTCGTCAGATTGTGCTACCACTATAGAATAAACAGGTAGGATGTTTTTACAGCATAAAATACCTCGTCAGATTGTGCTACCACTGTAGAATAAACAGGTAGGATGTTTTTACAGCTCAAAATACCTCGTCAGATTGTGCTACCACTATAGAATAAACAGGTAGGATGTTTTTACAGCTCAAAATACCTCGTCAGATTGTGCTACCACTGTAGAATAAACAGGTAGGATGATTTTTGTTTTTAAATCTATAGTTCCTGGACAGATGTTACAAACTCTAAAATCAGATGATAATATAAATTTGAATTTTATTGAATATAAATTTGAAAGATTAGTTATTGAGATTATGTATAATAACGCAGAACAATATGAAAAAGTGAAATAAATTCATTAAGTCATGAATTCATTTTAAAAGTTTAATATCATACACCACAGAGGCACATAATAAAAAATATGAAAAACAACAGCTATTATTAATAGGAATATGAACTAAATTAGACCACATAGTGCTGCAGAATGATTCGATTCAAGTCATACAGGGAAATACTCTCATAAAATAATTAATTTGTTCTCCACACATTTTTTACACAAACACATTTAGGCTATTCTTTTTGAATTTGCAACATTCAAAATGTGCCCATCTATTGCAGCTCTCACACTGTACCTGAAAATAAAATTGATGAATATGAGTAAATTTGTATATCTAAAATATAAAAATATATAAAACGTATATTAAATATTAATATATAAAAGTATAAATATTTCAAACTTTGCAATTAATATGATTTGTTTTTCATTTAAAGAGCAAAAAAAATTTTTAAAAGACAATTAATTACACACACTGAAAACAACAACAACAACAAAAAAAAACAGTAGTTTCATGTTTGTATACCATTTCCATTATGCTTTTGTTAGGATCGTTTTCCAGCATGCTGCAAACCACACAGTACTCCTCCGCATTACCTATAAACAAATTTGTTAACATTAAATTGTTACATATGAATTAATTGGGCGATCATGTCATAATGCACTACGTCAGTATACACACCATGAAAAATACAATCTCAGATGTGTTCTGAAATGAAAATAAATCACTCTTGCATTACTTTCTGCCACTTTCAACTTATTTTCTACAGTTTTTTCCCCTCTATCCCCTAGATAGCATCTACAGAGCTATACTACATGACATACATTACAATGGTATTACAGAATTACAACAGCACGCACCTCGACATCTAAGAAGTGTGCAGGCTATTTTCATGCGTGCTGAGCTAACTTCTTCAGATGTAGTCTGAACATGGCTGTCAGCAAGTATTGTTCAGCAAACTGAAACATTAATTGACAGACGATATTAATCCAATTCATTATAACATTTTCATACCTGAAGCCACTTTTGTAAATTCATACCAATTCATACAACACATTCAATACCAAAACTCCACAACTGCTGGAATCCATCTGCAGGTTGTGTTTTAGGGTCTGTAAATTTGTGTTTGCTCATCACACCTTCTCAGTTTTAAAAAATTCCTAGATTTGGTTGAGACGTTTAGAAATGAATAAACGTAAATATTTTAAACAAAGATGAAACAGTTCTAACAGTGTTACCTCCAATTCCGCAGAATTCTATGTTCATAAGAACCTTCATTTCCCATTGGGTCGATCAGTAGGAGTGTTTTTTCAGGCATGTTGATAATCTAGAATGTAATGTCATGTAATCATAAATAAGTATGTAATATTTTTTTAGATGCCCAATGGAATAAATAAACCTTTAAATTTTATATATATATATATATATATATATATATATATATATATATAAACAATTTATTTTGATGGCCCCCTTAGTCTATTGACTATAATCAATTTTGTAACTACTAATCAGCTAACTCTCATTAGAGTATTAGTAGACTTAGGTTAAGGTTACAGTTGGAAGAGTAAATTGACGTACTTGCAAAGCTGCTTATAGTCAGTGTGTCTGTTGGGGAACCATCAAAATAAAGTGTTAACAGCTCTTTAGCAGATATTCTACTCCAATGACTGCTATTTTACTTAACAGTTACTTAACAACAGCTGTCTAAAGGGTACCATCAAAATAGTCAAACTGATATTAAAATAAAAAAAGGTCAAAGCAAATGTGTCATATTACACATTCACCTGATCAGATATCTGATCTTATGGCTGTTTGAGACAATTATTATTATTATTATTATTTATAAGTGGTCTTTGTCGGCTTTAAGTAAAGTAACATAAGTAACATGGCAAGATATGGGACTTATAATACATTGACTATGAGAAATATAATCCATTGTAACTTGGATGCATACTGTTAAGAGCTTCATAGAAAGTGTTACCAAGTTATATTATAATTTCACCTGCAAGGTACTAAAAAATGCACACGCACCACAAGAATCCAGTGTGCTCCAACATTCACAGGGCACAGCCAAATGTCCTCAACGGGGAACTTCATCTGTGAAAAGTGTTTAATAACAAGTCTGTGATGGTTCCAAAACATGTAAATAATATCTACTTTACTTTTTGGAAAGCTAAATTACCTTCTTTAGGTATCTGAAATGTCCAGAAAACAACGAAGATGCAACAACTGCACAAAGCTGATGTACATGGTTCTAAAAAAAAAACTATATATATCTGAAAGTATGTAAAAAGAAATTAGTATTCCTAATTGAGTAGACATTCTATACATGCCTGTTGTTTTTCAATGAGGTATGCATCAATTACCTATATTAAGAAAGAGATGCATGAATATAAATAAACTTTTTTTGTGAAAAAACAACAACAACAACAACATCTTTATCAGTTGGTTGACTGTTAAAATTCCTTTGTGTTCAGCAGAACAAAGACATTCATACAGGTTTGGAACTACTTGATTGTAAGTAAATGATGACAGAATTGTTTCATTTTTGGGTGAACTATCCCTTTAACTTAACAAGTTGAGTGCGATAGGTTGCCTTATTTTTTATTTTTATTTTTTTTTGTTAGGTCAACTTTTTGCGTTTGTTTGTTTGTTTTTTATTATTTTTTATTTTTTGTACAGTGTAACTATAACGGAGTAGGTCTATTTTACATCAAATAATTTTGAAATGGTTCACTAATCAGATTATCATAGCCTGACTAATCATATAGCCTTACTTTTCAATGAAAAATGATAACAAAGATGATCCCTCGTGCTAGCTGGCAACTTAATGTGACATTAAACAGTTCTCATTACTGCTAGCTGTCTTGGTATAATAAAACTAACAGAAATAGTCAAAAACTTACCTTACATTAAGAAATCCACGCGCGAGTAGTAAAAAAATATGGGCGTGTTGTTCAGCGTGACAAAAATGACGCAATAGCGATGTGCGCATGCGCTGTAAGCCCTGGTAGGACAATCTGACGGGTAGGATAGAATGTCAGCACACATCTGTCCCGTGTGATGCGTGCCGGATGCGGGCTGTCTGAGGTTTGCATGAATGAACCTGAGAGAAAACCAAAAGTTCTTGCATGTGCAAGGAAATGACGACTTCCACTTCTTAAGATCACGGAACTGTGAAAAGGATCAATGGCGGATTTGATTAGAGAGATGAAAACTAAATTTACCGTAACTTTATTTGCAGTGTTTGCATTACTTCTGCACGGTAAGACATTTACTTTTTACAGTTCGTCTTTGTCAACGATGAAAAAACAATGACTGAATAGTTTTAGACGTATTTTACTTAACTTCGAAATATCCATTCACAGATTTGCGTCACGCCGCTTCCCCAAACTTACTAGAGAAGTGTGGTAAAGGCTAATACGTCTGTAAATAAATACCATTTTAAATCACGTCTCGCACACTTTATGGGACACGATCGTTTACAAATATGGGCAACCCCGAATTGGTATATGAAAGCAATATTTTGAATAAAAACATGAAATTGCATTATTCGAGTCGTAATTTTGTAGGAAATTACAAGAAGGTATTTTTGCATCCCTTTGAAGCATTGGTCTCAAACTCAATTCAGAGCCACAGCTCTGAGGAGTTTAGCTCAGCTAGAAGTTTTCAGTTTTATAGATATACTCATGTTCTGTTTAATTGCATGTGTTACATTGTGAATTCAGAAAGATTTGTCTATGATCTGTAGAAGAAAAAATATATATATTTGTGCCCTTGGACCACAAAACCAGTCATAAGGGTCCATAGTTGAGATTATATATCTTCTGAAAGCTGAATAAATAATCTTTCCATTGATGTATGGTTTGTTAGGAATCAGACAATATTTGGCTGAGATGCAACTATTTGAAAATCTGGAATCTGAGGGTTAATATATTAAAATATTGAGAAAATCGCCTTTAAAGTTGTCCAAATTAAGTCCTTATCCATGCATATTAATAAACAAAAATATTATTTTTATATATTTACAGTAGGAAATTTACTAAATGTCTTCATGGAACATGATTTTTAATATCCTAATGGTTTTTGGCATAAAAGAAAAATTAATAATTTTGACCCATATGTATTTTTGGGTATTTCTACAAATATACCCATGCTACTTATGACTGCTTTTTTGGTTCAGGGTCACATATGTCTTTCTATTTTCTTAAGAGATTTACAATTAGCTGTTTATTTCTTCTCCAGGTGCGTCTGATGTTGCCACGGACACCGTGTCGGTGTTTGCGATGAAGGGAGAATCAGTCACTCTTCACACTAACATTACAATAAACCAACGAGAAAGATTTAAATGGTATTTTATTGATGGCCTCATCGCTCAAATCAATGGAGATCTCCGTTATATCTGCACAGATGTTCAGTGTAATAAAGAAGATGAGAGATTCAGAGACAGACTGAAGCTGGATCACCAGACCGGGGATCTTACGATCACAAACATCAGCACCTCAGATAATGGGGTTTATCATCTACAGATCTTCAGGAGCAGCCACGTTGGAAACGCTTTCAAAGTTGTTGTTAACGGTGAGTCATTAATGGATGTTTAAATAATTTTTTTAATCGATTGACAGCACTAAATATGATTAAATATTGCAGCCAGTACTGTAAACTGTGCTGAATTACAGTCAGGCAACACAAACCTGCTTTATGATTTAAAGCAATATCACTCACTAGAACATACAGAAAGAAATACATTTTTCTATGAACATATTTAATTTGTTGTCATGTTCTGAGTAGTTTAAAAGCACAATTACCTTTGTGGTTTGTACAACTTTCACTTAGGAACAAAAATCTGCCTTTAAACTTTATTGTGATAATTACCAATATCGACCGATATGAAAAAAATGTCTTTTGCCACATCGCCCAGCTCTATACGTCTTGAATTGAAATTTCTACGTCTGTAAGAATAAAGATAGACGCACACAGATCTTTTAAGCATAAATCATTTTGTATTTTTTCCATTTTTGCAGTTAATGTTGCTTCTAATCATTTTCTCAAGATCCAGGAAATTAATATGCTAAATAATCTTTCATGGTTTGTTCTTGTTATAGGGTTTCTGGTTGTCTAACAGCTCCTGGTTTGTGTTTCAGATGCTCCTGCTGATATGAAGAGAAAGTCACTGATGGAGGGAGAATCTGTCACTTTAGACACTCCTGAAGCGAAAACCCCAAATTATGTGATGACATGGTATTTTAATGACACTCGCATCGCTGAAATCACTGGAGATCGGAGTAAAATCTGTGAAGATGTTCAGTGTGATGAGAGATTCAGAGACAGATTGAAGCTGGATCATCAGACTGGATCTCTGACCATCACAGACACCAGAACCACAGACTCTGGACTTTATCAACAACAGATCAAATCCAGCAGAAAGCGCTACAGTACCACCAGCATTAAGAGCTTCAGTGTTTCTGTGACTGGTGAGTATAATTACGGCTATATGGATGAAAAGCATCTCTTACAGGGGAATGTGAAGATAAATATCATTACTTTTTATTGTATACTTGATTGCATTGGTGCTTTTGACATCACTGTATGAAACCGACTCCCTCAGACCTGCTGATATCGTATACTGTTTGTTTGTTATAGATATGACATATTCACTAATGACCGTCTCTTCTGTTCCAGATTCAGGCCTGTCTTCAGCTGTTAAGGCAGGAATATATTTAGCTGTTCTTCTGATGACGGCTGCAGCTGCTGTCGGTGTGATTTTCTATCACCTCAGGAGCTCCAAAAAGGGCAAGTATTACCTGCAGATAATATAGTGAGAGGAAAACACCTTTATTTGCAAAATTAGCATTTAACTGTGTACGATTTCATTCATTTCTGTAGCTGTGAATAACAGTATTCGTTTGTCGTTCTTTAACTTCTGTGATTTGTTGTTTTCGTACAGATGAAGAAATCCCTCAAGATCGGAGAGGATCCCAACAGGATCAGAGTGAAGATACTGATGCATTATTCCCAGTTATGTGAAGTGGTTGATCCCAGCGGCTTGTGATCTTAAGCTGCAACTTAGGCCCCGTTTACACTGTCAGTTAAATGTGACCCAATTCCGATTTGTTTTACTCATATGTGACACAGATCGGATCTGTTCTGTGACAGTGTAAACAGAAACAGCCCATGCTTTCGGATATTTCGAGATCGGTTTCATGCCTCTTCCATATGTGGATATAAATCGGGATGTGTCAATGCGACTGTCATGTAAACAAGCAGATAGGATTTTCTGAGGCATCGCGTTCTGTAAGTCATTAAAACTTGACAATTTTGTACTTCTCCGCGGTTTAATGACGTTATATGTGACCCATGCTGGCAAAATGAGTGTAAATGCACGGGCTATTTTGACCTACAGGCAAAAAAAAAAAATTTGAGGTTTTCACAAAAATTAGTTCATTAAGCCCTCGTTTAGTGATCCCAAAAATATATACCGTTATTGGAAGCATAGGTCATTTTAGTGATGTGAACATCTGTATGTCTTAAATTATGTATTCTAACGATTTGAAAGTTGCAGCTTATAAAACTGGAGTTTATTTATTTGGCATATATCTTCATAAAAAGTGACAAACTCCACGTTTGTCACTTTTTATGAAGATATATGCCAAATAAATAAACTCCAGTTTTATAAGCTGCAACTTTCACCATAAGAAAAACACCATAAGAAGTTTTTCCGATATTTCTGATATACCAAATTGTCTGATATTTCCTGGCAGTCATATTATTTTAATTTACCCCTATCATAAACACACAATAGCTTTACGGTTTACTGAACAGTGATTAGAAAATGATATCTTATTAGTTAGCCGGCTATTAAACAATGATGAAGTTTTATTAACATATAGAGAATTTTTAAACAAATTTAAAATGCCTAAGAAATTTGCGGTTATAATGGATATACAAACGTGCTGGAATGGTTTGAAATAGATATTTATTACTCCTGCAATTTCTGTAAAGCTTCTATATGCTTGCTATATATGCTATTTTTCATTGCACATATTTAATGAACATTTAATTAAGAAAAATTGGACATTGCTGTAAAACTAAATGGATTTGACATATTAATACACTTTAATGATCATGGTATCGATAAAGCTTATCTGGTACAATTATTAATATACATAGGAACGTTTCATATTTTAAAATGATTTCAAGTTTTATTTAAACGCTTTACAAAAAACTGTAAAAAGGCAATAATGTGTGTATGTATTTGTTATGGTTTATTGTAATTTTTATTGTATTTTTTTTATTTAGTTTCTTTTGTCTGCTTAGGGATGGATATTTCTCATTGTAGGCCTTTGTTCTTGGTCGTGGCAGTAATTTTAATAATAGGGGAAGGTATGGTTAGCGAGTCGGACTCGTAAGGTTGCGGGTTCGAGTCTCGGGCCGGCAGGGATTGTAGGTGGGGGGAGTGAATGTCCAGCGCTCTCTCCACCCTCAATACCACGACTGAGGTGCCCTTGAGCAAGGCACCGAACCCCCAACTGCTCCCCGGGCGCCCCAGCATTGGCACTGGGTGTGTGTTCACTGCTGTGTGTGTGTGTTCACTGCTGTGGGTGTGTGTTCACGGTGTGTGTGTTCACTGCTGTGTGTGTGCACGGTGTGTGTGTGTTCACGGTGTGTGTGTGTTCACTGCTTTGTGTGTGCACTTTGGATGGGATAAATGCTGAGCACAAATTCCAAGTATGGGTCATCATATACTTGTCCACATGTCACGTCACTTTCCCTTTCACTAATAATAAGCTTTACGGTTTACTGCACTTTGCTATTGTAGTTATAGCTGAAAATTTCTCTTTTTTTCACTTTTATTTTAGAAGTTATTTTCTATTGATATTGTTTTTGATAAAACTGTGAATAAATTATGTGCTGAAATTGAATAAACTGTTTAAATGTTAGAAGTGTTGTTTATTTAAACAAGTTATATTTTCAGTGAAAAGATCTTGGTTGGTAAGCATGTACCAGTGTTATTTTAGTATCTTTAATATACTATTAGTTGTCTGTAATATTTTAAATTTGATTTTCCGTTGTAATTTTGTCTCTTTTGTTTGTTTGTTGTTTTTTAAATGTCCATAGAAATAAAAAAATTTAATATCAGTTTCACTTTATTTTCAGTATATATATATATTATATTTTTTGAAAAGGCAAAAATATGTTTTTAATAGCTTTTTTAATAGGACCCTGGATATATGGAAATTTCCCAGGATGATTTTGTGTTTTGAACCACTTCAGGTGAATTTGTATAAACCTCCAGAAAATGTAATTAATCAATTCATTTGCTGAAGTTCCACTATAGACATTAAAATATAGGCTACTGCATGTGTTGGATAGCCTATCTATTTTAAATTGATATTTAAACTAAGACCCGGGCCAGCATCCACAAAACATCTTAAAGCTAAAAGTAGCTCCCAACTTGCCGATTTAGGAGAAAATCTTAAAAATAGTGGGCATGTCAGTCCTAAATTTAGGACTCCTAAATTTGCTCTAAGAGTAAATCACAAAGCGTTTTAGCGCTAATCTAGCTCCTAAATCTGAGAAATTTTAAAATTTATTTTCATTAACCAGTTGGGCAAAAAATAACAGCTGTTCTTGCATCCAGTTTTTATTATTATTATTATTTATTTATTACATTTGCATGTATTATCAGCCATTATTATTCTACTCTGTTAATTAAAAGGCTGTTTATATGCATATACTAATTGTTTTTGAGAAGCACACATGTAAGAGGCTGACAATTAGCTGGCCATATAGGCTGCTTGTTAAATTAGTGACACCTATCCTGCGTTTAAATTTTTTTATTTGAATGTTGCAATTGACATTTTATTTTGAAACCTTTATTTGAATACAGCAGCATATTGCACTCTACAATATTTCTATGAATAAATCTTTGACAGAGACTATCAGGGTTTTGTTAGGATCGGACAATATTTTGCCGAGATACGACGATTTGAAAATCTGCAATCTGAGGGTGCAAAAAAATCTAAATATTGAAAAAAATCGCTTTTGAAGTTGTGCAAATGACGTTCTTAGCAATGCATATTACTAATCAAAAATTACGTTTTGATATACGGTATAGGAAATGTATCTAAAATATCTGCAAAATATCCAAACGGAACATATGTTTACTTAATATCCCAATGATTTTTGGCATAAAATCAATCATTTTGACCCAATCAATGTATTGTTGGCGATTGTATACCCGTGCAACTTATGACTGGTTTTGTGCTCCAGGGTGAAATATGGGTAGCAAAATTTATTTTTAAATATAATATGCAAAATTGCAATGCAATATAGAAAAATGGCAATGTGTTTCTGCATTTAAATTGACATTTTCCCATGCATATGTCAATGTACTGTATTTACTACGATGTGCAAAGTGTTTAATAATTCATACACATTGTTTTGCTTCAAAGTGAGCTTTGTATTACTGTGATTCAGCACAGAGCTGGTTTGTTTGGTTCATTAGAACTCATTAGAATTTGAAATCCTTGTAGAGAAAATTTATTGGAAAAATACTCCCATAGTTTATGAATCTGGTTGTCAGTTTTGCACTTTATTTACAAGTTTGTATTGCATTGTAATTATATAATTCTACTGTTGGTTTTAATAACAGAATGTGGTTAATCTTAGATTTTTGACATCGCCTATATTGTTATTTCTCTTTGTCACTTTATCAGACTCGCTTTTTGGTTCACATATTATCTTAAATATGTGCAGTCCTCATTAAGCTCAAACTGCATCATACAGACATAAAATGTATCTGCAGTTCTTCAAACTGTCCGCTAGAGGTCCCTAAAACATCACAGATAGCTCTATAATATTTAATCTACTAAAATCAGGTATCTAAATACAATTTATATACAATTGTAATCCATAAACGAGTTTATGATGAGAATAATACGATTAAACAAAGTACAACATGCAACAAATGATACTGGAATGGCACATTGATTTTATTGATAATTGTATTTCAACTGGAGTTTAAATTTAGATTGTAGGTCTATATATATTTTATATTTACAGACTAAAGCTCCAAGATCTCACAATTTTTAGTCTCCTCCGCTTGTAGATCTGACATCATAAACCAGAAAAGCCAAAGTAGCCACACCTACCAAAGCAGAGAGGACCAATCGGATCACAGCTTCAGAAGCATTACAACAATGACTATGGCCTTCTGAGAGAGAGAGAGAGAGAGAGAGAGAGAGAGAGAGAGAGAGAGAGAGAGAGAGAGAGAGAGCAAATAACCAATAATGAAACGGATTTGTGATATTCAACCAGCTGACTTTAGTCTCATTATGACAATTTAGCAAAATCCCACTTCTGCTATACAGAAAAGTTTTCCTAGTTCTCTATGAAAAAAAACAACCTATTAATATCAGCGCTGCCGTACCTGAACATGTGTGACAGAGTTGACTGATGTCCAGATGTTGAGTCTGGTTGCTGATGGGATTGTTGAGCACACAGCTGTAGGTGTTTTTATCCTGATATTCCACCTCCAGAGGTAGAGAGAGACTGATGCTGAGATCAGACACACTGATGCTGGACAATAAACTGTTTCCTTTGTACCAGGAGAGAGTCACATGACTCACATTCACCACCGAACACAACAATGAACAATATGATGATGATGATGATGAAGAACATTGTGAAGAGTTAGTGCTGATGACAGGAACAGGCAGGCGAGCTGAAAACATGAGAGAAATATGGATAATAACAATTAAGTCTTTCATCTTTTTAAACATTCTACATATAACGTAGCCTATGCTGTAAATAACGTCTTATTCACCATAGACAGAAACACTGAATGTCTTTAGTGATAGCTTTGCTCCTCTCATCTCTAGTTTATAACGTCCAGCGTGTTGAGTTGTGGTGTTTGTGATGGTCAGAGATCCAGTTTGCTTGTTCAGTTTCAGTCTGTCTCTGAATCTCCCATCAAGAACACCATCATATGTGATGAAGATTCCAGTAGCTCTGTTGATTTCAGCAATCTTTTCGGCTCCAAAATTCCACATTATGTCATCATCTTCATGTATTTCAGTAACGTCAGTGTTTAAAGTGACAGAATCTCCTTCCATTTTTGAAACCGACTGTATTTCATTTGTCTCAGCACCAAACACACCTGATGAATATGAACAGGTTTCGTCAGAAATTAGACTCTTGTAGGTTTACAAAGGCTAAAGTCAAGTTGTAAATTGTAATGTTTACATGTAAATCGAAAATTTCCTTGACTTCTGTAGTAGTATTTTTTTTTTTCCATTTTTATCTCATGCAACAACCCCCCCCCCCCCCCACACACACACACACACACACACAAATACATTTATAACTTACCAATCAGATGACCCCAATACAAACAGAACAAAACTAACATGTGAGACATTTTCATTGAATGTTCAGTCAGAAGTTTGAGCTAATAAGACTGTCTGCTAAAAATAATCAAACTGATGTCACCAACCACAGCAGTACTATTAAACTGGTGTGTGAATCCTCCCACAATATTTGATCCTCCTAGTACACACACACACACACACACACACACAAACACACACACACACACACACAGAGAATAGTTATATAATTGTTCTTCTAGTTCTTACTGGATCTTTAACTGTTCTTAATGGGTGAAAACATTATTTTAATCATCTAAAATTGATCATGTTTGAAAGGAACTACTAGCTACGTTAAATATATAAAGTATAAGAATGAAATAATGTGAAATCGTCCTGAAATTTCATTGTAAAATAGAGATTTCTGAATTTAAAATTGTTGTAATCAACTCAATTTACAAAAAAACAAAAGTAAAAATTTTTTTGACTCTAGCAGCTCAACAGAGTCAAATTGAAACCTGCCATGGTTGGTTTTCTTCACATGTGTGATCTGGATCTGCTTTCAGGGCAAACAGCTTTGGCAGGAAAGTGGCCATTTCTTTGATGTGCGTTTGGTTTGTAGGTGAAGAGCATCTTCCTGTCCTGCTTTTATGAACCAGTCTGACTTTAGACAGAATTGCTGACAGCTGATTATCGCTCAACATTTAACCTACAATACTCTGAACTGAAAAGCGACCATTTATTCTTTAATCTGCAGGCACATTAGACCACAATAAGAAACTGTGTTTGACACAGAGGAAGAAAACACATTAACCATGTAGCCAGACCATTATTCATTGGTTAATATTTCTGTTTAACTTGATTAACACGCCTGATGATGATTCAATTAAAAAGTAGAACTGAGCCTATTTACTGATGGCTTATGAGACCTTTCGAGTGTGGGCCCGATTCCCCTTGACACCAGAAGGTCTCTATATGACATGCTGGTGGTGGTAATGTTAGCAGTCTCAAACAGGGGAGGGTGAGAAGTAGTATCTGTAGGAGATGATGAGTTGCACACAGATTATACTCTGCAGCATTGTGGCGCTTCCATAAATGGCTTTGCCCTTCGGCCAGAACGTCAATTCCTCATCACATAGTGTAATGCTCCATCTACAGGAAACTCAGAGCACATTTTTAAAGATTCTCTTAAAGAATAAAACTGGCTTTGAAACATACACAAATTTAAGTTAAAGTGAAAAACCAAAAAGCCCAAAATCTCAAATTTAACAGGTGCATGAAAAAACTGTGTTTTTGCCTGCAGTGTCTCCCCTTAAGGAAAATAAATGTCATTTAGTCACAAGTTTTAAGAATAAGTTCATAACATTCATAACATCCTCTATTCCAGCATTACAGATGAAGAAATCGCAGAAATGCCTCTGGAAGTTAAGAGGTTAAAAATGCCATACTGGAGCGCACTTATGTGACACACAGTAGATCACCCAGTAAAAAAGGTCCTAGAGAAAAGCTGGGAAAATGAAGAAAAAATTTAAATAAATAAATCACACACACACACACACATATACACACCGAGAATCAAGGCCGTAGCTGGGGTTTGCATAGCCCAGATTGTACAAGTGGGCCCTGTTTGAAATTGTTTAAATTGTATGTATGTTCGTAAGGCAGCATTTTTCAGTTTTCGGATGCAGCTGTGTGCAGAAGTCCTTCGCTACTCGAACCAGCCAGCTATGAGGCCACTGAGGTCCGGACCTCGGTAAATGTTTCATGTTCAAAAATAAAATTAGTTCTCTGAATGACTAATTTGCTGAACATGAATGTCTGCATGACATGTATAATTCAGTTTAGACAATTGTAGCGTCCGTGGTATAAAAATGATCATTGCGAGATGCTGACGAAGTAAACAAGTCTCTTTGAGAGAGTTGTGAGTGAGGACGCGGGCGCAGCCTCCGTGTTGCCAGATCCAGCTATTATAAGCATTTTAGCACTTTAAGTTAATAAAGTAGGAACTTGTAGTTTAGGGTCAGCAATATCTTTATCTTATCTTATTTGCAAAAGATTTGAAATAATTTCAGTTTATTTTTATTTTTTCATTTTTAGTAGCAATATCTAGCAACACTGCATCACTCAAACTGACAGTAATCAAAAAGCCCATGGACAGGTTATTGCTGACAGGATACGACATTCGGGAAGGGAAATGCAAAACTATCATTGACACTGTCACAAATAAGACACTGTGTCGAAACGTCAGTTTCGCATCAGCCATCCCTACCCATATTAGGGATAAGGGGAGTTCTCTGCTTTCGGGGCATATTCCGGGCTCGGAGCCCTCCCCCAGGACAGCACGCCAAAATATGCTTACTATTTGCTATCAGATTAGATGTAAGGGTGAACTCGTGAGTAGAGTATATAATTAGTTGTATTTGTATTTGTCTGTTATCCCCCGACCTCGCTCATTTTCAAAGCCTGGCTATGGCTGTAATGGTAACAGTAATGCCACCCGGTATGGTTTGAGCAATATATGTCTGTGCATGTACGGTATGGACAGATGCCCTTGGAGTGTGCATGGTGGCAGCACGCCACAGTTGTAGCTGCTAATAAAGTACCAACGTTGCCTTTCAATTGTGAAGCTGTTTTATTTAATGGACTCACAAGATCAGAACAACGGCCATGACCCACCCGAACCTCTACAATCCGTCGATAAACAATATAAAGAAAGCCAGATGTGCAATAACTATTGGGAATTGCTTGTTCACATGTGTGTTTACTGTTCAAGCCGATCTACTGCGCATGTGTGGAACACGTCCGCCGAGCGGACCACCAGCGTACACTTTTAGGTAGTATTAGGGACGCAGATGGTTTAAGAGTCTGGTTTTGACGCATGCTTTTGGCTTGAATAAAAATTTATACATTGTCCATACCTTCAGGATAAATTCGGATATGCCAATCCATTTATTGTCTATTTGGTATATTGCAAACAACACAAAATTATCATAAACAAACTTAGTGTTCATACAAACAAAATGTGTTTTTTTAGTCCATGTTGCTTTAAATGCTAATGAGCTCTGCTGACCCTCACTTCCATGGGGTGACGAGCAGACTTTAAACTTCAGCTGCGAAACTGGCTATCTAGCACATTATTAGGAAAGGCGATTTGCAAAGATTCATAAAAAAAAAAAACCTTATACTCACTTCTTCTGTAGATAAAGCTGGATCACGAATGATTCGCGCGAACATATATGCATTTAGACAGATCGGAGATTGGCGCATTCCCTTCAAAGCGAAAGTAACTCCGTCTGGTGTCGGAAGTAACTGACGACTGCTATATTCATTATTACATCTAACAACAAAACGCCTCAATCGCTTAATCGGAGACATCTTGTCCTCCCCTGCACCCGAGTCGACACAATGGTGGACTGACTGGACTCTCAGGGCATGTCTAAGACTTAGTACACACTGCAGGCTAAAGTGGCCCAAATCCGACTTTTTTGCCCAAATGTGACCCATATCTGATTTTCTTATGACAGTCTGAACAGCACAAATAGCCCTGCGAATTGCAAAGGGCGATTCCAAATCATCAGTCCTCATTCTGCTGGATCTTTCTGCTGCTTTTGACACTGCCAATCATCAGATCCTCCTGTCTACCCTCTCATCGCTGGGCATCACTCGGATTCCATTTCGCTGGTTTGAATCCTATCTCACCGGTAAATCCTTCAGGGTGGCCTTGGGAGGAGAGGTATCCAAACCACATCAACTGGTCACTGGAGTTCCTCAGGGATCGGTTCTTGGACCCCTCCTCTTCTCCACATACACTACATCACTGGGTCCCATCATACATGCACATGGCTTCTCCTATCACTGCTACGCCGATGACACACAGCTCTATCTCTCTTTTCAACCAGATGACCCAACGGTAGCTGCACGGATCTCAGGCTGCCTGGCGGACATCTCGGCATGGATGAAAGAACATCACCTACAGCTCAACCTGGCAAAGACAGAGCTTCTTGTCATCCCTGCCACTCCGACTCTACAGCATGACTTCACGATTCAGTTAGGCTCATCAATGATTACCCCATCAATTTTGGTCAGAAATCTTGGTGTTATCTTTGATGGCCAGCTGACCTTCAAAGAGCACATTGCAAAAACTGCTCGATCCTGCAGGTTTGCACTACACAACATCAGAAAGATCAGGCCCTTTCTGACAGAGCATGCTGCACAACTTCTTGTCCAGGCCCTTGTCATTTATAGGCTGGACTACTGCAATGCTCTTCTGGTTGGTCTGCCATCAAACACAATCAAACCTCTACAAATGATTCAGAATGCAGCGGCACGACTGATCTTCAACGAACCCAAAAGAGCGCATGTTACACCTCTCTTCATCTCCTTGCACTGGCTACCAGTGGCAGCTCGCATCCAGTTCAAGACATTGATGCTTGCATACAGAACTACCACAGGCTCAGCACCCTCCTACTTCCACTCACTATTACGAACCTACATCCCCTCCAGAAGTTTGAGATCTGCTAGTGAGTGACGCCTTGTGGTACCATCACAGAGAGGCTCAAAATCACTCTCCAGAACATTCTCGTTCACCATTCCTGGCTGGTGGAATAATCTTCCCACCCCTATCCGGAACGCCGGATCCCTGGCAACCTTCAAGCAACAACTAAAAACTAATCTCTTTCGGCACTACTAAACTAAAAAAAGAAGAAAAACATTAATCTTTCCCTCTATCTTTCTCTTAGTGATGTGATGTTCTGTGCCGAGGCTTCGAAGCTTGTATCAAAAATACGAAACATCTCACAGTGAAACAGTGTACCAGAGCTTGATTCGTTTTGCCATAACCACGTGATCAGTGACGTCTGAAGCTTCACTTTCGTGTACAACCGCGTGACTGCTTCGTAATCTGATTCAAAAATAGCTCAAACCCCTTGCGCAGGTTTCGCATGCCAAGCACCTTGGAACAGAGACTGAGCTCTTTTGAATTATCAGCATGGAACCAGCCAAGAAAAAAGACCGTTCGGAAGTCTGACAGCATTTTCAACTTGTATCAACAAATAAAATAAGCTAATAATAATAACAATAATTATTATTATTATTAGTAGTAGTAGTAGTAAGATTGGTATTTTAAAATAATAAATAATTATAATGAACTATAATATGAATAAATATTTACATGTGTATTTTATGCTTATTCAATGTATAACAAAATATGTTAAATAATAGGCCTACATAATGTAGGAAAATCATTTAAATATATTAATACATGTGACCTCTGTAAGAATCTATAGTCTGCCTCGACCCAACTTCCACTACACAATATATTTGATCATGCTCATTTCCCAAAATGGCTTAATTATTATAGAGAACAAGAAAGTCAACAGTTGTTTGTAGACCATTTGGTATGATCACGTCCTGAGCAAAAGGTGACCAATGGTAGCAGGTGTGGGACACTGAGAACCACCTCAGACAAAGGGGTGTCAGAACTTAATTAACATACAGACTACAGCTGTTACAAAAGGAGCAACTTCATTTACATGTAGGGTTGTAAACTGGAAATGTATAAAAGGCTTGAACTTATGATGTTCTGGGCTCATTCCGACTCCGTTGAATCCAAGGAACTACATGTACTTTGTCACTGCTATGCTGCAATAAACTTCTTCGTCAAGATCTTCAAAGTCCTCTTCACTTTTTCTTACACCTCCTTCTGTAGGTTGAGTGCCTAATTTGTTCTCAACAGCTTCCTTATAATAACAACACATCCTCCATGTTGAGACATTTTAGAGCTAAACATGCACGTTCACTAACCAGTTCACAAGCATTTCACAATAATGTCCTTTTCTTTTGATTACATATGCCTACATGAACCTTGCTTATGAATCCATGGGTTTATGAATAAAGATATAGCTAATGTGAATAATGCTGCATGTGTTGATCAAAGCACATTCATAAAAAAAAATGTTTCTGTACAAGTTACTTTATCCCATTTATGAATTATTTAATGAATTCATAAGCTATTGTGTACTGCATCCACGCAGAACAACTTTATTTCAGAATTTTTATTGTATTGCTTTTGGGGTTTTCAGAGCAGAAATATTGTTTCAGAGCAACAATATACAGAAAATAATGATTATTATTATAATAATGGGCCATCTGGGACATGTATCACCTTCTGACCACAAGATGTCGTAGTGTGCGCAGTGTTGGAAAACTTCAAGTAATTAATCTTTTTAGGATGCACTTGAGGGGAAAGCCTTGGTGCTTTGAAGCGTCTGCCAAATGACTAAATGTAAATGTAATGTAATATAACTGTATCTTTCATCATGTCCAATACTAATATGCTTTTTAAAACGTGTTTTTATTGTTTTTAGCCATATTTAATTAACAACCGCTAAAATATAGTTCTTCGTCAGCTTTTTGGCCTTTCCAGTATCCGTAGTACTTCCCCAAATCCGTGCAGCAAAAGCCATGTGGATATACAGCAATATATGTGGAAATCCAGAAACAGTCGAGCATGTTCTTCTCTACTGTTATGGTTATAATGAAGAAAGATCTCATCTAGGAAATTAAGAAAGCAGGAATCATGGGTGCTGAAGTTGACCTTTAAAAGTCTGTTATGTAGCACCCCTGTGTTAAAAGCTCCGAACTTTTCATTTCCTTTCAAAATTGAGGTGGATGCTAGTGCAAATGGAGCTGGAAATCTGCAAATCTTGCAAGAAGACGATCACGGGATGGATCATCCCGTGTGTTACTTCTCGAAGAAGTTTTTGAAACATCAACTGCATTATAGCACTATCGAAAAAGAACCTTTAGCGCTATTACTGTCTCTTCAGCACTTCGAAGTATATGTGGGTTCGAGTTCATTGCCAGTTAAAGTTTTTACTGATCATAATCCACTAACCTTCCTTGCAAAAATGCAGAACTCTAATCAGCGCATTATGCGGTGGGCATTGATTGTACAAGAGTTTAATATTGACATCTGTTATAAGAAAGGAAAAGAGAATGTGTTAGCAGATGCGTTGTCACGCTCTGTATAGGAATAATGTTAACTCTTAGTGGAGGGGGTGTTACGGAATTATGTAATTTCGTATAATGTTTTGAGTTTGTATATTGTTTGCATTTTGATTTTCTTTGTGTGTTTATTTTGTTGTTTGTTTCAGGATTACGATGATTAGCTGTGAGCTGGCTCCACTCCTTTGTGTGGGTTTAAAACAGTGCTTCCGTTTCCAGAAGACGAGTTGTTGCGATTCCGGGCCGGTCGCACTTCTCCTGTCTCCTCTCCAGCCGTCAGACCATTGTTGTAGCAGCTTATATGTTAGATACTTTTTGTCTTCATTTTCAGTGGCGTTCTTTGTAGGGTTGACCTGCCCTTTTCTTTTGAAATTCCGTTCGTTCTGTTTTGTTAGAGTATGGAGTTGTTGTATTTTGATTTTGGATATTTTGAGGGAAGTTATAGTTTGTCTAATTTATTTATTATCTGTTTTTGGTTGTTATTTTGGGCCTTGGGTTTTCCTGAAGATTATAACACCTATTGGTTTATTTTTTGTAACTTTGTTTGACCACACTCAACTTTCATATTGTTCAATTTCTTTTATCTTGATTTTTGTTGTTATTTGAATCGTTCGGGTCTGACGACTGGGCGTGGGAGTCATATGTATTTATTTTTTTTTTTTTTCTTTTGTTACGATTAAACCTAGACGAATCGTAATAGCGTGGTTTATTTATTTCCTTCTATATCACTGCCTCACACTCCACCCTAGTAGGTGGCGGAAATGCACCAAATCTGGTTTGCCAACCGCCATTAAGTTCAAAGAAGAAGAAAAGCCATGTGTCGGCTGGCTTGATCGCAGTAATGGCAGCACCGGTTGTTGTAGGCTGCACGTGGATAAAGAAGATTTTTGTTAGTGTGGGGGTGTTTGCATGGCTCGTGCACGGTAAGACGCTTATTTGCTACAATTCATCTTTCTGTCAACGA
This sequence comes from Barbus barbus, assembly GCF_936440315.1. Lineage (NCBI taxonomy): Eukaryota > Metazoa > Chordata > Actinopteri > Cypriniformes > Cyprinidae > Barbus > Barbus barbus. Next base: position 5,375,390 of record NC_136737.1, on the reverse strand, counting down.
TAAAAAAAAACAATGACATTTGTCATTCTAGACACCTTTTCTAGAGAGCAGTGAGCTGCTTAGTCTAACTTGCCTATCTTCTGCTCAGTGTCTCCGTTAACGACCGTATTACTTAATATTTCCACGCAAATGACATTTTGGGAAATGATCGCAATGCAGTTTGTGCTAAAATCTAAGATTGTAACTTAAAGATGATGACGCCTAGTTCTGCGACTATATATCACGTTGTAGGTGACGCACTGTTCCTCGACTAAAAGCCAATAGGATTTTTCCATAGGCTTTTGGATTATTGCAAAAAATAAGCTTTGTGTTCAATCATATGTTCATGAAACTTACACGTTTTGTCCATCATCGAGATAATCTTCACACAATAATGAAACTTTTATGAATTTTGACACCTAAATACAAGCCCCAGGCCTTAAAAGCTAAACTACAAGCAACATGTTCAGTAAAAAGGATTCGCTCTGTTGACATAATGTATATTCATGATACTTTGTGTATTGTGTTCAATCATTATTTGAATGTCAACTCTTTGTTTTTGTGTTGCATTAATAAATAATTTAAAAAAGTATTTACTCTGGATGAATTTTTTCATATAAACTGTAATAAATACAAAACTTGAGCCAAACTGAAATGAGACGTTAATAATAAATAGTAAGTAGTAAATAAATTAAATAATCATTAAAGCACGTTCTGTAAGATTTCTGTAAAAATCCTTGGCTAATATGAATGTTTTAATTAAAAACGTGTCTTCGTGTAGTACTCAATAAAGTTCTAGTGCATTCACAGCAGCATGGTATATTTATTTTAGTGAATAAAGTACCTCATTTCAGCTATCATTTTGTTAGGGTGGGTACACAATGTTATTTTTCCATTGCTTCTAGAAAATCCCCAATCTTTCTGCTTTCTAACAGCTTCATGTGTAAGCTTAATTTTAATGTGGCTTTAAGCAATATGCGTCATTAAAGTTTTACTTTCACCGTTACAAAGGCGCTACCAAGAGTCTCCGCTGGGATACATCAGCAGCAGTGTTGGGCAGTAACTAGTTACTGTAATACATGAACTACAGTGTAGCTAGTAAAAAGTAATAATTACTAATGAGATTTCAGTAATATTACAGTTACTATCCGTAAAACAGCTTTAGTTACTTTTAATGCCTCAGCCCCTACTGATTTGAAACCCAACTATCCAATAATTCCTAGATTTATTTTCATGATTGTCATGATACATGAAGTCAGCAGTGCAGCCAGCGAGCTTGAAATATGGAAAAGCTTATATTCAGCGGATGGAAATATTACCAATAGGCCTACTTGAATTTGTCAGAAGACAAGATGATCTGGACACCGACGTGTAAGCTGCGGCATTACTTTACTCTGGCGTTACACCCTCTGATCCCAATATAAACTGTATAAAATCTTTTTAGAGAATGAAACAATTTCTTATGAACTATTGAGTGTTTGTAATCACTTCTGACTGTGATCCAATGTGGATTTTGGTCAAATGATGAGGCTGAAATATATTGTTAGTAACATTTTAGAAGAATTTTATGGGAAAGATATGCAATTACAACTTATGTGGGGCGTGAAGACAACGTATTGTAACTAGTAGTGTAACTTTTTTTGTACTCTCCAAGAAGTGATTTATAATTGTCTGTTCATTTCATCTTCAGGTGTCCTCAGAGTGGATGCAGATAACGTCTCGGTGTCGGTGATGGAGGGAGATTCAGTCACTCTACTCACTGATGTGAAAATAATCCAACAAGAGAGAATGAAGTGGTATTTTAATGACATTCGCATAGCTCAAATCATTGACAATCAGAGTAAGATCTGTACAGATGATCAGTGTAAAGAGAGATTCAGAGACAGACTGAAGCTGGATCATCAGACTGGATCTCTGACCATCACAAACACCAGAACCACAGACTCTGGACTTTATAAACTGCTGATCAGCAGCAGCAGCATTGAAGAGATATTCAAAGTGTCTGTCCATGGTGAGTCATTAATGAATGTTTAAAGCAGGTTATTTGTGTTTAAATCGCACCTTCAATGTGTTATTTTTGACATTCAGAGCTGCTTTTTTATTTAATCATTAGAATGATTTATACAACAGAATAATTTGAGACTAATTTGTCTGTCCTTTAGCGAGCCATTAGATTTAGTTTCCTTTTAGTCAAACTTTCATCATCGCATTTCCAACCACCTTTTCTTATGTTTAAAATACTCTGGTATTTCATACTCATTGTTTTTAGTTCACTGGGTTCTAAAGTGTATTCAAAGGGTTTGATGTTAAAGGGATAGTTCACCCAAATTAACTAAAATCATGAAAATTGTGTCATTCATTACTCACCCTCATGCCGTTCCAAACCTGTAAGACCTGTAAGATCTTCTGAACACAAATTAAGATATTTTTAATGAAATCCGAGCGCTTTCCGACTCTCCATAGACAGCAAGGGTACTACCACGATCGAGGCACAGAAATGCAGTAAGGACATCGGTAAAACAGTCCATGTGACATCAGTGGTTCAACCATGATTTTACAAATACTTTTTCTGTGCAAAGAAAACAAAAATAACAACTTTATTCAACTATTCGTCTCCTCTGCATCACCCTAGAGCGCCAATTTAGGGAGTATCACGACGCACGCGTGCGCTTTGGGTTGGACGTTAACATGTTCTGATCAAAGCGTACACATGCGTGTTCTGTGTCCGCAGCAATGCATGCTTACGTTGTTTGTTAAGATCAAAGTACGCACATGCGTCGTTTTTATTTTTGGGTGAACTATCCCTTTAAATAAGTACCTACATTGTCTTTGTGAGCGCGAAATGTGGACAAATGTTGCTTTCGAGAATGAGAGTTAAGAGAATGTCAAATAATTACAAAATTTATGTCATAAATCAAATGTTATTGTGATTATTCAAGAAGCTTATTGAATATGTAATGCAGTAATTTATATTCTAGTGTAGTAATGCTTTAAAATGTGTATTTTATATATCCATATGTGTAATAGTCAATAGTAATCACTATTAACTTTTATTTTATTGTTTTTAGCTTGTCTAGGGACATTAATGTGCGCAATAATTTTCATAGTTTTTTTTTCCTGTTATAGAGTTTCCTCTCCAAAAAAGATTCTCCAGCAGTTGTTGGTTTGTGTTTCAGGTGTTTCTGCTGATGAGCGAAATGAAATGAAGAGAAAGTCAGCGAAGGAGGGAGAATATGTCACTTTAGATCCTGGAGTGCCAGAAAATCCAAATGATGTGATGACATGGTATTTTAATGACACTATCATCGCTGAAATCACTGGAGATCGGAGTAAGATCTGTACAGATGATCAGTGTGACGAGAGATTCAGAGACAGACTGAAGCTGGATCATCAGACTGGATCTCTGACCATCACCAACATCAGAACCACAGACTCTGGACTTTATGAACTAGAAATCACCAGCCACAAGCATCATCATTGTCATGGTCGCTGTACTGTCACCAGCATAAAGGACTTCTATCTTGATGTCATTGGTGAGAAGTTATGGCATTTGGATGGAAGAACTCTCTTAAGACCAGTTCACACTGCACCGACAGACGGCAACACACACTTCATCAGGTTTTTTCTGATGCCAGCGTCTGTTGGCTTCTGTCGGATCTCATTTTTGCTGATTGATCGTGCTGAATCGGCTCTTGTAAGGTTGTGGAACGTCTGAGTGACGTACTGTAATCTGGTGATTGTCCATGTTGATCAGGGTCTGTCGGTATATGGTGGGAATTGGGTTTTACTTGGTACTGAATCATCAGTGCTTTTGGCATCACAGTACCAAGCTGTGTTCTACTTTAAACTGAATCAGATTTAGATTTACTCTCTTAGACCTTCTGATATCTCAGTGTTCGTTGTAGATTAGTCTGACACTCTAACTAATGACTGTCTGTCTTTATCTGTTCCAGGTTCTGCCAGTTCTGCCCGGTCTTCAGCTGCTAGAGGAGGAATAATTGGTGGTGTTCTGATGGCGGCTCTAGCTGCTGTTGGTTTGATTTAATATCGCTGTAGTATCTACAGAAATGCCAAGTATCACCTACAGATACTATGGTGAGCTCAAGACATTGTCTGCATCGTGCAAAAATAGTGTTGAATGAGTTTGTGATTATTATTCAATGCAGACACGGAGAGAAACATGAAAAGGATGAAGACCGTGTATTAATGTAGTAAGTCTGTGTAGAAATCTGTTTTATCCCAATGAGCATATCAATGGGAAATAAACATTTCAAACAATCTCCTTCTCTAACTGATGAGCAATTTCCTGAGTACTTTTAAATGACGCTGTTGATTTCTCTCTTAATCTTCTGTGATGTATTGTTTTCTTACAGGACAAGAAATATGGAGGTCACATGATCTGAGAGGATCGCAACAACAGGGATTATTTTGTGCCAACCCCCCCCCCCCCCCCCTCCCCCCCATGCAATTAAATTGCCAAAAATGTATTTATAAGGCAGAATGTTAAAATAAGACTGTTTTTAAGATGTAGAATTTAAGAAATTATTGGGAAATGTATTTATTTTTAACTCTATTGCATCTATTCTGGCGTTAACGTGGGGCATCCAGGGAATGAATATGCACTTTTTTGTTATAATGGTGGGTTTGTTTTTGGATTATATGTATGTTATCATTCCAAAGGAATGTCTCCAGGAGAATCAGCAGTCGCTCACCTGTTACTCTTATGATAGTTGCATATGAATGAAAACCAAACACTGATGTTGCTAGACAATTATGTACTGTTACACAGAAACTTTAAGATTGAAAATTAATTTTATTCTCTAAGATGAACAACACTATCCATATTGATGATCATGATAATGTATGGGCATCATCATAAAAGACATCAAGTACCTAGTCTTATATCTTTATTTTTCCCTATTGTCACGCACCTTTTTTGTTTCTTCAAAACAATGTTAAGAAAATGTGAAATCTTCATTGAGAAAATAAGTTGGAAAATGCTTCCAGAGCCCATAAACTACTGAATAAATGGTTGTCACCTTTGTACTGAAATTGTATTTTGGCTCTGAGTATGTCATTTTTACTAATATATCAGTTTCTTTTGATGGCAGAATGTGAATAAATGTAACACAGTCTGTGTTGTTCTTAAATAAACCGCAAATTATCAAACGCAAATCATACCTCTCGAAGACGATCCGCACCGCGAAGATACGGAGAGCAAGTGGCCGGCTTCAGGGTGCTCCACCCCGGGCGCTGGGTCGGGGTGGAGCACCCTATCTAATAAACAAATTATTAGAGCTGGGTAGATTACATACAAATTGCAAGTAATCTGTTACTGATTCCAAATTACATGACAAAAATCTAAATCCGTAACGTAGTCCATTGCATTACACATTTTAGGTCATATAATCAGATTACTTTTGATATAATTTATCACATTGATTTAAACAGGATAATCTTGTAACACGATGTAAAAATACAAAGAGTGAGAAAATATATTCCTTTCATTGTAATTAACATGAAGTGCATTAAAGATTATATTACATCAAGGTTTCCCAAACGGGTTTGCAAAGGAACTGCAGGGGTTTGTGAGTTTAATGAAAGGCAAACATGTAATTAAATCATAAAAACGTTCAATCAAAATAATTCACTTTCTAAAGAAGAAATATTTAGTTTACCTGCATGCCATACGACCATTAACCAGTTTTAGAGAACCGTGAACATGCAAATGTGATATTTAATTATTAAAATACTTATTTTAAAACCTCAAGGGGTCATTGATTATGATTTCACTTTTTTTTAACTTCAGTGTGTAATGTTGCTGTGTGCGCATAAAAAAAAAAAACATTGCAAAGTTGCGATGTTCAAAATTCAATGCAAATGTAGATATTTTCTTGATTGACAATCCCTTTAAAGTAAATATATTCAGACGACAAAAAGTTTGAGAATGTCGGCAAATTAGAAATAGCTAAGTATTTGTGCATTTTAATGAGTTAGAAAGACAAAAGCCTTGCGATAATACATGGTTATATAACCTACTGGGTGATAATTCAAATAAAAATGAATGTGTTCATCAGTAGTTGATGCAATGTTGAAACACTTCTTATACCTGAAATGATTTTTGTAAATGCATTGGTCAAATGACTAGTCTATGTGTGAATGTCCACAAAACTGGACTTTCTGAGTGTATATAGGCTATTTTAGAAAGGAAAATTTAAAAGAGGAATTAGAGAGAATCAATAAATGATTAATAATGTATTTCTATTGTGTGAATAATATGTAATCATGTAATCAATAAAAAAAGTAACTAGTCTGATTCCGAGTATTTTAAAATGTAATTTACTCTAATTATAAGTAGGCTACTTAATTTTTGCAATCTGATTACGTAATCCAGATTACATGTAATCAGTTACTACCCAGCTCTGCATATACATTATCATATTTGTAAATATTATCAGTGTAAAAAACAAACAAAAAAACTACTTGGTAGCATGTTAAAATATAATTTATATTATACTATTTTTTTCTTCATCTTTTGAATATTTTCCATTTTAATTGTTTTTATAGTGTTTTTTTTTTCACTGTCTATATAAATTCATTATGATTTTTAAGTTTTAGTCTGAGTAATTTTAGTTCTTCGTTGTAAACTAAAGAAACGTAATGTTGCCTTGGCAACTGGAAAAAAAACTGGTTTATGGTTTCAAATCATGTAAATGTTTTAGTTGACAATAATATATAATTTTGTGAAAACGTGAATGAAAAAGACTGCCCTACTTTTTGAAAACACAAAGCTTTTCAAATTAATTGAGTGAATTAATTACATTTTCATTTATAGTGTTGCTATGACATATCTTAAATTAAAATATTGGCAAATAAATATGTAAATTATTCATATGCCTGTATATAATAACTTTATCTTTCAGATGAATCTCTTTTATTGGGATTGTGTTTTGTCATTGGTTATTCGACCTTCACCTTCATCCCCTAGATGTACATTTTTCTGGACCTTTTTTTGATAGTGTTAATTGGAAGAAAGCATGGTTACTTCCTGAAAAATTTAGCATTTCTAATAAAATAAGAGAGGGACATTTTAAGAATTTGCGTAATGTCTATCCAACAAACTCCCAAATTGCTTCTTTTTTTTTTTTTTTTTTTATCTGTCTAACTTATGTGTATTCTGCAAAGTTAAGGAATAAACTTTACTTCATTTATTCTAATATTGCAATCAGGTTAAATCATTTTGTGAGAACTTAAGATGTTATTTATCCTCTTTTGTAAAATATTATTAAATTTTTTTGCTGAAAGATATATTTCTGTATTTTTATGGCAGTGACCATTCTATTAATCTTGTTGTTAATTACTCCGTGTTGTGTTGTAAATGTTTTTATTAAATAAAAAAAATAAAAAAGTAGCCTATAAACTTCAAGAAAATTTAATTCTTAGACACACAAAAAAAAAGTATATTGTATGTGCTGGATGTTTATTTTAAATTAATAAATTCCAGGTGGCAAATGTCGACATATTTAAGCTTTTGACTGATGTCAGTCAATAAATTTATGTTTACTGTTGTTCATAGTTTATCCACAAAAGGGCGCAATATAACAAGTGGCGAGCGATGACAGGAATGATTCATTCTAGCGAATCACTTCGTTCGTGCGGCTCGCTAAAAGAATCAATTTAATGAACCGATTCATTCGAGTGAACTATTTCTTTAAAAACTGTTGCTTATAACTACGTTTTCGCTCAAAATAGTTCGTCAATCATACGAGAAGCTTAACAGTTTCTGGTGTTTCAGAATCATTTCGCCCAAATCATGAAAAATAATCAATTAGAAAGATCTGATTCGGAACATCAGTTACCTTTTACTAGTTTCTGTCAAAAATACATGAACAACAGTATCCTGAAACTCTACACCAGAGCAATAAATATCTCTACCATATGTAATATGTATTATTAACGAGCATTTTGTGTCGTAACATGTTTTGAGGTCTACGTAGTGCACACACTTCCTCAGCCTCATCCAGGGTGTGGAAACACCTTCAACACGTCCCTACACACACACGCACGCACGCACGCACGCACACACACACACACACACTCACACACACACACACTAGAGGGAGAGAGAGGGAGAGAGGGAATAAGGGGGCGGTGAATCGTTTGCCACCCGCATATTTTCTTTCTTTAGTCCTCTTCTCTCTCTGAATCTCCCGTTTTCCTCCAAACATGGCTGCGCTCTCAGCCTGGTTCTGGAACGAGCGCTTCTGGCTTCCGCACAATGTCACTTGGGCGGATCTGGCCGACCCAGCGCCCGGGGTGGAGCACCCTAAAGCCGGCCACTTGCTCTCCGCGCTGCCGCTGGCCTTGGGGATCTTCGCGGTGCGGATCGTCTTCGAGAGGTATGATTTGCGTTTGATTGGACGCCTTTTGGCGTGTCTGGCATTCATTTGGCCATCCACAACTGTGTGTAGACTCAACTTATGTATAAATATCAATCTTTTAAACTCACATCACATACTTTCCTGGGTCTTAATATTCGAGGATATGCATGCACGTGTCTGAAATTTTAAAAGAAGCTGTTTTGAAGTCCATTTGGGCTGGATGAACTTGAGAGGAATTTCTAGTCTTCAAGTTATGAACTTTCAGCCTGATGCATCTGTCAGCTGACCAGCTTAAGGCCTAGACTCAGAAAAGAGGATTGCATTTATTCTTCTTAGCTTAAAGTCTTTTTTATGTGTATTTTTATCACCCTTATCTTTACAACCGCACTCTCACTTTAAAGAAAGCATGCTTTTCAGTCAAACGTCCTTGTTGAGTACAAGTACAAGGAACACGTGTGATGATATAGTTACCAAATGTTGATTTTTACACTATAATATAAGCTTACTTTGACTTGTTATAGCACTTGCATATCAATGCTCTTTTGTTGATTTTGATTGCTTCCATTGTCCTCAAGTTGCATTGGATCTACTAAATGTAAATAATATCTGGAAATTGTGTCAGAAATGAACACCACACCTTTAGAAAAGCCTGTGATGCATTTACTGTATAAACATGTGCAGTGTCATGTCTCAACTATGCTTTGAATTCAAGGGAGCTTGAGTGGTAACTTGTGTGTCAGTGTGGGGAAAGCTTGGTTTTAAAGGCACAGCGCACTCAAAAATGAATGACTGTTTTCTGTCATCGTTTACTCGCCCTTACCTTTTGATAATTTTTGAGAGCTTTTTTTATGTGGAACACGACAGGAGCTGTTTGGTACAATGTTCACGCTGCTCTTTTCCATACAATGAAAGTGAATGGGGACCTGGGGCCTGTTTCATAAAACAAGTTTACCAAATAAGCCAGGTTTGTTTCAGTTAGTCTGACTTATTGGCAGCTGATTTAGTTCAAAATAAATAAGTCTAACTGAAATAAGCCTGGCTTGTTTGGTAAACCTGTTTTATGAAACAGCCCTCAGTTTTGTCAGGGTTTGAAATAAATACTAAAGCGACTTTAAAGTTATGTATGTTCTTGACATTACATGTTTTTTAAATTATTATTTGAATGTGTTCCTTGAGGTTTACTTAAAATGTTAATAACTTATTTTTCGCACACACACACACACACACACACACAAAAAAAGACAATATTAAAAATAATAATAATAATTTCTCTCTAAAACGACCTGTTTTAAGGGGCGGGTCCTTTCAGGCTTCACAGTAATTGGCCACTGTTATGATTGGCTAATGTCATTGCATAGGAAACGCTATCAACGCCCCCTCACTATTGCATGTCCCCTCACTGCATGAGTGTTAGTTGACAACATAATCAAAATAAACATTTCCAGACAAAGCATTATTAAATCATTTACTCACGGTTTGTGATACAGCTGCAGTCAGATCTAGTACCGCTTCATCATTCAACAAATGTTTCTTTGTGAACTCTCCATGACACTGTGCCTCGTTTACAAAACAAAATGCTCCGCTCAATCCTCTGACACGGTCAGGTATGCCATTAAAAATAAACTATCCATTTGTTCCTTCCGCTGGGATCCTTCTGATATCTGTACGAAGATGCCAACAAGCTGTTTAAACCAAACGCGCCAAAGCAAAAGTTCTTCTTTCACTCCATTAGTCTAATTGACGACAGACTCGAGCGCGTGGACTTTGTCGGGAAGCGAACGCGCATCTCTATACTGTATCCAGTGTAGGCAAGATAGCAGCAGTGATTGTAATTTCTATTTTCTTTTAACGCAACGTGACACTCACTTTTAGCATGATCAAGTTTTAGCCGTTAGTGACTGAACGCCAGTGGGCGGGGCCTATGGTGAGAAGATGAGTATTCGTCGATGTTTTGCTTTGGAGGCAGTGTTTATGCAAACGACTGTGCCTAGGCGACGTCACCTTGCCCATCGGTTCCAGCTTGATTAAATAAATGCTTAGTTTATAATGAGGAAGACGTTTTAAGCTATATATGAAACTTGCAGGATAGTTTAATGATACGAAGACCAAATTTGATTTCTTCTGCTTTAAACTCTAATATTATATTAGAATAAAATGCACTACATTTACATTTATGCAGTTAGCAGACGCTTTTATCCAAAGCGACTTACATTGCATTCAAGTTACAGGTTTTTGGGGGTTTTTTTACATTTTATCAGCTCTTGCTTTCCCTGGAAATCTTGGCGTTGCTAGCGCCATGCTCTATTATTTGAGCTACAGGAAAGCCGCACTATTTGCTTTATGGCTTTATGCATGCCTTTTACCAGTTTGAGTGTAAGTAAATGATGCTAAAATCGTAATTTTAGGGCAAATTATTCCGTTAATATGCACGCTTCAAATTTTCACACTAGCGAAACATTTAAAAAAGGCAAATTACTATGCTAGTTACACCAAACCCCAGGCTGTCTGTCATAACCCGATTCTGTTACGTAAGAGCCAGCGTCGCTCTATCTGCTGTTGGCTTTCTGCAGGAAAGCATTCAACGTCTTGAACTAATATTTTAGATTTAGGACTAATAATAGACTGCAGAAACATTCCAGAGTGTTCTCAGCTGAACTTTTGGCGGGTGGGATCTCGTTTGACATCTAAAACCCAGTGTTCATGAGAAAAAGTGGGTCCTTTATGGTTACAAGCCGAACTGTGGTGCTACTGAATAATGACTAAATTCATATGTAATGGTGTTTGAATGAAACTCCCCCGAAACAACCTTTATTTTTTTAGGTTGGCTGCTTCAGGGTTCATTGATGTGGAGTATGATAAGTATCTTGATGAACCTGTTAGGAGAAACTTCTTCTTACTGATCCAGTTGAGGTAAAGGTGCTTGTGGTTTTGAGTCTGGTTGCACCAGTTCTGTTGAAACTATGTAAAATTTGTACTTGCGTGGTTTGCGGCACATCGCTAAAAATAGCAAGTGAAACCAGTCTTAGCTCAGACACATGGCATCACCAAATGTGTTGGGTTTCTTCTTAAAAGTGTGAAACTTTGAAATATTTGTGTACTTAAAATTAATGTTTAATAACGTCAGTGGAAGAGATTGAGGTGTATAAAGTTTATTTACCTGACGCATTTGTGTCCATTTGTTTTTTTTTTCAGATTGCATACTAGAATACACACTAAACAGTATTAAGAGAGATACTATTTAAATTAAGTTTAGATTTAATTTGTGTTTTTGCCATGTTTTTAACATGTCTAGTGTTTATTTATTTTATTTCAGCTTTATTGTTTTAGCATTGTTAAACTAATTGGAAACAACAGATGTTTCCTTGGCAAGTAGATGAAAAATCAGTTTTTCTAACTGTTTACCTTGAGGGAAACCTAAAGCTTCGTTTTGTGGATAAGCAAGTCTTGGGAATCCCGCCAGACCTCATTCTTGCAGAAGAACTTGTAAATGTTCAGTGTATCTCTTGAGGAACATTCAGTTTATGGGGCGGTTCATGGTTTATGAAGCAGATAGCAGGCGTTTAGTGTAATGCATGAACATATTGCATTGACTCTGGGTGAATTGGGCCTCTTTTGTTGTGCCGGCCTACTTGGTTTCACAGAAGAGCGTTGTCAGGCGCACACCCCTGTCATGTTTCACTATGTCCTCATGTCTTGGGTCTGACCGAGCCTCTGAGGAGGCCAATTAGCCTAGTTGGTCCAGAGGGGGTTGGTCTGGTTTCAGGGGGACATCTGCATGCGGTTGGTCAGGATGACTTCAGCTGTCTTTCTCTTAATTTATTCATCAGTGGTGACTGCGGACCACAGATAGTGTTGATGTGCTTTAGCAATGACGAGTTACATACTTGCAGGGGTTTTAAACCTCTATACAGAGTTGTTTTTATTGAACTATGGGGGTGTCCTTGCAGTTAATTTTATGTTATTTTAGGGTCAAAGTTCTTGTTTCATTTTGTTGTCATTAGAGTTAAAGGATTTTACAAGAGGGGATTTTGAATATCTCCTTTTATCACTACAAAAATCAGAAAATGCTCTCAAAAGCCCAAAAAAATAAATGTTTTTACGAATAAAATGTATAAAATCAGGTAAATTATATAGGTTATAGTGTTGGGTAAGTTACTCTAAAAAAGTAATTCATTACTACTTACTAATCACATCTTCAGCAGCGTAATTAGATTGCTGTACTAATTAATCTCTCTAAAAAGTATTACGTTACTTTATAAATCCAATCCCATCTCAACCTCGACCAGCTGAACAATACCAGAATGAACATGAAACGGCTCCTTTCAAATAAATAATATAAAGCTGCATAAATTATTCTTGAACTGACCAAAGTATTTAAAGGGAGAAGGTTAACTTAAAAACATACATTTTAACATTAGATGTTGCATGTTGATGTTAAATCCACTGTTGTTTTGTATAGGCTAGAATTGTTTTACAGCCTATACAGTAGCCTATTTACATCAGAAGTAACTGTAATTAAATTACAAAGAAATTAAAAGCAGTATCTTTACTTTTTCAAGGGAAATGTAATACGGTTATTAATTACTTAGTAATGCATTACACACGAATCTGATTATTTATTAACAAACCCCTCAGTAAAAACCTTCAGAATATAATTAGGAATAAAACTGTAAATTATGGTGTATGTAAGTGCTACTGAAGTGGAGGAAAAAACTCATTTTGAGAAAACGGCCTTTATATATTGTAATTGTAATTTTAAATCTGCAGGCACAAATACATAAAGTGCGATTTAAATAAACACTTAAGTGTATTTTAAGTGTGTGTGGGGGGTCTGGCAAACTTTGTGTTTCTTGGTTCCTCAACATTTACTCAACCTTCATTCACACCAGAATAATTACACGCACAAGGTCTTATCCATGTAGCACTTGTTTAGGCTCATTTTCTCAAAGGAATGTGTTCAACTGTCGTGCCGATAACATCGGATCATAAGGACTCTGCAGGAGTGACGCTGGCATTCACAGGGCTGTTGCTCAAGAGGTTTACGTTCTGGAAATGTGTCATCACCCGTTTCCAAGATCCTTCCCTCTAGAGCTCAGTCTGTCACTGAATAGTTAATGCTCTAGACAGCTCTTGTACTGTGGGTCTACTGGGTTTTCCTGAGTCAAACATTGCCTTTTGGTTTTAGCTTACATGCATTGTCATAAATATATGTCAAGTTGTTTGATTACATCTTTGCATTTAATTAACAATTAATATATTTCATTGCATTTTATGTTTACATAGGATACACGAGTTGAACATCTAAGCATCTGCAACCTCTTTTGAGTTTAACTAAGTTTTTGTTTTAAAGTTTTTATCTTAAGTTCAATTCAGAACTACCATCACTTTACAAACTTGAGTTTAAAAGCATTTTTCATCCCTAGCTAAACCAATGTAGTTCCCGCACTGAAAAAGTTTTTTTTGACAGTCACTTAAGTTAACTTTTTTTTTTTTTAGTGGGCTGAAATTTAAATGTAGGAAAAAACATAATCGTTTCAGACAATTTCAAAACCGTCAGAAATTCAGATCTTAAATCTTGGTCGTACTTGGTTTTAATGATTTTTGGATGGAGCGTAAATGTAAAACTTGGTTATTTGGTGTTGTAAGTATTCCACAATGATGTAAATGATCTTTAATTTATGAATTGTACTAAAATAATCAAATCTAAATGTGACCATTTAGTACAAAATTGCAGTTCAATCCAATCGTGACAATTTTTTTGATGCATTGCATTATTTAGAAATGAATTGCAATTTAATCGTAATTATCACTTCATGTTGCACTTCATATTTTTATAAAAGTATCTCCCAAATCTTGATTCTTGAACTGAATCATACTTAAAAGTCAGATTCCATGATGCATCACATAATTTAGTGAAAAAAAAAAAACTATAATCAAATTGACTTAATTTGAAATTTTGTAAAGAATCTCAATTGAATTGGATTTTCTGATGTATTATATTTAGTAAAGAATTGTAGGTGTTGTCAGTCCTGTGTCTTGTTTGTACCAGTTTTTCTCCGTGGCATCGACGCCGCCTCCCGCTTCGCCGACCTAATCCGTCGGGATTGCCCATTCTACGAGTTTGCAGACGGTTTCCGCAAGATTGCCGCGGCGACGGCGTGGGATGATGAAACGCTTAATAAGCTGTTCTGGCTCGGGGCCAATTACCACCGTCCCGTGGACCTCCCAGACACTACCGGCCTGAGTTGGAGAGAGGGAATCTACCGGTGTCTGGGAAACGTCCGGGCCCGAGCCAGCCTGCCGCCGTTCGCGGCTTCCCCGAGCCCTCTGCAATTCGCGCTTCCAGAGTGCCCCCGCAAACCCGCGCTTCCGCGCTTCAAGAGGGCCCTCCAGTGCCGGCTCCTCGCACGTGCCCTCCTGCGTCTCCGCTGGTTCCATCCAGCTCCACGCTGCCAGAGCGCCCCACAGAGTCCGCGCTGGCAGAGCGCTCCTCAGTGGCTCCCAGGGGGGAACTTCCCCAAGAAAATTTGGGGGGGGGGGGTAATAGGGTCACGGCCTATTACCCCTCTTGCGGCCCGAAAAAATAAGGCCGTGGCCTCTCGAGTCTCCTGACCCGCCATGGCCTCCCGAGTCAATCATTGACTTAATTTTAAATTTTGTAAAGAATCTCAATTGAATTGGATTTTCTGATGGATTACATTTAGTAAAGAATTGTAGTTGTTGTCAGTCCTGTGTCTTGTTTCCGCCCCCTCTCATGTCTCTATTTGGCCCTCCTCGTTCCTGTCATCATTAGTTAATTAGTCCCGAGCCCTGTGTGATTAGTCCTCACCTGTTTCTGTTGATTTCCTAGTGTTTATAAGCCCTGTGTTTCCCAGCCCCTGTGTCCGGTCTGAACGTCGTCAATGTTCGTCTCTCCCCAAGCTCCTCGTTTATCTGTGGATTCAAATAAAGAACTATTTGGAATCTCCTTGTCTCCGCGCTCCTTGTGTCCCGAGAGGGTTCTGACAGTTGTATTAATTGTAATTAAATGTAGTCATTGTCAGTATATATTTACACCCATATTTTTGGCTTATTCTAAGAATTTAGCATTGGAAACTTATTATGCATGTGATTATCAAAATTTGGTTGATTGTCTTTAGTTTTATTTGAACTTAACAGAAAAGTTTGCCCAAAAATTAAAATTGTCATTTACTCACCCTCAGTTGATGGTAACCATTAACTTTCCAAGTATAGAAAAAATGCCATTGAAGTCAATGGCTGCCTACCGTCAACTGTTTGGGTACCCACATTCTTCAAAATATCTTTAGCGTTCAATTGAAGAAAAAAAAAACTCAAACAGGTTTGGAACAACTTGAGGGTGGGTAAATGATGACAGAGTTGTCATTTCTGGGTGAACAATCCCTTTAACCTTGAGCTGTCAAATTGTTTTTTAGTCATTATCAGTATCATTATCTGTAGTCTTTTGTTGGGGTCATGTTGACCTGACTTTTTTCCTGGGGTCACTTATCATGCTCTAAATTTACATCCTGTAAAGACATAGAAACACACAGAACGAGTCTCCACCCAAATAGGACAAGCTCAGGTCATGTTTCACTTATCAGAGCCTCAAATCAAATTAGTGAGAAAATGGCAAATGCTGTTAGCCGGCTGTCCTGGCGACGTTTGCATGCAGCACTGAATGCGAGCCTGATACACAAACGCCCACACAACAGCCAATACATGAACAATTCAGAATCCCTGCTTTGAAAACATCAGCAAATTCTGTGCCAGAAATGATGTGTGACGGCAGTGATGTAATCCGCATGAATCAAGCATTCAGCTTTTGACCCTGAGCTGTTGCCACACTTCATCCTGTTTAACATTGAATCAAAGGTCCAGTGCTGTTGCCTGTTACCGGTCAGTTTTGTGTCGTCATTGTTTCAAAAGGTCTTCAAAACCTTGTGATTTCATTCAAGCCAGCATGGAAATACTCTACTTCCCTTTCATAGCTCATATAAAGAAGTGACGTTCTTCCTCAGTATTGCTTTGTTTTCCAGTACAAATATATAAATGAAATCAAGGTACATTTAATTGAGACACAAAATGATCTAAGAATGTCTTTTATTAAAAAAATAAATAAAATTAATGAAAATTAGGTGAGATTGCTTAAAACAAAAAATATCTTTCAGTGCGTGCAGAACTTAATATGAAGGTAAAACAAAATAATTTTCTAACATTACTGACAGACATTTGCTTACAGCAAATATTTTACTAAAACTTAAAAACAACTTTAGTTTTGCTGTTGAAGCAATTTTTGCGCCACCAATTTTGCCAAATATTTTTTTGCAATTTTTCTTGCTTTAAATTTAAAGACAATCGGCAGATTATTGCACAAGTGAAAGTGAATTTTTAAAGAATGAAAGCATAAAAAAAAGTTTGTTTAGTGTAAAGAAAATGTGCTGTGCTAAATATTTTTGTTTTATATAAAATAATGATTTTACTAAATATTTTAGAGTCTAAAAATTGCTGTAAAATCAAAGCTATAGGTCTAAACTTATGTTCCAAATTTGAAGTTGATGTTTAAAAAATAATGACGTTGCTGTGAGATTTTATTTTGGTACTATACCAAAAATAGCCATTGTCTATCACAAAATAGCCACCTAATATGGAATATTGAGACTCATCAAAAAAATATTTTTTTGCCCATAAAAAGTTTTGCTGATGATCATTTAAAAATATTTTAAAGTACGCTTTGTCTGATTTCAAAATAGTTTTTATGTTTGCAAATTACTATTTTACGATGACTAGTAAAATGTGTGATGAGGAAAAACTTGTCATAGAAGTAATCTCCCTTCTCAAATAAACCCATTTTGATATTTGTAGTGCAAAACGAGACACGGAGGAACATCATTTTGTGCACATAGATCCGGTTTTATACCCAACAAAAGATCCACACGTGACAAAGCCTTCTATTGTCTCAGAGTAGGAAAAGACCTCGTGCCACGTGGAGTCTTCTTTCTTGGAGCCACCGATTTGTGTCTCCAGACGTCCCTCCAGAGCAGCCCACCGGCCTGAAACGGAACATGTGACGAAACGGGCCAAGTCCGGCCGGGGCAGCTTTAATGCATCACTGTAAAAAATGATCGTGATTTTAACGGTAAAAAACTGTGAAAATGCTACGGTAAAAACCTGTTACATGGTTAACGGAAAGTTCCTGTAAAATTTACAGGGAAAAACCGTAAACTGACGTTCCCAGAATTCCCTGCGTTCCATTTCAAATTCTGTTTGAATTTGACGTTTTTTCTTTGAAATAACTGTTTCTTCTTAGTTTTCTATTATCAGTTATGTTTATTAGGGTTGTATGTTACATCTAATGTTGTTAAATTAATGTTTATAGCATATTTCAGTTTAAGGAGTCTCACCATGATGGTGTATAGTGCTTGTGTGAATGACACTGTGCACCTTCTATATATGCTATTGTTTAAAAGTTGCTTGTGATGGGCTTTGGCTCATCATGTGACTTTCTCATCATCATCATCTGCATTTGGTGGTTATCAGTGTATTTCAAAGGAACAAAACAGATTTCAGTACTTTAATAGGTTGGTATATTAAGATTATATCAGTTAAAGAAATTACGGTATTTAACTGTAAATTTAAGTTAAAACCTAAAATGTTGCTACTGTATATTTACGGTAGAATTCTGGCAACCACAGCTGCCAGTATTTTACCGTAAATTTGACGGATCTGTTTTTACAGTGAGTATTTTGCTGAGACTGGCATTTGCAGATTAACCAAGATTTGATTGTTCAAAACGTCTGTTTACTGTTGAACTAGCTGAGATTTTGGTGTTGTCTCTAATCAGCGGGCTAATGTTTAGTTCGGACACAACCATCACTTTGACCCTGTCGTCGTAAACTGAATATTGTAAATGTGTCAATCAGGGAACGTCACTGTTTACACAACTCCGTTTGTGTCTTAGCCTGAGACACTCAAAATGTCTTTCCACCCTGTTTTAATTCAAATATATTTTTATGTCGAGTGTCAGATTCCACAGTGCAGCATGTAGTATTTGTGGACAGTTTAACGGGCCTAGAGACATAGTTCACCCACGTGTGCCAATTCTGGCTTAATGAACTGCTCAAAACGACCATTGTCAACACATTGCTCCAACGGCCAGTGAGCAAGTAAGGTCATTACGGAGCGGTGTGTTTATTAAACTGCTCGCTGGTCCAGTTTTATTGTTTGAGAGACGTGGAGTGAGTTTTATATTAAGAACTTTGATCACGATTAACTGGTGTTTTTGTTCTTATGAAGACTTTGTGTAAATGTATTGCATGGGGATTGATTTGTGTGTTTGAAAATGCATTTTGTCTTTAGCCTGTGTTTTTGTATTTAGTTTTAGGAAGTGTGCCACTAGTTTTTCCTAGTTTGCCCAAAATGAACAGATTTTCCCACCCAAAACACACATCATTGATTGAATCGGTGTTAAAATGGTGTTTTCAATTCAGAGTTTTCAAAGAAATCAATCTATAAATGGCTAAAAGACACATGATCTTAGTTACTTCACAGACACGAAACATCTTTATTTTTAGCTAGGTTTCTTAGAAAACCAAGTCCTGGCCGTGTTGTATAATGAAGCCAAGGCCCTAGATTTCCATTTATTGACGTCTGTGATCAGACGAGGATGTATTTGATTCTTATTTGATTTCTTTATGGTGCGAGATAAACCTGACCTGACGATGTGAGATGTTTGGGATCAGGACATGCAAATAGATTTCCATCACCCACCACCAGTGCTCATTTGTAAAAAAAAATTTAGATGTAATGCAACTAAAGTGTCCCACTCATAAATGTTCCCGTCCTTAAGATTCGCCTCTGGCGTTCATTAATCATGGAGTCAGACTGATTTGTTTTGCATTCGTTGGAGTTTTAGGAATGTAGCTGGGTTTTGCATGAGTCAAATCATTGGCTTATTGTAATGCGTCTGAAATGCTGCTATTTAAGAACTAACTAGATAAACTAGCTCCTAAACGACCACCTTAAGTTTTGGGATGTTGTTGTTGTCCGTTATTAGTATGTCCTTGCTATTATACAGTATATCTATCACTGTACGCCTACTACTAGAACTGGATTTCAAAATGTACATAGTGAAATCTTGTTTGATCATGTTAATTTTCATTAAATCAAGATTTGTGTTTGAGTTGTAGAGCAGTAGGTTAAATCTAGATGAGTAAAGTCTGTAAACAAACATTGATGTTATTTCAAACCTTCACACAAGGCTTTGTCAAGATTTTTTTAAAAGCTTGGAAGTTTAAAGATTTGACTTGAAATCAATAAAATATTATGAACATGTTCTAGCACATTGTTTAAATGTTTAAGCAAGTTGCTACCATGATGCTGCTAACATGTTTTAGCACATTACCAGCATGGTTTAGCATGTTGATAACATTTTAACATGTTGTTAAATTGAATTATCATGTTTTAGCATGTTTTAACACATTGTTTTCATGAATTAGCACGTTGATACCATGTCTTAACACTCTTTGGCCTGCTTTACCTTGCCACTTTGCTAACATGATTTAACACATTATTAACATGTTCCTAGCATGATTTGAAACGCATTGTTAGCATGAATTAGCATGTGGTTACCATTTTGCTAGAATGTTTTAGCACATTGCTAGTATGTTTTAGCATGATGCTAAGATGTTTTAGCATTTACTCCGTGCTTCACTGACAGGATGCGCATGACTATCGCAGCTTTTGCCTAATCGCGATTGCAATTTCATTTCGATTTATTGTGCAGCCCTAAGCGAGAGTAGATTACATACAAAGTCAGACACAAACAGACATAAATTCATGCCGGGAAATGCGAATGATGTGAATTGGGCAAGTGTTTGCTGCATATGCGTGACATTCGCCTCAATCTTTTCCGTGCAATTCGAAAAATTTCAACTTGAGCGGAAAATTTGCATGATGTGATGTTGCACAAGCCAATCAGAGAACGGCTTATTGACACGTCCGATTGCATCTGGAAAAAAAACAAAATGATTAATGCTTGTATCTTAAAATTTAGTCTCAGAAGCCAACATCATTAAATCAGTTTAATGTAAAACACTTCAGATCTGGATTAGTGCATCTGGCATGTAAATCGCTTGTATTCGGTCTTGATGGCGCAGGATGAGATTGTGATTTATCTCTGTGTTCCTCCTGCAGGTATATCGCAGGTCCATGTGCCTCCATCCTTCAGATCCATACGGAGTTGAGTCGGAGAGCTCAGCCCAACACCGTCCTGGAGAAAGTGTTTACATCCATCACAAAGGTATGCTGAAGCAACGTAATGGAAAATAATGCCATGCCGTGAGAGAGAGAGAGTCATTGACCAAAACTGATTCTCAACATGAAGTAGACATTTTTTTCAGTCCTTGTTTTTCTCTTTTAAGAACCTGTTGCCTCTCTGCTTTCACTGTGTGTTTTATGAGGCCAGCAGAGTGATATCTTCAACTTTAGTCTAGAAACTGACAATAAATACACCTGAGGCAGGTTTAACATTAGCAGACAGAAGAATAGAGTTGAAACTTTGTCTTTACAATCACCAATGACTTCAAAGAGCCGTTTTGACAAGCTGCTGTAAAATGTTTTTATCAGCTCTGAAGCCGAAGCTGGTGTTGTAGGTGGAGATCTGAACCGATAACTTTCGGATGAAAGCTGTCAATTTGTGGTGTCGTTTTTCATTTGTCATTTTGCTGGTTATTCTGTAGGTCTTTCTTGAACTTCAGGCAATTTTGTGCATTTTATGTTCCGGGTTTTTTCTATTTTATGGAAAGTAGAATTTATATATCTTTGTTCCATTTATGCTCCAAGGCTTGATTTTTATTTATTTATTAATTGTTTTAATGAAAACGAAAATGAATTTCTTCTGACCCAGACTTTAAAGCTTACGGTGTAAAAATTCATAATAAATATTATATATTTCAGTTTAAAACTAACATCATGAAAAAGTCAAATAAATGCAACTAATTAATTATTTATTGTGTGATCTTTGTACAGTTTTACATTAACTTTAAGCAATTTATGTTTTTATTATTTTTCTGAAAACTTCTTAGAATTTATTTCTTTTTGTCTTCTACCAAGACTTTAAAGCTTACAATGTAAAAATCTCTAAGAAATATATCATTTCGATTTAAAGCTATCATAAATAAAAAGAAAAAGTGAAATAAATGTAGCTTATTTCAGTGATTTAGATACATTTTTATGCGAATTATGCCTGTAACAAATTTTGCATCAAATTATTTACCTTATAACATTTAGTTAATTTATTAATTTGTTAGTATACAAAAGTGTCAGTGAAGGTCGTGAGATACAAGACATGTGAAGCAAACAAAGTTAAATTAAGATGTAAATTTTTAGTTATTGTCGGCGCCGATAGCCTTGTGTCTAGCATGACGACATAAGCGTTGTTGCGCTACGGGCGTCCCAAGTTCGAATCCGGACTAGAGGACCTTTCCTGATACCGCCCCTTTTTCTTAAAGAAAAAAGTTATAATTTAATGAATTTTTTTTTTTTTTTTGTCATTTCCAGTTTAGCTTAAAGTGTCAAATTATGTAAAATATGTGAAAATATGAATTACTTGGTTTGTGTATAGGACAAATAAATAAAATGCTAGAAAGAATTCCACAGTACAATGAAGGTAACTCACAGTGTTTGTTGTTTATTCCAGTCCCCAGACTCTAGGCACTTAGAGGGTCTGTCTAAGCAGCTGGACTGGGATGTGCGGAAGGTCCAGCGATGGTTTCGACACCGGCGGAACCAGGACAAACCCAGCACAAGAACCAAGTTTTGCGAGAGCATGTACGTTTTAATGCTTTTCTGCTAGCGCACATGCATGCTATCGCATTAGCATATAGAAATTAATTCAAATATGCCACCCAGAATCTCATATTTTCATTTTATACCATTTATAGGAAAAATTATGAGGAAATTATAATCGATATTATTTGTCAAGTCTCTAGTGTAAGCTACTCAAGTATTAGTACACAAGCTAATAATAATTCATATTAGAGATAGTTGGTTTGGGTCATTAGAATTCTTTGAGGAATGTTTTGAGATTCCAATGGAAAAATACTTGTGGTTCCATTGCCAGTGAAACAGTGGGTGGTGGGCGGAGTCTCTTCCTCCATTGGTCGGTTTTCCTGTCAATCACAGTTTCACACTGGAACCGCTCTAGATTGGCCGTGAAAATATGCATGTTGATGTTGTCGTGCTTTACATGGGAAACTATTACACATCTACCGTCATATATTTTGGAAACAGAGCCCTGTGGGGTCTTTCCTGATTTAGTAATATCAGATATATCTGTTGGCCGGCCTCATTCTCTGTGACTCAGCAGTGAATTCAGGCCTCTGGCTGCCATTGTTTCCCAACACATGTGATTGGATTGATGGGATCATGTTAAACATTTCCTTTCTGATTTCTATACACTGTGGTTTGTCTCATATGCAGCCGTGTGTTTGAGTTTCTGTCATTTGTTTTCTCTGCAGGTGGAGGTTTACATTCTATCTATGTATATTTATGTATGGTATCCGTTTCTTGTGGCAGGTGAGTTACAACTGAAAGATGTAGAATTAGACAGATATCACTGTTTGGGCCATTTATGTAATTTTTTAATGCGTGTGTGTGTGTGTGTGTGTGTGTGTGTTTGTTTTCTAGTCTCCCTGGATGTGGGATACGAGACACTGCTGGTACAATTACCCTTATCAGGTAACGCTTAAAATGTTGCCATTTTATGTGGGTTTAAATGAACCTTAAGGGTGAACTTTGACATTTTCAGGAATATTTTGGCTGTTATGTTTAATTTGTGTGAACAGTCCACAATATAAGAGCGTACAAAAGAAATCTGCAAAGAACATGTGCTTTTCTGAAATCAAAAATGGAAATATATTTAGCAAGAAAAGGCTTTGTGACATTATTTCCATGACAATTACCTACATTTTCAACCCAATGTAATGTATAAAAAAAAATTATAACAATATTATAAAGATATATATATATATATATATATATATATATATATATATATATATATATATATATATATATACACCTATACCTATAATTTGATGTTATATTAATATAATAATTGAAGTGTTTCTATATCATGGTAGTATTTGTCATTGTTGAATATATGCTAATTTAAATTGTCGTCTTAAGCATAATTAAATAGCTAAGTATATAAATGATTGCAAATGAAGAATGCAAGAATTTCTTTGTGTGTATAATGCTTTGGGTATCAGAAAAGCGCATTATAAATAATTTATTATTTAAATGTATTAATAATAATAATAATAATGATTATTCATGTGCTTAGTTGTCATGAAAATCTTAAAGATCTTAATGTCTGTCACTTCATGCATAAAATAAAATGAAATTATTTTATTTTATATTTACGGACTAAATGCACTGTCATAAATAAAATGCAATAAATAAAAAATAAAAAAAAATACAATTGATTTGATTTCACTTTTTATTTTATTTAGATATGACAAATTATTTTAGCATTTAGATGCATTTAAATGACAGTTGATGGTGTTATTGTAGAATAATTAATATACTAGTATTTAGTATTTATTGTATTAATATTTATTAATATTTGGGTTTTCATATTTTCTGTTGTCATTTTTAATTTTATAGTAGTTTGTTGTGTGTTTTGTCATTTTTATTAGTTCTTGTTTGTCCATTTCATTGTGTTATTTTTAAATTAATTTTAGTTTGAGTTTTTGTTTGTCAATTTAATACTTCAGCTTGAACTAAACAAAAATTACGTTCCCTGGGCAACTTGCCTAAATAAACAAAATCTCAATGATCCTACAATTGATTTCACATTTTTAATTTTATGCACATTTTTAAACGCGTTTATTTATTATGATAAAAATGAAAACCTCTCAACTGTTCACAATTGTTTTACTTTTCCATTTTATGCTACTTATTTTATTAAAATTTTTATTTTGTTTCATTTCATTATTTCATTTATCACCTAGTGTTTTACCAGCTTCCTCGGATGTTTTTTTTTTCTCCTCCTCAATTTGTGTGTGTGTGTGTGTGTGTAGGTGCTGAGCTCAGGCCTGTATTATTATTATATATCAGAACTGTCCTTCTACTGGTCGCTCATGTTCTCACAGTTCACAGACATCAAAAGAAAGGTGAGCATTTCTGAATCAAACGCCATCTATTCATTTCTATTGTGTTTAATCCATTATTAAATTCACTTCTCTCCTCTCACAACTTCCCACCGCACCAGACATGCATATTCAAAGCAGTTGTATACAGTGCTATGCATAAGTTTAGACACCCATGCTAAAGTTGACTATAAAGAGAAATAAAAAATAATCTTTTGGAAATCGAACTTAATGCTTTAATTTAAAAAATTAGGAAAAATCCAACCTTTAAGGACACCAATTTTCTTTGTGAATGAATAATGTATCGTAAATAAATAAATGTTCTTCCTTAAAATACAGGGTGCATAAGTCTGGACACCCCTATGTTAAATTCCCATAGAGGCAGGCAGATTTTTATTTTTAAAGGCCAGTTACTTCATGGATCCAGGATACTATGCATCCTGATAAAGTTCCCTTGGCTTTTGGATTTAAAATAGCCCCACATCATCACATAGCCTTCACCATACCTAGAGATTGGCATGGAGTATTTTCCATAAGATCATCTCTCAATGCAAATCAAACCAGCTATTAGGCTAACTGAAATAAAACCATGCCAATGTTTTTGGTCCATGAAGTAACTGGCCTTTAAAAATAAAAATCTGCCTGCCTCTATGGGAATTTAACATAGGGGTGCCCAGACTTATGCACCCTGTATTTTAAGGAAGAACATTTATTTATTTACGATACATTATTCATTCACAAAGAAAATTGGTGTCCTTAAAGGTTGGATTTTTCCCATTTTTTTTTATTAAGGCATTAAGTTCAATTTCCAATTTCT
Organism: Barbus barbus; assembly: GCF_936440315.1. Classification (NCBI taxonomy): domain Eukaryota; kingdom Metazoa; phylum Chordata; class Actinopteri; order Cypriniformes; family Cyprinidae; genus Barbus; species Barbus barbus. Next base: position 5,350,062 of record NC_136737.1, on the reverse strand, counting down.
CTTTTTAGTCAACTTTAGCATGGGTGTCTAAACTTATGCATAGCACTGTATTTATATATATATATCGACTCTAAGGTCAAAATACTGCTGTTTTACATACTTGTTCTCTACAGCTCTGTCATGTGATACAGATTAAAACTACTCCAGATCGGTGTGTTATAGAGAAGGAAAAGGCCTTAAACTACACAAGAATGAACTCAGCAGCTGTCAGACACACATGGCTTTTGTTTCTCGCTCGTAAAGACACACAACCCCAGTGTTTGACTCTGGCGAGCGTCTTCAGGGTGCGGCCCGTGTATTTGTTTAAGATACGGCCTGCAGCCGTAGCCATTATGAGCCCAGAGTTTTGTATAATAAGTTACAGTGACTCAATCGTAACCGAGATTGTTCCTCTTTATTTGACCCGGCGGAAATACTCTGGAGGATAGGGAAAAGTTACAAACCTGAATTGTTTTTGTGCGCTCGTGTTTAATTTGCATCACATTTCCATGTCCTGTCGGTAGTTTTTAACATATTTCTCATGTATTCCTGCAGGATTTCCTCATCATGTTCATTCATCATCTGGCGACCATCAGCCTGATCAGTTTCTCGTATGTAAATAACATGTTGCGTGTGGGGAGTCTGGTCATGTGTGTTCACGACACATCGGACTTCCTGCTGGAGGTAAGAACAACTGCGGGGCGACGTAACAATGGCTTTACTGTCATGTTATTCTGAACAATATTCATAAACCAGCATCGAGCTGAGAAGCAGTGTGAAATTTTATACGAAATTACCTGCGTAACTTTTTTTTTTTCTCTGATACATGAATAATTGATTTATAAATCAATATTTAACTAGATTTTGAAGTAGAATTGCACCTAAAATTACTAGTATTTTGATATTCAGTGCTACATGAGCAGCGTTTACAAAACCGATATATTCAAAATCATCGGTATTATTTTCTAATAATATTATTGTAATATATTGTGCATGTATATATTATACATTTTATAATATATATGCAGTATATTACGATAAAATTAAATAAAAACAAAGTGATAAATCAACAAATATTTTATCATTTTATTTTTATTATAGATAGAGATACCAAATATTATTATTTTATCATTATATTACCATTTAGAAATGAGCATTTAAATGACAGTTGATGCATTTTTAGGATTCACTTTCCATTGTCATTTCGATTTTAGTTGTAGTCATTTTTTTTGTATTTGTTATTTTTTGTCTATTTAGTATTTTTTTTTTAATTATTATTATTATTATTAATTAATTTTAATTTTTAAATGTCGCCTTAACAGCTTAACTTAAAAAAATTAAATGCAAGAAATAAGTTTAAGGTTTTTTTATATATTTGTTTTATTTAATTGAACATTTTTTAATTCTAAATATAGTTTTTGTTTTAGTTGGCAAGAGTGAATGTTTTATTAAAAAAAATAATAATAATATATAACTGTATTTAAATAAGTATTGATGTATACAATTCTATCCCACTGTATTTTTTTCCAAATGCAACATTTTTAGTTTTTATTTATTCATTTTCTTTTTTTTTGTCTTATAGGCCGCAAAGTTAGCAAACTATGCCAAATACCAGCGTTTATGTGACTTCTTGTTTGTGGTGTTCAGTATGATCTTCTTCGGGACGAGATTGATCATTTTCCCATTCTGGTCAGTATCACATCCGTGTGTGTGTGTGTGTGTGTGTGTGTGCGCAGGCAATCATTTAATAGTCCAATTAACTGTATTTGAGAGCCGCTGATGGTCTCCTGCAGAGAGAAACCCGAGCAGCTGGATTCGGTGTCTGGGTTTTGGTATCACGATGACAGAACCCACACGCAGTCCAGATCCACTGACCTCCACCACACTCAATCACATAGAGAAATCACTAGTATATGCCTTAAAGATTCTATACTATTTTAGAAATCGGTTAGTTCCAGTCCTTGATTCTGATTGGTCAGCAGCTGTGTTTTATTCACGATAAAGAGCAGCTATGACCGTTTCATCCAGTTCTGTGCATCACACCCTTAGCTACATAAACAATCGATAATATAGTGTCAAAACTGTTCCGTGTGTTATGTATTCAGCAAAATGAAGTGTTTATTATTTATGTAATGAATAATGAGTGAAGGGGTTGCAGTGACTCGTGTCTAACAACGCCCTTCAGCTGTGACTTATGCACAATACAGCACAGCCTCTTATTACTTAGCACTTTCTATTATACTAAATATTGCATACTAAATGCATATCAATAGCATTAATTCAGTATTCATATTATTAATGCTAAAATAAGTATTAAACATGTTGAAAGTTTCAAGCATTATATAAATGTAAATGAAAATCATATGAAATGAAATAAAAAAAATAGTTAATGTATTAGGTAGCAAATTATTGCATTGCATTGCTGGGTAATAGTAATTAAATAAATGCCTTTATAACTTTAATATGAATCGCAGTGAAGAATGCTTAGTTGGCATGATATAAATTTCACAAAAAAACAAGATCTTAAATGGAGGATTTTTTTATAGGATTTATCAAGAATTAATGTAATAGAAATGTTAAAAGTCAAATATCAAAACATGAATGGCAGTGTATATTTTATTATTACCTAGTTTTAACGTCAACAGATCATGAAAACCATATGTCTGCAGCCATAGTCATAGAGTATATTAATTTATTTTCTATCAAAACAACAACTTAATGTTTATGTAAGTGATGATTATTTGAATGCTTATGTTATAAAATGAGGTCAATTATTTTATTAATTATATATCCAGTATTTTTATTATTGATATTTTGTGCCAGTTTCCCAGGCTATTTCGTTATCTTGAATGCATGGGATAGAAATGGGTGCCGTCAGAATGAGAGTCCAAACTGCTGATAAAACATCACAATAATCAACACCACTCCAGTCCATCAATTAACATCTTGTGAAGCCAAAAGATGTGTGTTTGTAAGATACAAATCCATCATTGAGATGTTTTAACTTAAAACCGTTGCTTCTGGTCAAAATATGACTCCATAATAATGCTTCATCCAGTTTACTGGTAAAATTGACAAATAATGGTAAAATGAATTCTCCCCACATTTTTAGGTAAGATGCAGTGTTTTGTTGTTACAGGATTCTGAACACGACGCTCTTTGAGAGCTGGGACATCATCGGGCCGTACCCATCCTGGTGGCTCTTCAACTCTCTGCTGCTGGTGCTGCAGGTGCTGCACATCATCTGGTCCTACCTCATCGCCCGCATAGCCTTCAAAGCCATCATGAGAGGAAAGGTGAGCACAAACCTGATGTTATTCGCTCGCTCTGAGCCACATGTTCAGGAGGTTCAAGTTGTGTAGTTACACGCATTTCCTCTCTTTTTTTATCTTTCTCTCCTGCAGAACTGGTTTGTCTTTCCCCTCTCTAGCTGCTGGAAGGCTGTTCCCGTCTTTCAGCTTCTGTCCTGATAGAAATCTTTCGCTCTTTCTGCTAAACTCGCTCGCTTTAGGGTCTTTCCCTCTCTCTCAGTCTCTTCGGCTGTAAGTCTACTTTCTTTACTTGATTTCCTGATTGATTTTGTAGCAACCATAAATGTGAATTAAACTGAATGTGTTTCAAAGGACTAGTTTACTCCAAAAATGCAATTTTGCTGAACATTTAATCCATTCAAGATGTAGATGAGTTTGTTTCTTTATCAGATTTGGAGAAATTTAGCATTACGTCACTTGCTCACCAGTGGATGTGAATGGGTGCCGTCAGAATGAGAGTCCAAACGGCTCATAAAAACATCACAATAATCCAGTGAAGTGAAAAGCTTCATGTTTGTAAGAAACAAATCCATCATTAAGACGTTTTTAACTTCAAACTGTCTCTTCTGGCTAAAATATGACTCCATAATAATGCTTCCTGCAGTGAAAAAGTGAGCTCTACTGAATCGGGAGCAAAAAGCATTATTTACAGTCTCAACTGTTGGAGGATTTTGATGTGAGGGGACAGCAGGAGATAGACTTTTTCAATGGAGGAAGTGTTATTATGGAGTCATATTGTAGCCAAAAGCAACAATTTGAAGTTAAAACCTCTTAATGATGGATTTGCTTCTTACATACACACAGCTTTTGTCTTCTAAAGATGTTAATTGATGGACTGGAGTAGTGTGGATTATTGTGATGTTTTTATCAGCTGTTTGGACTCTCATTCTGACGGCACCCATTCACATCCATTGGTGAGCAAGTGATGTAATGCTACATTTCTCCAAATCTGATGAAGAAACAAACTCATCTTGAATGGAGGATTTGGCTTTTAAAGCACCCAAGCGCCCTCTAGAGGAAGGCTGCCAACATTTTCCAGCCAGAGTATTGAACCAAAATGGTCCTTTAATTAAAAACCGACCATTGGATTGGTCTACTTTAAAAACCGTTAAACAAATTAAAGTTGATCAAATAAGTAAACAATTAGAGCATTAAAAGTACTCCAACTAATACCCCAAATGTCGTTCCAGGTGTCCAAAGATGACCGCAGCGACATCGAAAGCAGCTCGGAGGAAGAAACCGAAACGACACCCAAAGAGCGACTCAAGACGGCTTCGTGCCGAGGAGAAAACGGCACCAACGGCCATTTTGGCTCCAAACCCTGGAGCCAGAATCACAACAACTGGTGACGCTCCCTCCACGTGGCCTTACGCACAAAGAACTCATGTCTCAGAAATATCGTGACGGGACTATTCCTCATCCCTGTACCTCACGCCAACACCAAAACTAACAAAATCACCCTGTTGTGGGATTTTTGAGACTCGATGACAGAGATTGGGGCATCATTCCGGTGATGGTGGGACAGTAATGACATTATGGCCACTACAAGAAGCTTGTGATAGAGAAAAACGATTGAATTAGTGATATTTGCATTCCCTCGTTTCCTTTTCTTGGGAGCTGAGAAGACGTTTCTTTTTCACGCTTCGTTTTACTGAATTCATGGAAGAAGATTCTCTTCAGATTTTAATGGTCAGATGTACTTGAGTTTCCAGTTGCTTTTCTTTTCGTGTTCATTGTTTGTTTTGGTAACTGATGTGTTTATAATTTGTTTTCTGTGCTGTTTTTCATTTTGCTTTTTTTATGTTTGGAAACCAAATAAGGTTATTAAAAATGAAAGGCCTTTTTCCTGTAATGAGATGCTTTTTGATTTATTAGGTGAGTGTTTTACCTTCCACTGGAAATCAGGGTGGATTCAATTAAATGTGCGAAATAAAATATTAAATGTATATGAAATAAAATATGAAAATTGAAATAAGTTTAGGGTTCCCATGGTCATCCTAGAAATGTCTGAATTTTAAAAGTGTAGTTTCCTGTCTTGTAGTCGATTTTGAAATCTTTAAAAATGTCTATTTCTATACTGCAGAAAAGTGGGAATTTTCCGATCATAATGAGCATTGTAAATGCAAATAATAATTAAATTAATGTTAAATAATATCTAGATCCTGAAGCAGAACCAGTTGAGATCTACTGGTGTGTTGAATAAAACAGTTATTTTAATTATATTTACACACTTTTTATAGTGTTTATGAATATTTTTTATATTTTCGGTGATTTAAGTTGTAGTAATTGTATGTGCTTTTGTCATTTCTATTTAGTTTTAATTTATATTTAAGATTTAGTATTATTTTAGTACTTCAGTCTAAACTTATTTTCAGTTTGCTGATTGATTTAAGTTTTTTTTTTATCTAATATTTGTTTTATTTCAATGAACTAAAGCAATTGTAATAATTTTAGTTGTAGTAAAAACACTGAAATGCCATGTGTAATCTTTAAAAACATTTGTACACCTGGAAAAACATGGTAAAATAATTTTTTAACAGGTGTGGGAATGCTACTGATCTATAGGACATGCACGAACACTCATGATAATAGATTTAACTAGGAGCATTTAATATATTACAACTCATTGATCTCATTGAACTCCACAAAAACGCAAATGAATGCAGGTGGGTGTCTGCTGACAATCTCCTGGGCCATATACTGTCCCACCCGTGTGACATGATCAGTGTCCGGTTAAGTGATTATTTACAGCCTGTGTCTTCAGTCTTTAATGGTCTCTGAAGCCGCGCTCTCATTCGCCGCCACCAGGTCCAGCTGTTTCTTTTTCAGCCAGTATCGCTGAGCCCGCAGGACGCACAGGTATCCGCCGTACACCGTCAACAGCATCATGGAGCCCGAGAAGAGCTTATAACCCACATCAGCGATGCGCTTCCCACTGAGCATGACGGATCTGTGAAGATAGCACATATACATTACAGAGATGACTATTTGATGTCTGCATTTACATCTGCAAGACGTATTTTTAGGAGTGTTTGCTCACCTGCAACACACCTATAGAACATTTCATATCAGATGTCAAATAGACGTCTTTAAGATGTAAAACTGACATCTTAAAGAAATCTCTCAGATGTTTGTACACAGCAGATGCTTTCCAGATCAAGTGATCTTTAACAGACATCTTGCAGACGTATGCGTACTAACTGGGTAGCATCTCAGAAAACAGAACGGTTGCCATTTGGTTATTTTTTGGAGAACCAATTAAGAAGGTTCTGGGAATGTTCTGCAAACCTAAAAAGACTGTGTTTTGTCTGCAAAGGCTGGCTAATCCAAAAACAAACCTTAAAAACTCATGAGAACCCAAAACACGTTCCCAGAACATACCAAAAATCTGCTGCATGGATGCAAAATATGTCAAAGCTTTAAAATATGAAAGGATAATATCTGAAATATCATGAATAATATAAAAAAAAAAGTGTCACATTTTACAAAAAGTCTGAAAACTGTAATTGTGTAGTGGCTCTAAAATTAAATTCAAGATCTTGAAAGTTCTTCCAATACGTCAAGGAATATCACCATAGTCAATAACGAGTATAGCTTTTATTCGTGCATACTCATTTTATTTCTCTTCGGTTTTACAACACATCAGCATGAGTTTGCATCTCAGCTCTATAAGCTAAACCACAATTCGATTGTTTTCCACCAAAAAAGTCAGAAAACAATCTTTAGTCAGCTTTCTTCTATATAAATACGGTTTTAGAGTCGCTTATTGTCACTGCGCTTACATAAAATATGCCAAATGTGACGACTTACCTGTTAAAATTACAAATCAAAGCACGAGGAAATGCAGTTCTGTTCTCAATGTCAGGCAAATGGCTTGGCTTGTGCGCATGCGCGATTCCTTTCGTAACTCTATGGCGAAGCAGAGGGGCCAAATGTAGTAAATATGTTTTTCTCTCGTAATTTCCCTGAGACTTTATAAACTCCATGATCTTAAGGGTAATATTTTACAGCACTGAACCAAATATCTGGGTTTAATGGCTGACTTTTTAAATGTATAAATGTGTACAACCGATCCGAAATGGGAACTAGTTTTTTACAGCAACGCGCGCCTTCAGGAATGATTTAGTTGTTGGACAGACATGGAGAGTCACGTTCCCCATGTGAATGAAGAGGAAAACGAAGATCCAGGAGCTGCTCCTTATGGAAACTTCATCAATTATTACACCTTCAACCCGCCGGAGAATCGCTTGAGTCTGATACCAGAGACTCTGCTGGAAAACATCGGACTCGGCTCTGAACGCGTTTCAATGCTGGACGTGGGATGCAATTCAGGGGTAAAAACGACAGATTCCTCTCATTTAGTATTGAAATCATCATGTTATACTCTCTATTATTAGATATTATGCTTGCAAAATTATTATTATTATTATTTTTGTATGTTGTGATTTTTTTTCTAATTAATTTATACTCAGCAGTAAATTATTTAGTCTAGAAATTGCTCTTTATGAGACATATCATTTTGGCGTGTGTGTATATATATATATATTATACTGTCACTTTATTGGTTTCAATAAGGGAAATGTATCATATTCAACTTATAAAAATGTGTTTTTAATCACCAAAATGTTGTTTATCATTCCCCTTGTTTGTCAGGACTTATCTGTTGCTCTCTACAAGCATTTATTGCATGAGGAGGCCCCTGGAAGTGACTTTTCTAAAAGAGAAGTGTGTCTGCTTGGATTTGACGTGGACCAGGATTTAATCCTAAGGGCGCAAAACTCCAATCCCTTTCCTCAGAATATCCAGTTTATCCCCCTGGATATCACAGATGATGCAAAGAGCCGGGCAGTGCTAGAGCCCTACTTGGGAAGGTTTGGCTGCCCCCGTTTCCACCTGTGCACCTGTTTTGCGGTGACTATGTGGGTGCATCTGAATCACGGAGACGCAGCGTTTCTGTCTCTCCTCTCCAGACTGGCGTCTCTCTGTGAGTTTCTGCTGCTGGAGGCGCAGCCGTGGAAGTGTTACCGCTCTGCTGCACGCCGGTTACGCAAACTGGGGCGCAGTGACTTTGACCACTTCAAGACCCTTGAGATTCGAGGGGACATGGCGGCGCATGCTAGAGAGCACCTGGAAAAGCAGTGCAGCATGGACTTGGTGCAGAGTTTTGGGAATACAACATGGGACAGAAGTCTTCTGCTCTTCAAAAGACGATGATTAGGAGCAAAACAGTCGGACAGAACTTTAATCATCAGATTTAATCTTAGTCAAGATCAGTCTACAGCTGCCTGACTATGAACTGACACTAGACTGTAACCCTAATCTGGTAGACTGTAATTCTATTCACCAACCACAAGAGGGTACTAGTGATATATGCTTTGCAAGTTTTATTTTACATGTTTTTTAGTAACAGTATATCTAATTGACAGATACAAGACATTTTTAGTTTATCGTTATTTTTATTAAAAAGAAGAATATGTTTGTCCTCTGGATGATCTTTTATATTACATTAACTATTGCAGACAGATGGATATAGTCTTTTGGGGGGGGGGTTTAGCACATGCTCTAATTTTTTCAAATTTAATAAATGCACTCCTCTATAATGTTTCTTATGTCTAAATTAGTATTTACTGTTTCCTTAGAGTGCTGCATGTAAATAGAATTTAAGTTTCTTTATACAATATTTTAACTGCTCATTTTACAAATGAGCAAAAAGTAAAAATATGTACAGTGCCAGTCAAATGTTTTTGAATAGTAAGATTTTTAATGTTTGTAAAGAAGTCTCTTCTGCTCACCAAGCCTGCATTTATTTGATCCAAAGCACAGCAAAAAAAACAGTAAAATTCTGAAATATTTGTAACTTTTCTATTTGAATGCGTTTTGAAATGTAATTTATTCCTGTGATTTTAAAGCTGAAATGTTAGCATCATTACTGTAGTAGTCACATGAACCTTCAGGAAATATATATATATATATATATATATATGTTGTACAGCTGAGTATAATTTTTCAGGTTTCTTTGATGAATAGAAAGCTCAGAAGAACCGCATTCATCTGAACCATTAGAAATGTCTTTATCGTCACTTCTGATCAATTTAAAGCATCCTGGCTAAATAAAAGTATGAATTTTTATAATAGCCTATATAGGCCTACACTAAAATCTCGCGCGTTTCCAGAATGAACGTCACAGTACTCTTCCCGCGCTCTTTCAAATTCAAATATTAACAGACGAATAACTTAACGGTCTAACTCTAACGGTCTCGCTTTCTTATGTGTAATTACTTTCATATAACGTTTTATTGGACGCTTTAATTTGAACAAATCGAGTGAAAGTACCAGAAATACAGGAAACGACGATGTTTTAGACGAGGAGAGCTGCTTCTGCGAAATTGTGAAGCTTTGTGGTAAGAAAGCAAATAGGCTCATTTCCTATACTTAAGCTAATTATCATACTTAAGCTTAATCGAGTTCGTGAAATGTTTGGAGCAATTTAGGTCATGAAAGTGTGTTCTGGCTCCACTATGATGCTTTTCATCGCCTAAAGCGCTTCAGGATGTAATTTTGATTAAATTTGGGGTTTGTCTGATTCAAGGTAATGCTAAACCCTCACTAACCATGATGCACTGAATAAAACCCCTTCAGACATAGCGAACCGCTCCTTTCTTCCTCAAAAATTACTCTAATTCTCATAATTGGGAATGCAGTAGAACTGTTGAAATATTGCTCAAACATAAATTATTCCCAAGGCTGTTTTTGTGAGTTTATGAAGCTTCAAGCTATTGAGAAGAGGGAGCATCAAGGACAATATGAAGATATCATCGTATCATGTTTTACTGTCACAGAGTGCACATTGACTGTCTTCTGTGCATTTGCCTGTAGTCAGATAACAAATTATTTTGTTACATTTGAACAGGTTTTACAGGAAGAAATACTCGAATTGCAATGTTTAGAATATGTTCACTTTGGTGTTATTTTTCAGGCCTTCTCATTTCTTTATTGTTGAAGAAGGTACGTGTTTATTTCTTCTGTATGGTTTGTGTCCTTACAGACATTGACTAATCCTTTAGGTCTTTGTTCACACCACACACAATTATGAGTTGTTTTTCATCTTAAGTCTTCAGGACTGTCTGCACTGTCATTTTTTCAAGTGGTGAAATCAGATCTGTTTGTTGAGATGGTGTATCAGGTTGCAGGTATACAAGATATACTGATGTTGCATACACATTGTGTCCAAAATAGTGCTGTCAAACGATTAATCGCATCCAAACGAAAAATAGTTTGTTTTGTTTTTTTACATAAAATTTGTGTGTGCTGTGTATATTTATTATGTATATATAAATACACGCACATACAGTATATATGTGACCCTGGACCACAAAACCTATATTGGTAGCAATAGCCAAAAATACATTGTGTGGGTCAAAATTATCGATTTTTCTTTTATGACAAAAATCATCAGGATATTAAGTAGATATTTAGTAAATTCCCTACCGTAAATATATCAAAACATCATTTTTGATTAGTAATATGCATAGCTAAGAAATTCATTTGGACAACTTTAAAGGTGATTTTCTCAATATTTAGATTTGTTTTTGCACCCTCAGATTCCAGATTTTCAAATAGTTGTATCTTGGCCAAATATTGTCTGATCCTAAACCATACATCAATGGAAAGCTTATTTATTCAGCTTACAGATGATGTATAAATCTCAATTTCGAAAAATTGACACTTAAGACTGGTTTTGTGATCCAGGGTCACATATATATTGAAAATATTTATTACATGTATTTATATGTGCATATATTTATATTCATATAATTTACATTAGATACAAATATTTTTAATATATAAACACCATATTTTTTTCTTAAATATATACATAATAAATATACACAGTACACACAAATTTTATGTAAACAAAAACTTTTTATTTTGGATGCGATTAATCGTTAGACAGCACTAGCCCAAAATAAGTAAATAATCAAATGCAATCATTTAGACTGAAGGGGGAAAAAGGAAATACATTTTTAAAAGTATTAGTTGTATTGCAATCATGTGCAGGTTTTATCTTTTTCAAAAAAAATAAAAATTGGAATTCTGTAGAATAAATCTTTCCATAATTTCATTTTATATAGTTATTTAATTTGTGAGTATTTATAGTGAATATATATAGTATTTCAATGAAACACAAGGGCTTTGTTCTTTCAGAAGATTCACTTCAGATTCTTCCCATTGATCCATAGAAAGTCAAAAGAAAACTACTTCTATTTATTGTTAACTGTCATAGGTATAGTATAGCATTTTTAATAATGGTTAACACTTCAGTGAGTGCTGAATCTGGTGTTGTTTCTGGTTTCAGTAGTCTTGATCAGAATTTTAGGTGATGGAGAGCTGTTCTGCTGAAAACTGTTCACCCCTTTGGAACCTGTGAGGAAAAACAATAATTCAATTAAACAATAAAAACAATGCGTTTTCAGATTGTGTATGATGGTCACATTGTTTGCGGTTTAAAATGCTGGCAATGAACTCAACATGAAATGGGTTTTGTGTGTGATCTTGAATGTCTTCTTTCACTTTCAGACAAACCATGAGACAGGCTTGAGTTTCTACATGGACAATTGACTGGAAGTGGCTGGTTAATAAAGGAATGGACCAGCAGCAAATACTTTTGAGAAGCCTTTTGACCAAGACGTGTTAAAAATTCAAGAGCATCTCCACATATCCCCATGGTAAAAATGCTTTTTTCAAATTACAAACAAAACCAGAACCCTCTCTAGAGGGAAAGACAGTACATTACAAGCTGTACAATGCCATGGGCAATGTCATGTAGAAGTGTGTGTATAATGTGGCCATTGTTGTAATGAATAATGTCCCATTAGTCCATTTACACTTACTGTAGTTGGGAACAGCCTGGATGTTTACAATGGGCTGCTGTCCTATTCTGTAAGAGGTAAGAAAAAATGAGATGGTCAATATTTATTAATGCTAACATTTCAGTTCCACCCCTCTTAGGTAGAATACACTATGCTAAAACAGGACTCATTGCGTTACCTGTCCTCCTCGCCTTCCAGGAGCTTCCTGTAGGTGGCGATCTCGATGTCCAGCGCCAACTTGACATTCATGAGCTCCTGGTACTCGCGGAGCTGGCGGGCCATGTCTTGCTTGGCTCTCTGGAGCGCCTCCTCCAAGTCCTTAATACGACCTTTGGCCTCCTTCACATTCATCTCGCCACGATCCTCTGCCTCCGCTATCTGGTTCTCCAGGTTAGCGCGCTAAATCGATTGTAGGCTTGAGAGTTAGCGACCACCATGAGTTTTGGTTAAAACAAAGGTGATATAGCACATTTCTCACCTGTGATTTAATAGCCTCGATCTCGCTCTGCAGACGGCTGATCATGCGGTTGATATCCGCGATCTCTCCTTTAGTGTTTCGCAGTTCGTCGTTGTACTGAATGGCTTGAGAGGCCATCTGATCAAACTGAGCAGTACGAGATGGAAAAACCATCAGTACACTTGATTGCTTGATGTCCGTTGCAAAATGAAAGCTGTTTATGAAGTTGTAAAGAAAAATACCTCGTCAACATGAAAAGTTACCCTATTTGCTTTCTTAATCCATGTTCTGGGTCTTATTGTGAACGATTATTCATTCCAAAGGAAAAATGTCTTCATAATCTTTCATTAAAATGTTATGAAATGACTTTCCCTACCCTATAAATTCCCAATGTATTGGTCCCATCCTAGATTTATGTCACTGAATGTACTTTGTCAATCAGAAATACAGTTCAAAAATGGCATTTCATGTTGACTTGGCAACCAATTTATAAAAGGAAACAGTTTGTGTTTTGTATCTACCTTGGACTTGTACCAGGATTCAGCCTCTTCGCGGCTCTTGGCTGCGATCTCCTCGTATTGAGCCTTGACTTCAGCCACAATATGATCCATGTTGAGGTTTCGGGAGTTGTCCATTTGCACAATGACGGATGTGTCTTTAATGCTGGCCTGCAGCTCACGCAATTCCTGATCCATAGAGATGAAGCAAGTTTATGTGCAGTTTAACTGTGTGGAAACTACTGTAAACACTAGTTCTTGCAAGCCATGTTAGTTGAGATGTTTGTTTTGGTCCAACCAATGTTTCCTTAAATGGCAAATTGTAGTTAAATATTTAAAGAAAAACAGTATTCTTTGTTTGGTATGTAGTTTTTTGGCTGGTTTTGTGTATAAACATTACCTCATCGTAGATGGTCCTCAGGAAGTTGATCTCATCAGTCAGGGCACCAACTTTGTCCTCCAAATCAGCTTTCACCAGATACGCAGAGTCTACATCCTGCGGGACACAAAGTACTCCATTTTTCCTCTTTTCAATTATAACCTTGAATAACTTGTATGTCTTCCTTGGGCATTGAACACCAAAAAATCCCCCATGCACCAGAAAAGACTCATATTGATATATCAAAACCTACATCTTTAGTATGCAACTACGACTTCTTGCTTCTCTCGGTAGGTAGGCCATTGAAAACAGATCTCCTCTAGTGTATAAATAATGCCACGTCTCCACCCAGGCTTTTGTCAATGGTGATCTGATCCCTTCAGGCTTAACTCCCTTCAGACTCAGAGATCTTTACCCCTCCCAAACATTTCATTGTTCCCTCTCCTGGGCTGCTTTTATTCAACGTGAAAGTATAACTTAACTTTCCCTGGCCCTAAAAGTCCAACTTTTCACTCGATAACCTGCCCTAACCCCACATAACAGTGAGGTCATACCTATTGGTTTGTGTTTCATAATGTGTAAAAATACTATTTTTGATCTCTGACGTATAGTCTTCTAGGTGTCCCACCTTTTTCAGAATCACAAAGTCGTTCTCCAGGTTGTTCCTTTTGTTGATCTCATCTTCATATCTGAGTCAAAGAAAATACAAAGTGGATATTTGTGAATGTGGACAAAGTTTGAAAACACATTTATAGCAAATGTGATCCATTGTTTTTGATGATACCCAAACTCATTTAATGAGCTGTGTCAGTTCAAGGTTAGAATAAATTCATTAGCAGGTGTGGCTCCATTGGTTTCTCAAAGAAATACAGGCGAGCCTCTTAAGTTCAGTAAACAGTGGTGTCAGTGTAGATCTAAACACTTTACTTGTGTTTGAAGTCCTCCACCAGTCCCTGCATGTTCCTCAGCTCTCCATCCAGCTTGGTCCTATCATTGTTGACCACATCCATCTGTCTGCGCAAGTTGGCCATGTAAGCCTCAAACATGGGCTCAACGTTGGACCGGCCCGGGGTCTGGCCCTGCAGCAGCTCAAACTTGGTCTCCAGCATCTTATTCTGCTGCTCCAGGAAGCGCACCTGTAGAGGTAACAATATATATTTTTTAAGTATTCATTTTTTCAGTTTGCCTTTCATATGGAATAGATATAGACATAATGAGAAATTTGTGCCTTTGTTATCGGTCATCAAAAATGTATTTGACTTGAAAGTGTATATTTAGCACTGATATATTTGTATATTATTTAATTTAATACAGAAATTATCAAATTAATATATATATATAGAATATAATATTTTTTATATAATTTATATATTTAATTCAAATTTCCAGTGTCAGTATCAAAATTTTGAATTGAAATATAAGTTCAGTATGGGTTCAGTATGACTGATGAGTCTCTGTATTCAATGTTATAAGAAACGTTATGCGAGCTAAGTGAAGCAAAACGTAAATCCTCAGGTGGCTTCTATAACATCATCTAAAGAATTGTGTTCAAAGTAACCATATTTGTACCCAGTATACTGAAATATTGATGTAAAAGTTGTTCACCTTAATCGTAAATCTTCCTTGAGGAACATAAGGTCAGGTAATTAAAGGGTTTGACTAATGCTGTTACCAAAGTTATTCCTGTCATCTTTTTATTAGAACAAAAAAGAAAGAGTCCACTTCAGTGGAATTTCAGCAGTTTAAGAGCTCTTCTTTGAGACTTTTTCAGATCACTGCACATCCTGAAAGCCTGGCCGCTTTAATTGATGGCCACCTTGCCAGGATGGACTCATTAACAGAGCAATATGACTCCCCATTAGCTGAACGGTAACACTCCAGAGAGTAGCGGCTGACCTAGATGGGTTCTTCGTAAATCCTTAATTTTGAGCACTTTAAAAGCCGACCTGAGACCCGTGTTGGAGGACCCAACCCTGCCCCGACCCGCTACAGTGACTTGGTTGTACTTCAGTGCGATTGAAGTGTCAATTTCAGTCCAGCGGGCCCCTGGGATTCGGTTGCATTGTCCTCCAGCACACAAAAGCTTCCTTCATACTCGCTGGGATAGTGCTGTCTTCAGTGGCTTGGTCAGATCTGACCTGCTTTTATCAGGTTACAGGTTTCAGAGAAATGGGTCACGCTACAGAACTATCGGTTTCATGCGACTCTACCAAATCGCCTTTCCCTCAGAGGTTTGGGATGTTGATCGTATTAAGACTTTATCTTCGCCATCAACACTCTATTGGTTTCAACATTCAAAGACCTTTACTTGTTGGCTGAAATTTTACTAAATATTCTCTGTGAACAAAAGACCCAACTTTACCTTATCGATGAAGGTGGCAAAGCGGTTGTTCAGCGACTTGATCTGCTCCTTCTCCTGAGTGCGCACCATTTGGATGTTGGGGTCGATCTCCAAGTTGAGGGGCGCCAACAGGCTCTTGTTGACAGAGACGCTAGCGATGGTTGGCCCCAGATAGGCCGAGCTGGTGCTAAAGCTCGGGGCAGATGCTCCCAAGGAGATCCCACTTAAACTGCTGTAGCCATAACCTCCCATCTTCCCACTGCTCCTCACAGAGCTGCTGGAACTGATGCGCTTGCTTCTCAGACTCATAGTTGGATAAGAGAAACCGTGTAGAGCTGCAGCAGAAGATGAGAACAGGTGGACAGACCTGAGCAAAACGGGTGTCTCTCTGTAGAGAGGCTGGGCTTTTAAAGTCCAACCAGGATGGGGTGGAGAGTTCCTATTGTGGGAAAACCTGTTTCAGATTGGACACACGTACACACTGTCTGCTTTATCTGAGCTCCTGGATGGACAATGAACACACGCTTGCTCTCTCAGTCTCACTTTCTTACTGTTTCACCATGCTCATGTTGCATCTAAATGTTTAATGTGGCCCATGTCAACAACATTCTCATACTAACTGCATGCCTTGTGGTAAAGTAATTTACTTGCCTTTCATTTGTGCATTCTCTTAAAATTGTTTCATATTTTAGTCACATCATCCAGTACTTTGTATCAGTTTTGGCAAGATGACAATTAAGAAAAGCAATATGCTTTTATGCTTTGCATAACCAAATACATTTGTGACCGTGGACCACAAAACCAGTCATAAGGGTCAATTTTATGAAATTAAGATTTATCCATCATCTGAAAGCTGAATGTATGGTTTGCTAGGATAGGACAATATTTGGCAACTATTTGAAAATCAAAAATTAAGTTTTGATATATTTGCGGTGGGAAATTTACAAAATATTTTAATGGAACATGATCTTTACTTAATATCCTAATGATTTTTGGCATAAAAGAAAAAATCGATCGTTTTGACCCATAGAATGTATTGTTGGCTATTGCTACAAATATACCCGTACTACTTATGACTGGTTTTGTGCTCCAGGGTCACATTTGATAGAGCTCAGTGTAAAGTCTTCCTTTTTTGCAGTTATGCCAGGCATTTTCAAAAAGCAAAAACAATGTATTTCTTTGTATGTGTTTTGAGGTGAATGTGTTTTTTTTTTTTCTCCCTCCAACAGTTTAGTTAAACTAATACGTTGAGAGCTCCACCTACTGGTATACCTCTTGTTGCTTGCTTTGTTGTCATGTAAGTTGTTTGAAAACTGTGATAGACGTTTTCCTCTCTTTATTGTTTTGTTGCAGATATTAAAATAGTTGATATGGTTTTAAATGATATAAATGGTCATATTAACATTTAGCAGGTTAAATGCCCTTATGTGCTCCTATTATCAGATGCTGTTTCATTTTGCCAAAGTCCACATAAAATACACATTTTATTTTCATAGAAAGTCATTTGGTAATATTGCATTTGATATTTGTTGCCTATAAGTTTAATAAGTTGTTTGGTATGCCAGTCATGTCGAATAGCAAAAACAATGTATTTCTATGCAGACAAAACCATCCTAGTCTTCCCTCAAGAAGTCATGCAGTAACAGATACAGGTGCATCTCAATAAATTAAAATGTCGTGGAAAAGTTCATTTATTTCAGTAATTCAACTCAAATTGTGAAACTCGTGTATTAAATAAATTAAATGCACACAGACTGAAGTAGTCTGTGTGCATTGATCTTTGGTTCTTTTAATTGTGATGATTTAGGCTCACATTTAACAAAAAAAACAAAAATTCTAATTTCTCAACAAATTAGAATACTTAATAAGACCAATAAAAAAAACATTTTTAGTGAGTTGTTGGCCTTCTGGAAAGTATGTTCATTAACTGTATATGTACTCAATACTTGGTAGGGGCTCCTTTTGCTTTAAGTACTGCCTCAATTCAGCGTGGCATGGAGTTGATCAGTTTATGGCACTGCTGAGGTGGTGTGGAAGCCCAGGTTGCTATGATAGCGGCCTTCAGGTCATCTGCATTGTTGGGTCATTGCAGCCCAAATCATCACTGACTGTGGAAACTTCACACTGGACTTCAAGCAACATGGATTCTGTGCCTCTCCACTCTTCCTCCAGACTCTGAGACCTTGATTTCCAAATGAAATGCAAAATTTACTTTTATCTGAAAAGAGGACTTTGGACCACTGAGCAACAGTCCAGTTCTTTTTCTCCACAGCGCAGGTAAGACGCTTCTGATGTTGTCTCTGGTTCAGAAGTGGCTTGGTAGCCCTTTTCCTGAAGACGTCTGAGCGTGGAGACTTGATACATTTACATTTATGCATTTAGCAGACGCTTTTATCCAAAGCGACTTACATTGCATTCAAGTTACAGTTTTTACATTTTATCAGCTCTTGATGCACTGACTCCAGCTTCAGTTCACTCCTTGTGAAGCTCTCCCAAGTGTTTGAATCAGCTTTGCTTGACAGTATTCTCAAGCTTGCGGTCATCCCTGTAGCTTGTGCACCTTTTCCTACCCAAATTCTTCCTTCCAGTCAACTTTGCATTTAATATGCTTTGATACAGCACTCTGTAAACAGCCACACCTTTCAGTAACGACCCTCTGTGACTTACCCTCTTTGTGGAGGGTGTCAATGATTGACTTCTGGATCATTGCCATGTCAGCAGTCTTCTCCATTTATTGTGGTTTCAAAGAACAAGAGATACCCGGAATTTATACTGTAGGGATGGTCATTAATTGAAACTCAAATGTAAATATTCTAATATTTTGAGATACTGATTTTTGACTTTCATGAGCTGTAAGCTCTAATCATCAAAATTAAAACAAAACTTGCAAGAAAAATGAACTTTTTCACAACATTCTAATTTATTGAGATGCATCTGTATATTGAGAGCTCCATCTACTGGTAAGTCATACTGTTTTTTTCTTCTTTCTTTCTTTTTTTAACTTCTAGTTTCTTTGATTTTATTTATTGTATTTTTTATGTTTTGAAACTTTTGATAGATGGTTTGGTCTCTGTATTGTTTTGACTTAAGATTTTTTTAACCAATGGTCCAGGGTTATTCATATGCGTCCAATCTGTTAAATGAAACTCATAAACAAAGATAGATGAAAGCAGTATTAAACTCCAAAACCTCAAGAAATAATAATAAAATATATATTAATAAAAAAAACATAAATGCAAGAAACTAGCTGACAATGACTAATGCAATTTGAGGACTATTGTAATATTGCTTAATATAGAAAATAGTTAAAGTTCTGGTGGTAGGTTTATAAGTAACATTATAAGTAGTTATATTAATACGTCTTTTTTTTCATGTTTTATTCTGGAGCACTCTAACAACATCAGAACTACACTTTTAATGCTGTCCGGTATCAGCCTAAATGGTTACCGTTGCTAAATGTTGGTGTTCTGTTACAGTTCGTGTCATGATTACGATTTTTGGTGCTGCGAAATCAGGATTTGAATGTATTTTCTCTTAAAATAGGACTGCATGCATGTTGCTCTATTGTATAAAGAAAATGCACAAAAAAGGATTGTGATTAATTTAATTTTACTAATTTTCCACCTTCACTCTCATAGAATTAGATTATTCTCAGTGTTAGATTAATTTTTATGCATTTTTATAAATTAGCACAAGACCTATTTTGCATGCCAGATTGGTTTCTTTTATGTTTTATATTTCCCTGAGTGTTCCTGATAGCAAGCCATCTCAATCAGCTTTCAGACATGCCCAATTTAAATAGCTCTTTTTAAATTCAATCCTACAGAGATTACAATCTCTATCTCATTACAATGACTATAGAGCTGGCGATCCTCACAGGGGTGCTATTTCTATAGGAGGTTCCTACTTGCCCTATTGGACTATCTGGTGTATGTTTTGCACGTGAATACAGTTTCCCGCTGCCTTGCGTTTTGGCCAGTGGTATTCCAGCATATAAGGACAGACCAGAAAAGTTATTTGTTGCAGCAAGCAGCAGCTGAAGTGCATTTCGCGTCCAGCGCTAAAAAAGAAGAAAATGGACAAAACGATTTACACGGAGAAGTGTGATATCAAGGAGGAACAAGATGAGGCGAGTATTTTACAGCCCGCGCTAAAACAGAAGAAAATGGGTAAAACAGCTGAGGACAGCACGGAGGAGTGTGAGAAGAGTAACAATGATAAAGCATATGAAGACGCTGAGGTGATTGATTTGGAGGAATCCGACGAGAGTGCCGCTTCCAGCGTGGATTCCACAGAAGAGGAGATGTTCCTCGATGGTCTGGATCCCCTCCTGGATCGGTAACTACACACATCTGCAAAGACACTCTTGTATATTTTTAAAACGGCTTTATATCACATGCAATCAAATATACCTAATTTTCTACGTAATATACTGGAAATTATTCTTTAGTTCTTCTTAAGATAAACTTATAAGATCAACTAAGTGTACTCAACTGGAAAAGTCTGCCATCTATTAATTATCATTAGCCCCAACAGCAAGGGCGCTTTTTACCCCAAATACCATAATTGTACATATTCTTTCGTTATTTTAAAGCTGTTGTTTTAATTATCTTAAACAAAACTGAAAATCATGAAGACTTTTGTCTCAAAATATATGTATCAATTTTAGCGATCTCACTTAAAGGGATACTTCCAAACCTGTATGAATGGCTTTGTTCTGCTGAACACAAAGGAAGATGTTCTGAGGAAAGTTCATCAATTTTCATTCATGACGGGCAGCCTTGTGAGGCTTTGGACAGCTGTTTCCGTCTCCTGAATTCTTCTATAACCCAGAGCAAAGCCTAATCCAATCAGCAGAAAACCCGTTATCGTGGCTCCGAATAGATATCGTCAATGTCCTCCATGGAACGTTTCGCCAGGGCAGTCAGGTTCCCCGATCCCAGGCTTCTCGTCGAGAAGATGGTGTCAATTTCGTTGAGAGACCAGTTGATCAAATCCATGATTTTTCAGTTTTTCAGAGCAATGCAGAAAGAGTCTCTCAAGTACGAGACGAGACGAAAAGCAAGCAGGGAAGATAAGGGGGAGAGGAGAGAAAATGCGACCGCCTTCTCTTAGAGCCAAACGAGAAACGAGTTTTGTTATACTTTTATTCTCAAATTATTAATGTTAACAACATCAGCATTGCGTGACTTAGTATAGTGTGTATTAGCATGTAGATTTCAATTTATATACAGTCTAATTTATAATATCTAATTGTCATACCATTCAAATTTCATATTAAGAAATTCTTTTAACCCAAAAAGCAAACTATGCTCCCTTCGAAATGGTTTTCTTTAAAATACAAACCTTGTGTAATCCCAGGCTATCTGTAATCAGAAGCACATTTAAAACTGGAATATAGTTTAATTTCATTCACATGTTTCATAAACGCACAATCCTTTCTGGATTACAATCCGCCATCAAAATTATACATTTAATTATACTAGCTGCGGTAAGAAATCATTTTTAACCAAAAAAAAGTTACGGACTGCATAAGTACATTATGGAAGTGTATGTACTTTTTTTTTTTTAACTGGGTAGGTTTTCTAAATTGCATTTGTCCTTTTTAAATGTGCAAATCTTGACTTGTTTTATTAATTATCCCACTTAAAACGTTCTGCATTTTCTTCTATTCCATGTAAAGAAACAGCTAACAGTTACTTTAGAAGTATTAAATGCAAACATACTGCCTTCAGATTTAATCAAAACAACATTTATTGGCTTGACCTGAATAATTATAATACTGCTTTCTGAATAGCTGCTTTATAGTTTTATAATTTGTATGGTAAACATTGCAACACTGATACTGTTATTGAAGTAAACTGAGGTAAACTTTCATAATTCTTGAATTTTTCAGTACTATTTACTGTTTCTTTGTTGAAACTAGGGATGCACCTAAATTAAAATTCTTGGCCGAAGCCGAATAAAATGAAACACTGGGCCAAAGGCCGAATACCGAACACAATTTTTCAAAAAAAAATAATAATAATTTCTCCTCATGTATTTTGCCATTTTTTTCACCATTGCATCAAATAAATAGACAAAAATATGATTTTTATTGTTTTGTCCTGCTTTTCAAATAAATAAAAAAAATTAAATACAAAACAATTTTTTTTATATTTACTTAACACTGATCTTTTTTTAACATTCTAGCAGACATTAGCAAAAGCAAAATTTAACTTAAAATGAATAATTTGAATAAAGCCTTTTTTAAGACCCCAGTCACGTATTTTTACTGTACAAATAAATGCCGAGCAGAAGAGACTTCCTTTAAAACATTAGAATTTATTACAAATCCCAATTTGAACACTGTGTGATTATAATAAATGTATTAATAGAGCTGTTGTAAGGTAATTATTATTTTCATTATTGTCTTCTTTTTTTATTTTATTCTACAGAAAACCAGTAAAATTACAATTCTAGCATTTATGAATGTTGATGGAGTTGTTGATTTTTCTCAGCATTTATTTTGGCAGAAACCCGCTGGAAGATCTCAGTGCTTCTTTTTGTTCACAACAGATTTATAAATTATTCTCAGTACGAATTTGGGAAGGTGTTTGTTGCACGTATCACATTGTCACATGCCTTTACAAAATTAAATAAAAATGTTACTGACCAACTGACGAATAACATTGTGTTTCAGCGCAGATTTTCCTTGCGCTTTGGACTTAAACCCTGGCGCCACGAGCTCGTGCGCTGTTTGAATACATGCAATCCATGCGTGTGCAAAACGTGTCCAAACTCCCCTGCCTTAAGACAATTTTGCGATTTCAATCATCAAACAGTAACCAGGAACAACCACCTCTTCCTCTTCTCATCGGTGAGATGCAGATGCAGCACTAAGCAGTCTCTCGCTGTCGGTGCTTGTAATGATTTTTGTGTCTTTCTTGGGCAGTTTGAAATACTTTCACACTGCAGACGTGTTTGCTGCATTAGTGCGCGCTTCTATTTGATCGTGTCACGTCATTGTTTGGTACAATTTATTTGGTCTTTTCGCTTATTCGGCCAAACACTGAAAGAGCTTTTTTCGTTTGCCGAACATTCGGTGCGTCCCTATTATTACATTTTTGAATGTAACACATTTGTGTATGCATATTTACATCACTAATGCCAGTTTGTTGTCTTGCTTAATGCAACAGGCTTTCAGATGACTCTGATGATGACTGGTATCCAGAGGCCACTCCACGAAAAAAGAAGAGATCCGGACTGTCTTCTGTATCGCCATCTCCAGCAAAGTCTTGCAGATCTGGTTCACCTGCCTCTGTGCAAAGAGGCAAAAGGAAAGGTAGGAGAAGTAGCGCGAGTCGATCTCAGCCTTTTTCCTTGAGCTTCTCAGAACAGAAGTGGAAAAGTGCAGATGAACCTGATGTTGAGCCGAAACAGCCAATATTCAGACCTAAAAACACACCCGGACCCCAGTTGATCTCCACTGCAACATGCAGTCCTCTGCAGTATTTTGAGTTGTTCTTTTCCAAATCAGTGCTACAGACACTAGTAGAGCACACAAATGCATATGGAGCCATGCGTCGTGAAGGAAAGAAGACACCATGGGAGGACATTTCAATAAAAGATCTTAAGTCATTCATAGCATTGGTGATTTACATGGGCGTGCTGAAATGCTTCACACTGTCAGACTACTGGAAGAAATCAAACTTATACAGTTTTCCGTTTCCTGCAAGTGTCATGACTGGAAAGAAATTTTTTCGCATCTGTGCGGGGCTCCATATTAGTGATCCCAAAGTGGACGCAGAGAATGACAAGAAGAGGGGAACACCTGAATACGACCGCCTGTGTAAGATCAAACCGCTGTACCAGGACATTAGGGACGCCTGCAAAGCCTCTTTCCATCCCGCTCAGAACATCTCCATTGATGAACGAATGGTGGCATCGAAGGCTAGAAATGGACTCAAACAGTACATGAAGAACAAACCTACAAAATGGGGGTACAAACTTTTTGTACTGGCAGATTCCCTCTGTGCCTACACGTGGGACTTCTTCATTTATGAAGGAAAGGTCAATTCAGAGGAGAGCAAAGGCATTAGTTATGATTCTGTCATGAGTCTGGCAAATGGAAGGTTGTTGGGAAGCGGCTACAAGCTGTTTGTTGACAACTTTTACACCAGTCCCAAGCTCTTCAGAGACCTGCTCCGTAAAAAGATCTGGGGTTGTGGCACCGTTCGTGCAAACCGCATTGGCCACTCAAAGACACCGGCTCCTCGTGGTAATATTCGCTGGTTTAGGGAAGACGATCTGCTGTTTGTTGAGTGGAAGGACAAGAGAGATGTGCTGATGTGCTCCACCTTTCATAAAGCCTATAATGGGGACTCGATTAAGAGGAATGTGAAAGGAGCCGATGGAGTTTGGGCCTTCCAGGATTTCCCCGTTCCAGCCGCAGTGCTGGATTACAACAAGTTAGTAGATTTTATTCAGTGGTGTGAAGTTTGTGCTTGATGGTAATGCATTGCAAGTGAGTTATGTAATCTGATTGTTTTAGCTAACTAGTAAAATAATGCGTTACTGAGTAATGCAATGTTGTAATTCATTACTTCTAAAAGCAAGTCTTATAATAAATCACAATTTTCCTTTCATTCCAGGCACATGGGAGGAGTGGATCTGTCTGACGCCCTTATAGGATATTACACAGTCTTGCATAAAACAAGAAAGTGGTATCGGTCCTTTTTTTACCACTTTGTGGACATCGCTGTAGTCAATGGCTTCATTTTGCACCAGCAGATGGCCAAGATGAAGAACCAGAAGCCTCTGACCCAGAAGGCCTTCCGGGAGGCGCTTGTTGCAGAGCTTGCGGGAACCGGACCTTTATGTGCCTCAGTACAAGAACGACCGGTTCGTGCTACAGATCCCCACTTTCCCAAGTACCTCAGTGGAGACAGCACTGTTGGAAGACGGAAATGCAAAGTGTGCTCCAGAAAAACTCCAGTCATGTGTGCAACTTGCGAGGTGCATTTATGCTTTGTTCCAAAGCGTGACTGTTACAATAAATGGCATGAATTAACTGATGAGTCTGACTCAGAGTAATACCCAAGGTAGACATTGCACCCTAGAGCTTGCACACAGTTGAACGCATAGCCATTCAAAGTATAGCATGTGCGAATGCAGGTAGTCGACACGTGCCCTCTAGAAAGTTTCATCTTTGTCCAGCATCTACACTCTTTCTGCAGACATTTTGACAGATAAATACAAAGCTGGACAGTAAGCGTAAGGTATACATGTACTATTCTGGGGAAAAATTTGTATCACACACACTGAACTTGCACCCTCGCGTACAGGTAAAAACCCAAGTATACTTAGGGCTAAATGCTTACGGTGCAGTTTATTCATAAACTAGTTCAAAATCAGAAATCAAAATGACCAGAAATCCAAAGAAATGCAACATGAAACTAGCAAGACACTGATGACAGACTAATGGCATGCGAGGCTTATAAATACTGATAAACTGGAAATATCTTAAAGACATTTTAGCTTCTAATGGTAGATTTTGAGTATTCGCATTGCAAGTAAATATATGAAAAAATCTCCCATGTTTATTCTGTTGTGCTGGAACCACACTGGAACTGTATTTTCAGGACTTTTGCACCATCAGTTGAAATGTTTTACCACTGCAGAACCAATCCAGACACATTGATGGACTCTTTGTCCATTGTGGTGCTGCAAAATCAGGATTAGAATATATGGGGCTAGTCGTGAGTGACTAATCGACCATTGAGGTTCTCCTGTCCTGAGCACCTTTAGCTAACTTTGCTGGAAAATCTTTGTGGAACGGTTTGTAATTGTACCAAAACATGATATAGAAATGCTATTAGTACTGATACCTGTCAGATTCTGAGCTATGTGACCTGATGATGGAAAGGTGCTTAATATTAATCTTACAACTGTGTAGACATTAACAACACATTTTATATTGGCATTCTAAAGGTGTAAAAATATATTTTGTCTAGTCTAAAAGATGTATGCACTGTTTGTAAATTGTTGCATGTCATTAAATAGATTTCTTAAGTGCTCTTGTAGAGTCTCTTTTTGTACTCACAAAACTCATGCACTATATTCCCCAAAGTATTGAGACACCCCCTTCTATCAATTTCCATGAGTACAAATCTTAATGTTTAAGCATATAATGATATTCTAGGGAATTGTGTGCTTTTAATTTTATAGCAACAGTTCGGACAGGACCCTTTCCTATTCTAACAGGACAAAGCCTCTGTGTATAAGGCAAGGTGATTGATTGAGTCAGTGTAGAAGAACTTGACTGGTCTGCAGAAAGCCAAGTCCTAATCTCAGTTGAACAACTATGATGTGACTTTAAAGGCAGGCCTTGAACCAAAAACTGATCACCAAACACCAGTCAAGTTCTTCCACACTGACTGAATCAGTCATTTCTTTTTTAACTTTGCCTTATGCACAGAGGCTTTGTCATGTTAGAATAGAAAATAGTCCTGTTCAAATTGTTGCTATAAAATTAGAAGCACACAATTCCCTATAATATCATTATATGCTTAAACATTAAATGTTGAAGTCTTGGAAATTAAAGTAGTCAAACCTGTTCATTAGAAGGGGGTGTCCTAATACCTTTTTTCCCCATGTTGTGTATAAGAAAGTTTTTTTTTTCAAAGTGAAGACTTTGCAAATTTTGTTATGCATCTTTGGACATGTTCATTCAAAAATGTCCTCACGTGGATTGCAAAAGTGCCTTCGGGTAAGCCTGGTAAGGTTTTTTTAGTATCGAGTGCTTGATTTCATCGCAGTGCTTAACGGGTTTATTGCATTGCATTCATCTATGCATGGTGTTTTTGCTCAATCTTATCTGCGACTGTGCAGCGCTGCATTTAACGATGGATGCGTGTAATAAGTGAAGTGACATACTGCCAAGTATGGTGACGCATACTCGGAATTCGTGCTCTGCAGTTAACCCATCCAACGTGCACACACACAGCAGTGAACACACACACACCGTGAACACACACCCGAAGCAGTGGGCAGCCATTTATGCTGCAGCGCCCGGGGAGCAGTTGGGGGTTTTGCTCAAGGGCACCTCAGTCGTGGTATTGAGGGTGGAGAGAGCACTGGACATTCACTCCCCCACCTACAATCTCTGCCGGCCCGAACCTGGGCATCAATGTTCTTCTGGATCATTGCCATGTCAGCAGTCTTCTCCATTTCTTGTGGTTGCAAAGAACAAGAGATATCCGGAATTTATACTGTAGGGATAGTCATTAATTGAAACTCAAATGTAAATATTCTAATATTTTCAGATACTGATTTTTGACTTTCATGAGCTGTAAGCTCTAATCATCAAAATTAAAACAAAAAAAACTTTTGAAATGTTTTACTTTACATGCAATGAATCTAAAATATATGAAAGTTTCACTTTTTGAAATAACTTGCAAGAAAAAAATGAACTTTTTCACAACATTCTAATTTATTGAGATTAACCTGTACATTGGAGAGCTCCATCTACTGGTGTCGTACTGTTTTGTTTTGTTTTCTTTCTTTTTTTTACTCTTCTAGTTTCTTTGATTTATTTTAATGTATTTTTTATGTTTTGAAACTTTTGATAGATGGTTTGGTCTCTGTATTGTTTTGACATAAGATTTTTTTAACCAATGGTCCAGGGTTATTCATATACGTCCAATCTGTTAAATGAAACTCATAAACAAAGATAGATGAAAGTAGTATTAAACTCCAAAACCTCAAGAAATAATAATAAAATGAAATATAAATTAATAAAAAAAACACAGAAATGCATGAAACTAGCTGACAATGACTAATGCAATTTGAGGACTATTATAATATTGCTTAATATAGAAAATAGTTAAAGTTCTGGTGGTAGGTTTATAAGTAGTTATATGAAATGCGTCTATTTTTTTCATGTTTTATTCTGATGCACTCTAACAACATCAGAACTACACTTTTAATGCTGTCCGGTATCAGCCTAAATGGTTACCGTTGCTAAATGTTGGTGTTCTGTTACAGTTCGTGTCATGATTACGATTTTTGGTGCTGTGAAATCAGGATTTGAATGTATTTTCTCTTAAAATAGGACTGCATGCATGTTGCTCTATTGTATAGAGAAAATGCACAAAAAAGGATTGTGATCAATTTAATTTCATTTTACTCATTTTCCATCTTCACTCTCATAGAATTAGATTATTCTCAGTGTTAGATTCATTTTTATGCATTTTTATAAATTAACACAAGACCTATTTTGCATGCCAGATTGGTTTCTTTTATGTTTTATATTTCCCTGAGTGTTCCTGATATCAAGCCATCTCAATCAGCTTTCAGACATGGCCAATTTAAATAGCTCTTTTTAAATTCAGTCCTACAGAGATTACAATCTCTATCTCATTACAATGACTATAGAGCTGGCGATCCTCACAGGGGTGCTATTTCTATATAGGAGGTTCCTACTGTGCCCTATCGGACAGTTTCCCGCTGCCTTGCGTTTTGGCCAATGGGATTCCAGCATATAAGGACAGACCAGAAAAAGTAGCAAATGATAGTGCATTACTCTCTGCACGAGATTTATTTGTTGCAGCAAGCAGCAGCTGAAGTGCATTTTGCGTCCAGCGCTAAAAAAGAAGAAAATGGACAAAACGACTAACACGGAGAAGTGTGATATAAAGGAGGAACAAGATGAGGCGAGTATTTTACAGCCAGCGCTAAAAAAGAAGAAAATGGACAAAACGACTAACACGGAGAAGTGTGATATAAAGGAGGAACAAGATGAGGCGAGTATTTTACAGCCAGCGCTAAAAAAGAAGAAAATGGGTAAAACGACTGAGGACAGCACGGAGGAGTGTGAGAAGAGTAACAATGAGAAAGCATATGAAGACGCTGAGGTGATTGATTTGGAGGAATCCGACGAGAGTGCCGCTTCCAGCGTGGATTCCACAGAAGAGGAGATGTTCCTCGATGGTCTGGATCCCCTCCTGGATCGGTAACTACACACATCTGCAAATACACTCTTGTATATTTTTAAAACGGCTTTATATCACATGCAATCAAATATAACTCATTTTGTACGTAATATACTGAAAATTCTTAAGATAAACTTATAAGATCAACTAAGTGTACTCAACTGCTGTTTTAGGACGCCGTGAAATAAAATAAGCTGTAATATAAAAAATATATTACAGGAAAACCATTTTAATAAGTAAAGATTCTGAAAGTATTGAAGGAGACCCAATAATAATTGAATATTTAGTAGCAACAAATTATATTTTATTATATGATATGATTAATATCATGTTTTTAAATATGATGGTTTCACTCTAAACTTAGTGATTATCTCTAATATGGACACCCAACATAATATATGATATTTATCATCTGAATCTAACCATTTCATGTCAACAAATGGAAAAGTCAGCCATCTATTAATTATCATTAGCCCCAACAGCAAGTGCGCTTTTTACCCCAAATACCATAATTGTACATATTCTTTCGTTATTTTAAAACTGTTGTTTTAATTATCTTAAACAAAACGGAAAATCATAAAGAAGACTTTTGTCTCAAAATATATTAATTTTAGCTATCTCATTTGCATAGTTCACCCAAAAATGAAAATTCTGTCATCATTTACTCACCCTCAAGTACTTCCAAACCTGTATGAATGTCTTTGTTCTGCTGAACACAAAGGAAGATATTCTGAGGAAAGTTTGTAACCAGGCTGTTTTGGGGCACCATTGACTTCCATAGTGGGTAAAAAAAATACTATGGAAGTCAATGGTGCCCCAGAACTGATCTGTTCCCACATTCTTCAGAATATCTTCCTTTGTGTTCAGCAGAACAAAGACATTCATACAGGTTTGGAACTACTTGAGGGTGAGTAAATGATGACAGAATTTTCAGTTTTGGGTGAACTATCCCTTTAAATCTACGACATTTTTAAAAGCATAAAATATTAGATCAAGTAAGAACTTTGCACTGCTGCTCGCGATCGCATCAAGGATCAGACAAATATACACATGCATATTGAAAAGTGGATGTTTTGGAAAGTGCTACACCGTGTTTTTGTGCCATCTAGTGGTTTAGATGAAAATAATATCAACGGTGCCTTTCACCCCAGGGCACCATTAGCCTCGTTGTACCCTACTACAAGTGGTGACTAAATATGTTTTTAAATACAGAGATAGTATGGTAAAAGCGCATTTTAGTTCATATTCATGGTGTCCCAAAATAGCATAGTTGAGTACACTTAGTTGATCCTGATCTTAAGTTTATCTTATAAAGTACTAAAGAATAATTTTTAGTATATTAAGTACAAAATTAGGGCTCGAAAATAGAGTCCGTAAGTTTTGCCTCTTTGTCGCCATCTGTTTGAAAACCTGGTATTGCAGCTGGGTGTGAAATTATCTTGCTTGCATGGGCTGTACTTCAGCGCGGATGAATCTAATGTTTTGAGGTGAATGTGTAGTTGTCATGTGGATGTTTGCTGCACTTCGCAATCACAGATTCTAGCCTACATCTTGGAATATATTACCCAAATAAGAATTATCACCGTATATTGTTATCTGAACAAGTAATAAGTCTGCCACGTTTGTTTCTAATATATAATTGCCTTACCATTCAAATTTCATATTAAGAAATTCTTTTAACCCAAAAAGCAAACTATGCTCCCTTCGAAATGGTTTTCTTTCAAATACAAACCTTGTGTAATCCCAGGCTATCTGTAATCAGAAGCACATTTAAAACTGGAATATAGTTTAATTTCATTCACATGTTTCATAAACGCACAATCCTTTCTGGATTACAATCCGCCATCAAAATTATACATTTAATTATTCTAGCTGCGGTAAGAAATAATTTTTAACCAAAAAAAAGTTACGGACTGCATAAGTACATTATGGAAGTGTATGTACTTTTTTTTTTTTAACTGGGTAGGTTTTCTAAATTGCATTTGTCCTTTTTAAATTTGCAAATCTTGACTTGTTTATTAATTATCCCACTTAAAACGTTCTGCATTTTCTTCTATTCCATGTAAAGAAACGGCTAACAGTTACTTTAGAAGTATTAAATGCAAACATACTGCCTTCAGATTCAGATTTAAATCAAAACAACATTTATTGGCTTGACCTGAATAATTATAATACTGCTTTCTGAATAGCTGCTTTATAGTTTAATTAAAATAGTTTAATAATTTGTATGGTAGACAATAAACATTGCAACATTGATACTGTTATTGAAGTAAACTGAGGTAAACTTTCATAATTCTTGAATTTTTCAGTACTATTTACTGTTTCTTTGTTGAAACTAGGGATGCACCGAAATGAAAATTCTTGGCCGAAGCCGAATAAAATGAAACATTGGGCCAAAGGCCGAATACTGAACACAGTTTTTCACTTTATTTATTTTTTCCTCGTGTATTTTGCCATTTTTTCACCATTGCATAAAATAAATAGACAAAAATATGCTTTTTACTGTTTTGTCCTGCTTTTCAAATAAAATAAAAAGCAATTACAAAACTATTTTTTTATATATATTTACTTAACACTGATCATTTTTTAACATTCTAGCAGACATTATACCAACAAAGCAAAATTTAACTTAAAATGAATAATTTGAATAAGACCGTTTTTAAGACCCCAGTCACGTATTTTTCCTGTACAAATAAATGCCGAGCAGAAGAGACTTCCTTTAAAACAATAGAATTTATTACAAATCCCAATTTGACCACTGTGTGATTATAATAAATGTATTAATTAGGGGTCGACCGATATGTGTTTTTCAAGGCCGAAGCCGATACCGATTATTACAGACCAAGTAGACCGATAACCGATATATTGAACCGATGTCTGGTGTAAAAATGAAAATGAATGTCAAAATTAAGAATAACAAGGGCTCTGACAAAAACGGCCTTCCCTAGTGTTGGTTGCACTTCTTACTCGTCTTCCCCCATGCATCCATCTACAATAAGGGTAATATATAAAGAGAGAGTTAAAAGTGGGGCCACTGCATGCTTCATGATTAAGCCTATGAATACTAAATACTACAGCTAAACAGCTTGGGGAAATGTAAGTATTTGGCTTCAATAATTTACATGTTAGAAATGTATGTGTAATAGCATAACCTCTCATAATTCTTCATTAATTATTTTCGGTTGACTAAATCATAACCTACAAGAGGTGACTATTCAATTCATCATCTAATACACATCAATTGATTAATTTAAAAAGCGCAATGTATATAATAAGTGTAAATAATTTAATTGTCTTCATAGCTCCATTGTAGAAGTTGCGAAGAAGACCGCAACTATTTTAATGAAACTATAACACTAATAGCCTGTTATAGGCACACTTGGTTCAATAGCCTATTGAAATGTCCCAATTTCCGTCATCCTAATCTTGGCCTATGTGACAGTAACTTAATCTTGGCCTATGTGACAGTATCTTAGTCTTGGCCTATGTGACAGTAATTTTCATTAGTTTTCATTTACAGAGCAGTGCAAATGAAGGCATAAAACATTAATTTAATTTATCTTTTAATCAAATGAGAGTTGAACTCTATTTTTTGGCAAACAAATGTGTTTACTATAAATTAAAACATGTAAGAAATAGCGTATGTGTGATTGTTCTTTTAAAAAAAGTTGTAATAATTGTAGTAGCATTAGTAAATAAACCGAACTTTTATTTTGACGGGTCGCCATGAGGACCTCTTAAGTTTCTGTAGCCTATTTATGATATGACGATCGTTTTACTCAAACGAAACAGTCAAATGAACATGAAGTAACTCTCAGAGCAGTTCTGGGGATGATGTTCATGTATTTATGTCCTCATTTAGTGACATGGCAGATGCGGAAAACACCGCGAGCGTCGCGCACTTCAGTGTGTGTGTGTGTGTGTCAAAACCGCGCGTCTGTGCCTTTCACATATACAGAGACACGCCGAACATGCAGAATCCATATTTAAATAGTCTTTTTGCAGCTTAATGTTTACAGATAGTCCATATCATGAGTCGATTTAAGTGACCTACTTTTGATTAATTCATCCAAACTTTGACTAATTCCGTGACTCCGCGTTATACAGTAAATTCCATATGACTGGATTCCGCGATTCCCCCTGCGTTTCCCCCATCTCGGAAACCATAAATAGATAAAATTGAGGTTTTTACAACTTCAGTGTAGTGGATTGTAATTTATTGCAACTTGTGCAAAGTCTGCTGCTGCCTTTGAGAGATAACTGATACATAATGAAGCAGCACCAGTTAGCAAGCGCTTTCGGTGTGAGAGCGCCTTTAGTCTTCCACGTTGATTGGTCGGACTCCTGACTCTCAACAAATCAGATGCGCGGTGGGCGGAGACTGTGCTAGGCCACAGAGTTGTGAGTTCCGACAGGCTGCATCAGAGCCAAATAGCGCGTTTCAAAATTAAATAATTTTATCGGCACATCGGTTTTGAAAATGACCGATGCCGATTATCATAAAAATGCTTAATATCGGTGCCAATAATCGGCCAGGTCGATAATTGGTCGACCCCTAGTATTAATAGAGCTGTTGTAAGGTAATTATTATTTTCATTATTGTCTTCTTTTTTTATTTTATTCTACAGAAAACCAGTAAAATTACAATTCTAGCATTTATGAATGTTGATGGAGTTGTTGATTTTTCTCAGCATTTATTTTGGCAGAAACCCGCTGGAAGATCTCAGTGCTTCTTTTTGTTCACAACAGATTTATAAATTATTCTCAGTACGAATTTGGGAAGGTGTTTGTTGCACGTATCACATTGTCACATGCCTTTACAAAATTAAATAAAAATGTTACTGACCAACTGACGAATAACATTGTTTCAGCGCAGATTTTCCTTGCATGTGCAAAACGTGTCCAAACTCCCATGCCTTAAGGCAATTTCGCGATTTCAATCATCAAACAGTAACCAGGAACAACCACCTCTTCCTCTTCTCATCGGTGAGATGCAGATGCAGCACTAAGCAGTCTCTCGCTGTCGGTGCTTGTAATGATTTTTGTGTCTTTCTTGGGCAGTTTGAAATACTTTCACACTGCAGACGTGTTTGCTGCATTAGTGCGTGCTTCTATTTGATCGTGTCACGTCATTGTTTGGTACAATTTATTTGGTCTTTTCGCTTATTCGGCCAAACACTGAAAGAGCTTTTTTCGGTTGCCGAACATTCGGTGCGTCCCTATTATTACATTTTTGAATGTAACACATTTGTGTCTGCATATTTACATCACTAATGCCAGTTTGTTGTCTTGCTTAATGCAACAGGCTTTCAGATGACTCTGATGATGACTGGTATCCAGAGGCCACTCCACGAAAAAAGAAGAGATCTTCTGTATCGCCATCTCCAGCAAAGTCTTGCAGATCTGGTTCACCTGCCTCTGTGCAAAGAGGCAAAAGGAAAGGTAGGAGAAGTAGCGCGAGTCGATCTCAGCCTTTTTCCTTGAGCTTCTCAGAACAGAAGTGGAAAAGTGCAGATGAACCTGATGTTGAGCCGAAACAGCCAGTATTCAGACCTAAAAACACACCCGGACCCCAGTTGATCTCCACTGCAACATGCAGTCCTCTGCAGTATTTTGAGTTGTTCTTTTCCAAATCAGTGCTACAGACACTTGTAGAGCACACAAATGCATATGGAGCCATGCGTCGTGAAGGAAAGAAGACACCATGGGAGGACATTTCAATAAAAGATCTTAAGTCATTCATAGCATTGGTGATTTACATGGGCGTGCTGAAATGCTTCACACTGTCAGACTACTGGAAGAAATCAGACTTGTACAGTCTGCCGTATCCTGCAAGAATCATGTCTGGAAGGAAATTTTTTAGCATCTGTGCGGGGCTCCATCTTAGTGATCCCAAAGTGGACGCAGAGAATGACAAGAAGAGGGGAACACCTGAATACGACCGCCTGTGTAAGATCAAACCGCTGTACCAGGACATTAGGGACGCCTGCAAAGCCTCTTTCCATCCCGCTCAGAACATCTCCATTGATGAACGAATGGTGGCATCGAAGGCTAGAAATGGACTCAAACAGTACATGAAGAACAAACCTACAAAATGGGGGTACAAACTTTTTGTACTGGCAGATTCCCTCTGTGCCTACACGTGGGACTTCTTCATTTATGAAGGAAAGGTCAATTCAGAGGAGAGCAAAGGCATTAGTTATGATTCTGTCATGAGTCTGACAAATGAAAGGTTGTTGGGAAGCGGCTACAAGCTGTTTGTTGACAACTTTTACACCAGTCCCAAGCTCTTCAGAGACCTGCTCCGTAAAAAGATCTGGGGTTGTGGCACTGTTCGTGCAAACCGCATTGGCCACTCAAAGACACCGGCTCCTCGTGGTAATATTCGCTGGTTTAGGGAAGACGATCTGCTGTTTGTTGAGTGGAAGGACAAGAGAGACGTGCTGATGTGCTCCACCTTTCATAAAGCCTATAATGGGGACTCGATTAAGAGGAATGTGAAAGGAGCCGATGGAGTTTGGGCCTTCCAGGATTTCCCCGTTCCAGCCGCAGTGCTGGATTACAACAAGTTAGTAGATTTTATTCAGTGGTGTGAAGTTTGTGCTTGATGGTAATGCATTGCAAGTGAGTTATGTAATCTGATTGTTTTAGCTAACTACATTTACATTTATTCATTTAGCTGACGCTTTTATCCAAAGCGACTTACAATTGCTATATATGTCAGAGGTCGCACGCCTCTGGAGCAACTAGGGGTTAAGTGTCTTGCTCAGGGACACATTGGTGTCTCACAGTGGATTCGAACCCGGGTCTCTCACACCAAAGGCATGTGTCTTATCCACTGCGCCATCACCACCCCGTAAACCACCACTAGTAAAATAATGCGTTACTGAGTAATGCAATGTTGTAATTCATTACTTCTAAAAGCAAGTCTTATAATAAATCACAATGTTCCTTTCATTCCAGGCACATGGGAGGAGTGGATCTGTCTGACGCCCTTATAGGATATTACACAGTCCTGCATAAAACAAAAAAGTGGTATCGGTCCTTTTTTTACCACTTTGTGGACATCGCTGTAGTCAATGCCTTCATTTTGCACCAGCAGATGGCCAAGATGAAGAACCAGAAGCCTCTGACCCAGAAGGCCTTCCGGGAGGCGCTTGTTGCAGAGCTTGCGGGAACCGGACCTTTATGTGCCTCAGTACAAGAACGACCGGTTCCTGCTACAGATTCCCACCTTCCCAAGTACCTCAGTGGAGACAGCACTTTTGGAAGACGGAAATGCAGAATTTGCCACAGCAAAACTCCAGTCATGTGTGCAACTTGCGAGGTGCATTTATGCTTTGTTCCAAAGCGTGACTGTTACAGTAAATGGCATGAATTAACTGATGAGTCTGACTCAGAGTAATACCCAAGGTAGACATTGCACTCTAGAGCTTGCACACAGTTGGACGCATAGCCATTGAAAGTATAGCATGTGCGAATGCAGGTAGTTGACACGTGCCCTCTAGAAAGTTTCATCTTTGTCCAGCATCTACACTCTTTCTGCAGACATTTTGACAGATAAATACAAAGCTGGACAGTAAGCGTAAGGTATACATGTACTATTCTGGGGAAAATATTTGTATCACACACACTGAACTTGCACCCTCGCGTACAGGTAAAAACCCAAGTATACTTTGGGCTAAATGCTTACGGTGCAGTTTATTCATAAACTAGTTCAAAATCAGAAATCAAAATGACCAGAAATCCAAAGAAATGCAACATGAAACTAGCAAGACACTGATGACAGACTAATGGCATGCGAGGCTTATAAATACTGATAAAATGGAAATATCTTAAAGACATTTTAGCTTCTAATGGTAGATTTTGAGTATTCGCATTGTAAGTAAATATATGAAAAAATCTCCCATGTTTATTCTGTTGTGCTGGAACCACACTGGAACTGTATTTTCAGGACTTTTGCACCATCAGTTGAAATGTTTTACCACTGCAGAACCAATCCAGACACATTTATGGACTCTTTGTCCATTGTGGTGCTGCAAAATCAGGATTAGAATATATGGGGCTAGTCGTGAGTGACTAATCGACCATTGAGGTTCTCCTGTCCTGAGCACCTTTAGCTAACTTTGCTGGAAAATCTTTGTGGAACGGTTTGTAATTGTACCAAAACTTGATATAGAAATGCTATTAGTACTGATACCTGTCAGATTCTGAGCTATGTGACCTGATGATGGAAAGGTGCTTAATATTAATCTTACAACTGTGTAGACATTAACAACACATTTTATATTGGCATTCTAAAGGTGTAAAAATATATTTTGTCTAGTCTAAAAGATGTATGGACTGTTTGTAAATTGTTGCATGTCATTAAATAGATTTCTTAAGTGCTCTTGTAGAGTCTCTTTTTGTACTCACAAAACTCATGCACTATATTCCCCAAAGTATTGAGACACCCCCTTCTCTCAATTTCCATGAGTACAAATCTTGATGTTTAAGCATATAATGATATTCTAGGGAATTGTGTGCTTTTAATTTTATAGCAACAGTTTGGACAGGACCCTTTCCTATTCTAACAGGACAAAGCCTCTGTGTATAAGGCAAGGTGATTGATTGAGTCAGTGTAGAAGAACTTGACTGGTCTGCAGAAAGCCAAGTCCTAATCTCAGTTGAACAACTATGATGTGACTTTAAAGGCAGGCCTTGAACCAAAAACTGATCACCAAACACCAGTCAAGTTCTTCCACACTGACTGAATCAGTAATTTCTTTTTTAACTTTGCCTTATGCACAGAGGCTTTGTCCTGTTAGAATAGAAAAGAGTCCTGTTCAAATAGTTGCTATAAAATTAGAAGCACACAATTCCCTAGAATATCATTATATGCTTAAACATTAAGTTTTGAAGTCTTGGAAATTAAAGTAGTCAAACCTATTCATTAGAAGGGGGTGTCCTAATACCTTTTTTCCCCATGTTGTGTATAAGAAAGTTTTTTTTCCAAAGTGAAGACTTTGCAAATTTTGTTATGCATCTTTGGACATGTTCGTTCAAAAATGTCCTCACGTGGATTGCAAAAGTGCCTTCGGGTAAGCCTGGTAAGGTTTTTTTCCAAAGCCTAGTATCGAGTGCCTGATTTAATCTTGACAGACAAGAACAATAGCGAATGAAAGTGCGATCGCAGTGCTTAACGGGTTTATTGCATTGCATTCATCTCTGCATGGTGTTTTTGCTCAATCTTATCTGCGACTCTGTGCAGCGCTGCATTTAACGATGGATGCGTGTAATGTGAAGTGACGTGACATACTGCCAAGTATGGTGACCCATACTCGGAATTCGTGCTCTGCATTTAACCCATCCAACGTGCACACACACAGCAGTGAACACACACACACCCGAAGCAGTGGGCAGCCATTTATGCTGCGCAGGGGCGTGTCTACGTGGTGGCCAGGGGTGGCACCGGCCCCCCCTGAAATTTGGCTGGCCACCCCAGGTGCCCCCCCTACCAGATGTCTTGCTATAGGCTTGTTTT
Organism: Barbus barbus; assembly: GCF_936440315.1. Classification (NCBI taxonomy): domain Eukaryota; kingdom Metazoa; phylum Chordata; class Actinopteri; order Cypriniformes; family Cyprinidae; genus Barbus; species Barbus barbus. Next base: position 5,311,731 of record NC_136737.1, on the reverse strand, counting down.
TAGTTAATTTCTAACTGCATCTGGCGTATCTTGGCATGTGTAGGCAGCTGCCTTGGGCCGCTTTCTTCTCTTCTTTATTCTTTTTAGGCATTTTAGCGTGATCTAAATGACAGATGTCGAGAGCGCATAATGTTACGCGATCATGTAATGCGCGAGCACGAATCTCTCCACTCGCAAGCGGATTTCCTTCACTCGCACAAAACTGGACGTGTGCTTTTAAATCTACAGTACATTGTTCTTTTATGAATTGGCTCGGGTCTCACTCAGATATTGTGTGTATGCTCAAACGTTATCCTCGCATCACTGAAGACTAGAAAAGCTTTTTTTCTAATTCAAGTGAAGAGTAGGCTTTTCTCACTAAATGGAAGCAAGCTGAATATAGTTAGCCTTCTCTAGTTATTAATTTTATTAATACTTATTTAGTTAAGTCCTTAAATTGTAAATATGCATTTATTAAATAATTTTATGTAGTACATTTGTATTTTGTTGTTTATGTATATAGAAGCATATCAACCAGGGGGCTGTTCCATAAACCAAGATTAGAGTATAAACCAGGCTTATTTCGGTTAGTCAGGCTTATTTTTGGTAGATTCAATTTCATAAATCAAACTTAAAAAAGTTCAAACTCAGTTACCCCGGCAACTTATGCTGGCAAACTAACCTGGGGGCTGTTCCATAAAATACGCTAAGAAAAGCGGGGATTAAGGTCCAAAACCTGACTTGAAATAACCTAACAAATCAATCGGGACTAAAGCGGTTCCATAAACGACAATTCAAGTTCACGCAATCTGACTAATGCTATCCAGGTTCAGTGAGTCAGGATAATGTGAGTACACGCTTATTCTGAAGCAGCCCTTAATGTCGATCATGGATCAAATCGATCCACCATAGCAAACAGCGACTATTTGTGCTGTTTAACGCATTTGAAACATTGTGTTTTCCTCAGTGCATAACTGATACGTCACAGGTATATTTGTTTACATCTGTAAATGTCAGAAAGCCATGCAAATATATCCATTTACCTGTCAAGAGTGGGCGAGGCTTATGCGAGGCATGCGTGCTACACAGACGGAGCAGGATAGAATAATAGTGCAGAATTCTGAATAAAATATACATTCTGCTAAAATATTTGTTGTTGGACATTAAATGTGACACATAGAATTTTACTACATATAAGTGTATTTTTATGATAGCAGCAACTGTTAATCACTAGCTCAAATGAGTTAAATGTGTGTTCCTCTTATCAGTTAAAATGTACTCTGATTTCTATTATAAATTTACATTTTTAATTCAGTGATTTTAACTTTTGATTGTGTTTTTATGCTTTAATGCTTTAAAGAGCCATTTTAGATTGTAATGTTTTAATGTTCTAATAACCATAAAAGTTACAGCTGTCATAAATTCAGAGAGAAAGGCTGCATGGCTAGAAACTTCTGATCAACTGCATGCACAAGTAGCCACAATGTTAAAATGTCATTCGCCTACATTTTGGGCACAATACATTAAATACATATTTTTATTTATTTGATTATTTAAGGTGTATTTTCTGTATACTTTTATTTTTGGACCGATAATAAATTAAACTGACTGTATGTGAGAGAGTCAGTGGTAATATGGATGCGTTCCTATTGGTCAGAGTTAGAGGAGCTCAGCTTAGCCTGACAGTTAGCCTGCTCCGGACCAGGTTAGTTTGCCAGCATAAGTTGCCGGGGTAACTGAGTTTGAACTTTTTAAAGTTTGATTTATGAAAAATAAGACTGACTAACCGAAATAAGCCTGGCTTATACTCTAATCTTGGTTTATGGAACAGCCCCCTGGTCCGGAGCAGGCTAACTGTCAGGCTAAGCTGAGCTCCTCTAACACTGACCAATATTTTAACTGATAAGAGGAACACACATTTAACTCATTTGAGCTAGTGATTAACAGTTGCTGCTATCATAAAAATACACTTATATGTAGTAAAATTCTATGTGTCACATTTAATGTCCAACAACAAATATTTTAGCAGAATGTATATTTTATTCAGAATTCTTGCGCTAGTATTCTATTCTGCTCTGTCTGTGTAGCGCGCATGCGCGCCGCAGCGCTCGTTCTCTCGTATAAGCCTCGCCCACTCCTGACAGCTAAATGGATATATTTGCATGGCTTTCTGACATTTACAGATGTAAAAATATACCTGTGACGTATCAGTTATGCACTGAGGAAAACACAATGTTTCAAATGCGTTAAACAGCACAAATATTCGCTGTTTGCTATGGTGGATCGATTTGATCCATGATCGACATTAAGGGCTGCTTCAGAATAAGCGTGTACGTCACATTATCCTGACTCACTGAACCTGGATAGCATTAGTCAGATTGCGTGAACTTGAATTGTCGTTTATGGAACCGCTTTAGTCCCGATTGATTTGTTAGGTTATTTCAAGTCAGGTTTTGGACTTTAATCCCCGCTTTTCTTAGCGTCTTTTATGGAACAGCCCCCTGGTTCCAGAAATAATCACTAAGGCTGCTTCTGAAATAAGTGGGGGTGCTCTCTTAATGCACATTTTCACATATTTTGCTATCAATATGCTGCTACTTCGAGAGCGAATCCCGCATAAATATGCAGATGTCATTCCCAAAACTTTGCAACGTGTGTGTGGGCAAAAAACAAAGTTCTACATTTTAAATGGAATGCTTAGAAAGCTCGCAAAGAGTGCTCATAACCAATAAAGCTGTCACTCTTTGTTCATCGCGATCTCACAAAGTTCTGTGAGGACCAATGAATCTCACACTGTGCAATTAATAGCATATATATATAATATAGGGCTATTAACTAGTGATGGGCGGATCGATCCTAAAGTATACGTTCGATACTGATGTTGTATCGAAATGATCGATCCTCACATAAAAATATCGATTCTAAAGTGCATATTTTTAAACCACTAATTTTATTAAGACATTCTGTGCATAAATAAGCTTTTAAGTGTTAGTCTAATTGTGTTAGAGTGATTTCTCCTGCTCGATCGAAACGCAAATGCTGAAAGACAAAACCAATCAATCACAGACAGCGTGACTCATGGCTCAGTCACAGTGTTTGTTCAAATAGAGCTACGATTCCCAAAAGCATCAGAAGCATAAGTAGATCTTTATAAAACATTGCCACATCATTACATTACATATCATTGTTACTATGCATGAAATTAATTCTGAAAAAATGCATCACGGTTTCCACACAAATATGAAGCAGCAATAATCAGAAATGTTTCTTGAGCAGCAAATTATAATTATTTCTGAAGGATCATGTGACACTGAACACTGGAGTAATGATGCTGAAAATTCAGCTTTGATCACAAAGGCATTTTAAATTACATTTTAAAATATATTAAAATGGAAAATAGTCATTTTAATGGTTATGGTTATATTTCACAATATTGCTTTTTTTTACTGTATTTTTGTTCAAATAAGTGCAACCTTGGTGAGCATGATGTTTATTTAAAAAATATTACAAAATCTTACTAACCCCAAACTTGGTTTATGTAATATTTATTTTAAATAGGCTAGTTTGTGCAAGTAAATTTATTTAAACTGGTTGTTAAAAGTTCAAATGGATTGTGTTAGGTTCTGTAATTGCTGTTAATAAAAAAATATGCTAAAGTTTCACCTTTAGAAGTACAGCAGCCTGGGAGCATTTTACAAAAATTAACCATGGTTTTATTACAGTAACCACAGTTTACCACAGTATTTGTAGTAAAACTGCAGTAACCACAAATTTATCATAAAAATAATAATTTTAGTACTTATGGAACACAATGTTTATGTTTCATGAGGTACCCTCAAAGGTGCACATTTGTTATTTACCCTTAAAGCATGCATACTTGTATGGTACTAATATGCTCCCTTTTAGGGTAGGTGCACCTTTGAGGTTACTGCCCCAGTAAAGGTCTGAAATATAATTTATTTTATTTCTGAGTGTAAACAAAAAACAAAAACAAAAAAAGCCGAAATGTTTAAAAAAAACCCATCTAATATTAAGTGAGTATAATTACTGATTATATTTTTTTAATAATTTAAAAGATCAGTTTAGTCAAGGTATCGGTATCGATATCGACGATACTGGGCTTAAAAATATCGGTATCGGATCGAAAATAAAATAAGTGATATCGCCCATCACTACTATTAACATCGTGTATCCAACCCCTCCCCCCGGCCACCCTCTTTTAAGGCAGTGCCCCAGACTGGCCCCTCCATTTAAAACGCTCTAGACACGCCCCTGATGCTGCGGCGCCCGGGGAGCAGTTGGGGGTTTTGCTCAAGGGCACCTCAGTCGTAGTATTGAGGGTGGAGAGAGCACTGGACATTCAGTCCCCCCACCTACAATCTCTGCCGGCCCGAGACTCGAACCTGCAACCTTTGTATTACGAGTCTGACTCTCTAACCATTAGGCCACGACTTCCCCTAGAGTAATAAGGAGATGGCTGATAGTGTTATGGACAGCTCAGAGGAATGTGTGAATAGTGATCAAGACAAGACGAAAGAATGGGATGATTTATCTGACAAGGACAGTGTGGCTTCTAGCGACTCTGCAGTAGAGGAGATGTCTAGCGATGATCTCGAGACTCTTCTGGATGAGTAAGTTGATGCATATTTTAATATATGTTTAATGTTATACAAAATATGCATGGGAAAATAATGAATGTTCGAATGAAAATACATTTAGCCCTTTATTTTGGTATATTTTAGTATTTGTGTACTCTATTTCGTTTAGTCTTGCTCAGATCATAATCAATTGAAATCACGTAATGAATAATGAACCTGTAGCGCATGCAGTCAATGAAACAACAAGAAACGGATTCATTTTTCAGTTGATCTAACAGTGTGAAAATAATCAAGTCTTATTCATGCATTATGAATGTTGTGCACAATGTGAAAAGTGCTAGGCTCTAAAAATAAAACTGGCTTTGTACCCGTACTTAAAAGTGGACTCTGATCTCTATTACATCATTGTCAATCAAACCACATCTTTGTCTACTTTTGTATATAATTTTAAGTTTCAGTTCCCATTCACCATAATGTTGAAAGCTCCAAATCCAATTTAATCTCATTGAACAGAAGAGCACGGGACAACATGAGGGTGAGTAAATGAACTGAAAATAAAGTAAAATCACTGAAGACTTTTTAGTCCAGACCATCGAGGAACATCTCCTCTTCTGTGGCACTCTCATCGGATTCCTCCAAATCAATCTAATTTTTTTGGTGCAGAAATTTGATTGATTTGGAGGAATCCGATGAGAGTGCCACAGAAGAGGAGATGTTCCTCGATGGTTTGGATCCTTTTCCTACCCAAATTCTTCCTTCCAGTCAACTTTGCATTTAATATGCTTTGATACAGCACTCTGTAAACAGCCACACCTTTCAGTAACGACCCTCTGTGACTTACCCTCTTTGTGGAGGGTGTCAATGATTGACTTCTGGATCATTGCCATGTCAGCAGTCTTCTCCATTTATTGTGGTTTAAAAGAACAAGAGATACCCTGAATTTATACTGTAGGGATGGTCATTAATTGAAACTCAAATGTAAATATTCTAATATGTCGAGATACTGATTTTTGACTTTCATGAGCTGTAAGCTCTAATCATCAAAATTAAAACAAAAAAACTTTTGAAATGTTTTACTTTACATGCAATGAATCTAAAATATATGAAAGTTTCACTTTTTGAAATAACTTGCAAGAAAAATGAACTTTTTCATGACATTCTGATTTATTCATTCTAATTCTTTCCTTTTTAACTTCTAGTTTCTTTGATTTATTTTAATTGTATTTTTTATGTTTTTAAATTTTTTGATGGTTTGGTCTCTGTATTGTTTTGACATAAGATTTTTAATTAAGATTTTTTTAACCAATGGTCCAGGGTTATTCATATGCGTCCAATCTGTTAAATGAAACTCATAAACAAAGATAGATGAAAGCAGTATTAAACTCCAAAACCTCAAGAAATAATAATAAAATAAAATATATATTAATAAAAAAAAACAGAAATGCATGAAACTAGCAGACAATGACTAATGCAATTTGAGGACTATTATAATATTGCTTAATATAGAAAATAGAGTTCTGGTGGTAGGTTTATAAGTAACATTATAATATTAATACGTCTATTTTTTTCATGTTTTATTCTGATGCACTCTAACAACATCAGAACTACACTTTTAATGCTGTCCGGTATCAGCCTAAATGGTTACCGTTGCTAAATGTTGGTGTTCTGTTACAGTTCGTGTCATGATTACGATTTTTGTTGCTGTGAAATCAGGATTTGAATGTATTTTCTCTTAAAATAGGACTGCATGCATGTTGCTCTATTGTATAGAGAAATGCACAAAAAAGGATTGTGATTAATTTAATTTCATTTTACTCATTTTCCACCTTCACTCTCATAGAATTAATTATTCTCAGTGTTAGATTAATTTGTATGCATTTTTATAAATTAACACAAGACCTATTTTGCATGCCAGATTGGTTTCTTTTATGTTTTATATTTCCCTGAGTGTTCCCGATATCAAGCCATCTCAATCAGCTTTCAGACTTGCCCAATTTAAATAGCTCTTTTTAAATTCAGTCCTACAGAGAATCTCTATCTCATTACAATGACTATAGAGCTGGCGATCCTCACAGGGGTGCTATTTCTATAGGAGGTTCCTACTGTGCCCTATCGGACTATCTGGTGTATGTTTTGCAGGTGAATACAGTTTCCCGCTGCCTTGCGTTTTGGCCAGTGGTATTCCAGCATATAAGGACAGACCAGAAAAGTAGCCAATGATAGTGCATTACTCTCTGCACGAGATTTATTTGTTGCAGCAAGCAGCAGCTGAAGTGCATTTTGCGTCCAGCGCTAAAAAAGAAGAAAATGGACAAAACGATTTACACGGAGAAGTGTGATATAAAGGAGGAACAAGATGAGGCGAGTATTTTACATCCAGCGCTAAAAAAGAAAAAGATGGATAAAACGATTTACACGGAGAAGTGTGATATCAAGGAGGAACAAGATGAGGCGATTATTTTACAGCCCGCGCTAAAACAGAAGAAAATGGGTAAAACAGCTGAGGACAGCACGGAGGAGTGTGAGAAGAGTAACAATGAGAAAGCATATGAAGACGCTGAGGTGATTGATTTGGAGGAATCCGACGAGAGTGCCGCTTCCAGCGTGGATTCCACAGAAGAGGAGATGTTCCTCGATGGTCTGGATCCCCTCCTGGATCGGTAACTACACACATCTGCAAAGACACTCTTGTATATTTTTAAAACGGCTTTATATCACATGCAATCAAATATACCTAATTTTCTACGTAATATACTGGAAATGATTCTTTAGTTCTTCTTAAGATAAACTTATAAGATCAACTAAGTGTACTCAACTGGAAAAGTCTGCCATCTATTAATTATCATTAGCCCCAACAGCAAGGGCGCTTTTTACCCCAAATACCATAATTTTACATATTCTTTCGTTATTTTAAAACTGTTGTTTTAATTATCTTAAACAAAACTGAAAATCATAAAGAAGACATTTGTCTCAAAATATATTAATTTTAGCGATCTCATTTGCTACTTAAAGGGATAGTTCACCCAAAAATGAAAATTGTCATCATTTACTCACCCTCAAGTACTTCCAAACCTGTATGAATGTCTTTGTTCTGCTGAACACAAAGGAAGATGTTCTGAGGAAAGTTTGTAACCAGGCTGTTTTGGGGCACCATTGACTTCCATATTAGGTAAAAAATACTATGGAAGTCAATGGTGCCCCAGAACTGATCTGTTCCCACTTTCTTCAGAACATCTTCCTTTGTGTTCAGCAGAACAAAGACATTCATACAGGTTTGGAAGTACTTGAGGGTGAGTAAATGATGACAGAATTTTCAGTTTTGGGTGAACTATCCCTTTAAATCTACGACATTTTTAAAAACATAAAATATTAGATCAAGTAAGCACAGAATGAACTTTGCACTGCTGCGCGCGATCGCATCAAGGATCAGACATATACACATGCATATTGAAAAGTGGATGTTTTGGAAAGTGCTACACCTTTTCATAACTTTCATAATTCTTGAATTTTTCAGTACTATTTACTGTTTCTTTGTTGAAACTAGGGATGCACCGAAATGAAAATTCTTCGCCGAAGCCGAATAAAATGAAACACTGGGCAGTTTAAAAAAATAAATAAAAATTCCCTCATGTATTTTGCCATTTATTCACCATTGCATAAAATAAAGACAAAAATATGCTTTTTACTGTTTTGCCCTGCTTTTCAAATAAATAAAAAAAATCAATTACAAAACTATTTTTTTTAAATTATATTTACTTAACACTGATTATTTTTTAACATTCTAGCAGACATTATACCAACAAAGCAAAATTTATCTTCAAATGAATAATTTGAATAAAGCCTTTTTTAAGACCCCCTTCTTGAATCAGTCACGTATTTTTCCTGTACCAATAAATGCCGAGCAGAAGAGACTTCCTTTAAAACATTAGAATTTATTACAAATCCCAATTTGACCACAGTGTGATTATAATAAATGTATTAATAGAGCTGTTGTAAGGTAATTATTATTTTCATTATTGTCTTCTTTTTTTATTTTATTCTACAGAAAACCAGTAAAATTACAATTTTAGTATTTATGAATGTTGATGGAGTTGTTGATTTTTCTCAGCATTTATTTTGGCAGAAACCCGCTGGAAGATCTCAGTGCTTCTTTTTGTTCACAACAGATTTATAAATTATTCTCAGTACGAATTTGGGAAGGAGTTTGTTGCACGTATCACATTGTCACATGCCTTTACAAAATTAAATAAAAATGTTACTGACCAACTGACGAATAACATTGTTTCAGCGCAGATTTTCCTTGCGTGTGCAAAACGTGTCCAAACTCCCTTGCCTTAAGGCAATTTTGCGATTTCAATCATCAAACAGTAACCAGGAACAACCACCTCTTCCTCTTCTCATCGGTGAGATGCAGATGCAGCACTAAGCAGTCTCTCGCTGTCGGTGCTTGTAATGATTTTTGTGTCTTTCTTGGGCAGTTTGAAATACTTTCACACTGCAGACGTGTTTGCTGCATTAGTGCGTGCTTCTATTTGATCGTGTCACGTCATTGTTTGGTACAATTTATTTGGTCTTTTCGCTTATTCGGCCAAACACTGAAATAGCTTTTTCGGTTGCCGAACATTCGGTGTGTCCCTATTATTACATTTTTGAATGTAACACATTTGTGTCTGCATATTTACATCACTAATGCCAGTTTGTTGTCTTGCTTAATGCAACAGGCTTTCAGATGACTCTGATGATGATTGGTATCCAGAGGCCACTCCACGAAAAAAGAAGAGATCCGGACTGTCTTCTGTATCGCCATCTCCAGCAAAGTCTTGCAGATCTGGTTCACATGCCTCTGTGCAAAGAGGCAAAAGGAAAGGTAGGAGAAGTAGCGCGAGTCGATCTCTGCCTTTTTCCTTGAGCTTCTCAGAACAGAAGTGGAAAAGTGCAGATGAACCTGATGTTGAGCCGAAACAGCCAGTATTCAGACCTAAAAACACACCCGGACCCCAGTTGATCTCCACTGCAACATGCAGTCCTCTTGAGTATTTTGAGTTCTTCTTTTCCAAATCAGTGCTACAGACACTTGTAGAGCACACAAATGCATATGGAGCCATGCGTCGTGAAGGAAAGAAGACACCATGGGAGGACATTTCAATAAAAGATCTTAAGTCATTCATAGCACTGGTGATTTACATGGGCGTGCTGAAATGCTTCAAACTGTCAGACTACTGGAAGAAATCAGACTTGTACAGTCTGCCGTATCCTGCAAGAATCATGTCTGGAAGGAAATTTTTTAGCATCTGTGCGGGGCTCCATATTAGTGATCCCAAAGTGGACGCAGAGAATGACAAGAAGAGGGGAACACCTGAATACGACCGCCTGTGTAAGATCAAACCGCTGTACCAGGACATTAGGGACGCCTGCAAAGCCTCTTTCCATCCCGCTCAGAACATCTCCATTGATGAACGAATGGTGGCATCGAAGGCTAGAAATGGACTCAAACAGTACATGAAGAACAAACCTACAAAATGGGGGTACAAACTCTTTGTACTGGCAGATTCCCTCTGTGGCTATACATGGGACTTCTTCATTTATGAAGGAAAGGTCAATTCAGAGGAGAGCAAAGGCATTAGTTATGATTCTGTCATGAGTCTGACAAATGAAAGGTTGTTGGGAAGCGGCTACAAGCTGTTTGTTGACAACTTTTACACCAGTCCCAAGCTCTTCAGAGACCTGCTCCGTAAAAAGATCTGGGGTTGTGGCACCATTCGTGCAAACCGCATTGGCCACTCAAAGACACCGGCTCCTCGTGGTAATATTCGCTGGTTTAGGGAAGACGATCTGCTGTTTGTTGAGTGGAAGGACAAGAGAGACGTGCTGATGTGCTCCACCTTTCATAAAGCCTATAATGGGGACTCGATTAAGAGGAATGTGAAAGGAGCCGATGGAGTTTGGGCCTTCCAGGATTTCCCCGTTCCAGCCGCAGTGCTGGATTACAACAAGTTAGTAGATTTTATTCAGTGGTGTGAAGTTTGTGCTTGATGGTAATGCATTGCAAGTGAGTTATGTAATCTGATTGTTTTAGCTAACTAGTAAAATAATGCGTTACTGAGTAATGCGATGTTGTAATTCATTACTTCTAAAAGCAAGTCTTATAATAAATCACAATTTACCTTTCATTCCAGGCACATGGGAGGAGTGGATCTGTCTGACGCCCTTATAGGATATTACACAGTTCTGCATAAAACAAGAAAGTGGTATCGGTCCTTTTTTTACCACTTTGTGGACATCGCTGTAGTCAATGCCTTCATTTTGCACCAGCAGATGGCCAAGATGAAGAACCAGAAGCCTCTGACCCAGAAGGCCTTCCGGGAGGCGCTTGTTGCAGAGCTTGCGGGAACCGGACCTTTATATGCCTCAGTACAAAAACGACCGGTTCCTGCTACAGATTCCCACCTTCCCAAGTGCCTCAGTGGAGACAGCACTGTTGGAAGACGGCAATGCAAAGTGTGCTCCAGAAAAACTCCAGTCATGTGTGCAACTTGCGAGGTGTATTTATGCTTTGTTGCAAAGCGTGACTGTTACAGTAAATGGCATGAATTAACTGATGAGTCTGACTCAGCGTAATACCCAAGGTAGACATTGCACCCTAGAGCTTGCACAGTTGAACGCATAGCCATTCAAAGTATAGCATGTGCGAATGCAGGTAGTCGACACGTGCCCTCTAGAAAGTTTCATCTTTGTCCAGCATCTACACTCTTTCTGCAGACATTTTGACAGATAAATACAAAGCTGGACAGTAAGCGTAAGGTATACATGTACTATTCTGGGGAAAAATTTGTATCACACACACTGAACTTGCACCCTCGCGTACAGGTAAAAACCCAAGTATACTTTGGGCTAAATGCTTACGGTGCAGTTTATTCATAAACTAGTTCAAACTCAGAAATCAAAATGACCAGAAATGCAACATGAAACTAGCAAGACACTGATGACAGACTAATGGCATGCGAGGCTTATAAATACTGATAAACTGGAAATATCTTAAAGACATTTTAGCTTCTAATGGTAGATTTTGAGTATTCGCATTGTAAGTAAATATATGAAAAAATCTCCCATGTTTATTCTGTTGTGCTGGAACCACACTGGAACTGTATTTTCAGGACTTTTGCACCATCAGTTGAAATGTTTTACCACTGCAGAACCAATCCAGACACATTTATGGACTCTTTGTCCATTGTGGTGCTGCAAAATCAGGATTAGAATATATGGGGCTAGTCGTGAGTGACTAATCGACCATTGAGGTTCTCCTGTCCTGAGCACCTTTAGCTAACTTTGCTGGAAAATCTTTGTGGAACGGTTTGTAATTGTACCAAAACATGATATAGAAATGCTATTAGTACTGATACCTGTCAGATTCTGAGCTATGTGACCTGATGATGGAAAGGTGCTTAATATTAATCTTACAACTGTGTAGACATTAACAACACATTTTATATTGGCATTCTAAAGGTGTAAAAATATATTTTGTCTAGTCTAAAAGATGTATGGACTGTTTGTAAATTGTTGCATGTCATTAAATAGATTTCTTAAGTGCTCTTGTAGAGTCTCTTTTTGTACTCACAAAACTCATGCACTATATTCCCCAAAGTATTGAGACACCCCCTTCTATCAATTTCCATGAGTACAAATCTTAATGTTTAAGCATATAATGATATTCTAGGGAATTGTGTGCTTTTAATTTTATAGCAACAGTTTGGACAGGACCCTTTCCTATTCTAACAGGACAAAGCCTCTGTGTATAAGGCAAGGTGATTGATTGAGTCAGTGTAGAAGAACTTGACTGGTCTGCAGAAAGCCAAGTCCTAATCTCAGTTGAACAACTATGATGTGACTTTAAAGGCAGGCCTTGAACCAAAAACTGATCACCAAACACCAGTCAAGTTCTTCCACACTGACTGAATCAGTCATTTCTTTTTTAACTTTGCCTTATGCACAGAGGCTTTGTCCTGTTAGAATAGAAAAGAGTCCTGTTCAAATTGTTGCTATAAAATTAGAAGCACACAATTCCCTAGAATATTATTATATGCTTAAACATTAAGTTTTGAAGTCTTGGAAATTAAAGTAGTCAAACCTGTTCATTAGAAGGGGGTGTCCTAATACCTTTTTTCCCCATGTTGTGTATAAGAAAGTTTTTTTTCCCAAGTGAAGACTTAACCACGACGATTTGCCAATTTTGTTATCCATCTTTGGACATGTTCATTCAAAAATGTCCTCACGTGGATTGCAAAAATGCCTTTGGGTAAGCCTGGTATCACGCGCTTGATTTCAAAACATCCAATCAGGTTCATATATCCCTGTATGGAACACCTGGTGTTTTTTCAGGGCGGATCTGGCCAATGACTGGATGGAAAATCTTGACAGACAAGAACAATAGCGAATGAAAGTGCGATCGCAGTGCTTAACGGGTTTATTGCATTCTGCAAGACATCTCTGCATGGTGTTTTTGCTCAATCTTATCTGCGACCCTTAACGATGAATGCGTGTAATATTGAGATGGCTGATAGTGTTATGGACAGCTCAGAGGAATGTGTAAATAGTGATCAAGACAAGACGAAAGAATGGGCTGATTTATCTGACAAGGACAGTGTGGCTAGCGACTCTGCAGTAGAGGAGATGTCTAGCGATGATCTCGAGACTCTTCTGGATGAGTAAGTTGATGCATATTTTAAGATAGGTTTAATGTTTAATATCTATTTCGTTTAGTCTTGCTCAGATCATAATCAATTGAAATCACGTAATGAATAATGAACCTGTAGCGCATGCAGTCAATGAAACAACAAGAAACGGATTCATTTTTCAGTTGATCTAACAGTGTGAAAATAATCAAGTCTTATTCATGCATTATGAATGTTGTGCACAATGTGAAAAGTGCTAGTCTATAAAAATAAAACTGGCTTTGTACCCGTACTTAAAAGTGGACTCTGATCTCTATTACATCATTGTCAATCAAACCACCTTTTTGTCTACTTTTGTATATAATTTTAATATTGAATTGTTGTAATTATAGCATATTACTGACTTAAAAAGCATTCACATAGCGTAAAGCATTCTAATTAACCCTTTATTCTAGTATATATATCTAAATATATCCTTTTCGCACAGTTGGTTGTTAAAAATGCTCTTTATCCCATATAGCAAATTAGTATTTTATCATTTAGATTAGCATCCGAATAGGTTTAGAGCGTGAATGAAATTCAGCAAAACGTTTATCGTTTATCGCGGTATAAAAAAAAGAAACGAGTTATTATTGAGTTGAAAACGTGATTGGATGTTGTAGACTATATTCTCGTTCCTGGTTGCTGGAGTACTTAATGCACATCAGATCGATAAGAGACTGGAAGACCTGAGTGTGTCATCCAGAAATGTGCTCTGTATTTCTAGGTTTTTATTAAGTGCGTTTTAAATACGCAGAGTAGGCGGACCGTTTTAGTGTAATTTAATCGCTACGTTTTGTCAAGGCTGTTATAATCGCTCGTGCTCATAGCGATTTTGCTTTTAAGTCGATTATCGGTGCACACACAAAATGTACAAAATCTTCAATTTATTTAAAGGCACGTAAGTGAAATAAATATAGGCATGTATATAAACAAAGAAAAACCTTTTTTTTATTTATAGAACAATATAGAAGTATTAAAACCACATTCAGAAATGTAATGTTACTCGCATGTGTTATTGCATAGTGCAGTGTGTTTGTAATGTTTGAATTTTATTGAATTTTTTTGCCTCATGTAACAGGTTCACAGATGTCTCTGATGATGATGATTGGTATCCAGAGGCCACTCCACAAAAGAAGAAGAGATCCAGTCTGTCTTCCGTATCACCATCTCCAGCAAAGTCTTGCAGATCTGGTTCACCTGCCTCTGTACAAAGTGGCAAAAGCAAAGGTAGGAGAAGCAGTGCGAGTCGATCCCTACCTTTTTCCTTAAGCATCTCAGAACAGAAGTGGAAAAGTGCCGATGAGCCTGATGTTGAGCCGACACAGCCAGTATTCAGACCTAAAAACACACCCGGCCCACGGCTGGTCTCCACTACAATGTGCAGTCCTCTACAGTATTTTGAGTTGTTCTTTTCAAAATCAGTCCTGCGGACAATTTTAGCAAACACAAATGCATATGGGGCTATGCGTCAGGAAGGAACGAAGAAGCCATGGGAGGTCATTTCAGTAAAAGATCTGAAGTCATTCCTGGCACTGGTGATTTACATGGGTTTGCTGAAATGCTTCAAACTGACAGACTATTGGAGGAAGTCTCAGATATATAATCTTCCCTATCCTTCTCAAATCATGTCTAGCAGGAAGTTTATGACCATCAGTAAAGCTCTTCATATTAGTAATCCCAAAGTGGACGCAGAGAATGACAAGAAGAGGGGAACACCTGAATACGACCGCCTGTGTAAGATCAAACCGCTGTACCAGGACATTAGGGACGCCTGCAGAGCCTCTTTCCATCCCGCTCAGAACATCTCCATTGATGAACGAATGGTGGCATCGAAGGCTAGAAATGGACTCAAACAGTACATGAAGAACAAACCTACAAAATGGGGGTACAAACTTTTTGTACTGGCAGATTCCCTCTGTGGCTATACATGGGACTTCTTCATTTATGAAGGAAAGGCAAATTTGGAGGATAGCAAAGGTATTAGCTATGATTCTGTCATGATTCTGGCAAACAAAAGGTTGTTGGGAAGCGGTTACAAGCTGTTTGTTGACAACTTTTACACCAGTCCCAAGCTCTTCAGAGACCTGCTCCGTAAAAAGATCTGGGGTTGTGGCACCGTTCGTGCAAACCGCATTGGCCACTCAAAGACACAGGCTCCTCGTGGTAATATTCGCTGGTTTAGGGAAGACGATCTGCTGTTTGTTGAGTGGAAGGACAAGAGAGACGTGCTGATGTGCTCCACTTTTCATAAAGCCTTTAATGGGGACTCGATTAAGAGGAATGTGAGAGGAGCCAATGGAGTTTGGGCCATTCAGGATTTCCCCGTTCCAGCCGCAGTGCTGGATTACAACAAGTTAGTAGATTTTATTCAGTGGTGTGAAGTTCTACCTTTTATATTACGCATCTCATAATGAATTTTCCATTCATTCCAGGCACATGGGAGGAGTGGATCTGTCTGATGCACTCATTTCGTTTTACACAGTTTTACATAAAACAAGAAGGTGGTATCGGTCCTTTTTTTACCATTTTGTGGACATCGCCGTAGTCAATGCATTCATTTTGCAACAGCAGATGGCCAAGATGAACAACCAGAAGCCTCTGACCCAGAAAGCCTTTCGGGAGGCACTTGTTACTGAGCTTGCAGGAACAGGACCTGCATCCGCCCCTGCACAAATACGCCCGACTCTTACCCCTTACTCACATTTGCCCAAGTACATCAGTGGGGACAGTAGCATTGGAAGGCGAAAGTGCAAAATGTGTCACAACAAAACTCCAGTCATGTGTGTGACATGTGATGTGGCGCTGTGCTTCGTTCCCAAGCGCGACTGTTTCACTAGCTGGCATTACCCAGATAGCAGCAGTGAGAATGAAGCAGAGTAAAGGCCTAAGTGCTGGGATTTTGAGTCTAGTGTGCGCTAGGATGACTATCCGAAAGTCATAGCTGAGAGCAAAATCAAACATGAGAACAACAATACTCAGAACTGGAGGATGAAAGTAGCATTGTAATGTGAATCGAATGTGATGAGAGAGGAAAATGAGAGGTAGAATAACACACAGTCGATCTGCAACATCAAACACACAGTACAGCACAACTAGCAAATTGGATCTGTTACTGTTTTAATGCAAAATAAAGTGTAGTTACTAAAACATGCAAATTTGGCATAAAATGCACAAAACAAAAAAACTATACTACATTTGTGAGTAGTTAGAATCAATCTAATCAAATACTAAAATAATTAGTAATGAAACTGCTAACAAACCAAGTCCGTTAAATTAAATCAAATATATATTGTTAATTATTTTTATGATTCTGATCGCTACTTGTTCATGTGTGTACCTGCTTTCATAAATGTTTTGATTTAGAAGTAATGTCTAACATTTTTAATCATGCCGCTTCTCGTAATAGTGTATTTCACGCAAAATATTCCTGCTTTGTTCATGCAGTAATACGCCTTTAATCTGCTAATTGAACAATTTAATTTTTGCAACATTAATCTTATATTCATATAACAGCTGTTGTAAATAGAGTGCACTTAAATTTCTCCATCGCTGTTTATTCTTTGATAAATGAAATAAAGGTAGGGAAAGTTAGTGACTCCAAATCAGAAGAGATGTTCATCGATGGACTTGATCTCCTCCTCCGGTGAGTTTATACACATTTTTACTAATCTTTATTAACAACAAAGAGAGGTTAATTTTCGGTTTCTCTGTTGTGTTTTACCTTTCCTTGCATCTTCATGATTCAGCCGACTCAGCCAATCTTCATACGTGTCCAAACACCTGGCTTGCAGATTTTTGAATGGCTCTTTTCAAAATCAGTCCCGCAGACAACTATACAGTATGTGCCCAGATGTCAGGAAGGAAAGAAGAAGCCATGCCATTTTTACCTTTCCTGTCACTGGCGATCTACAGTACATGGATTTGCTGAGATGGATTGGAGGATTTCACACATCTACAGACTACTTTATGGCCACCTGTAATACAGTCAACAAAAATGGTGGTACAAATATTCATTGTAACCTAATTGTTCTATTTCATCTTTAAGACTTGCACATTTAATCTCTTTTGTGCGTGCTTTCTTGCTAATGAAGGTTGTTTGATTCCTTGAAGGTAAGTGGACTGCTGTAATTGATCTCTGTTTGGTAATGCAGAAGCTGATGTCCATGTTAACTGTTTTGCTTGTTAACCGACTTGTCATGCTAAATTAGAGTTTGCTAAAGGCGCTTGAGGCATGATTTTCACACAATAGCAGTGGTTTGGCATTTATCGCTTGTTTGCCTGCCAATTCATTGTTTGTACAGTGCTAAAATGGTATTTTTTAAAATGTATTTGCTACCAATTAGTGGTTGTAGCCAGCTGTGCGAACTAACATGTATTAACACTTTAGGCATGAAATAATAAGCTTGTTGGAAAAATAAAATTGAAAAGTTTATTTTGAGATTTCACAGTCATTTCAAACATTTATAAGCTTGTGAACTATATTGAAATGTAAATTTCATTAAATTAGCAAGATTACTGCTTTTAAATTATTGTAAGGCCTGAATTTTCTTATGAAGAGGTAGCATCTCTCCTTCAGTAGAGTGAAGTAAAGTTTCCATGTGTGCATTGGCATCCCATCATGCTTTGCGTTTCTGTGTTTTGCTTTTGCTTTTGCTGCTGGTCTTTGTCGCAGACGACTTCTTCAGACTCACCTCCACTGGGTAATGATCACTGATGTCTAGGGCCTGCCGTAGATTAATCATATTAATATATTATTTTCTAATCTGTATGCAAACCTCACATTTATTAAAAAAATTAGACATATGTAATTGATATACTCACAGTTTCATCTGAAAGTTTGTAGGCTTCCTGGAAGTTGAAAGGTTTTGCTGATCTTGGAACAATAGCTTTTAACATGTCGTCCTTATACACCACAATCCTAGGAAAAAATATTTGGCATCAACATTTTCCAAAGCTTGACTGGCAGACTGACCTGTCCTTTTAGGGTATGTTTACACAACAACAATGTACCAAAACAGAAAAAGTTTTCCTTTGCATTTTTGAAGACGTTTGTGTATACAACGTTCACACGGATCCACAAAAACTGAAAAGAAAATGCAATATTGTGCATGCCAGGCCAGTAGTTGGCGATGTTGCTTTGTAAAGAAGTACTATGTACCTGTACACATGCACATTTCTATAGCCTGAACATGTAATATACATGTATGACGTCACCGTTTTCACAAATATGTGTTCTTGTAGTTTACACTAAGTTCAATGCGGTATTGTTTTCAGAAACTTGCAGTTTGAAACGTATTTTCTAAATTTTGTACTTTCAAGCTCCCCAAAATGCAGTTGTCCTGTAAATAAATTACCTAAAAACATTTAGCATTTTTAGTTGAAAACTCTAAGGCTTCTAGTTACATCTAAGCAATGGTTTGCTCATCTAGTAATTAATAGTAATAATTTCACATTCATAGTCTAAAACAGTGTCTACACCGGATGTAAGTTGCATGACGTCCATAGAACTTAATATAATCAGTGATTCTGTCTACACCAAATAAATCTTCGACAGGAAACTGATGCCCTGTTCTATTTCCAGCGTACTCCAGGCTCTTGCGCTACTTCTGACAACAGACAATATAACTTTATTCAGGGTAGCGCCATATTTAAAAAGACGCTGTGAGGGACAGAAATCCAGTGTGTTCAATGGATTCTACTGTTATTTAACAACATACCAATTGTTCAGCTGACGAAACGTTTTTTTAAAAAAAGAAACGTTCAGTGGACAAAAATTTCATTAAAAAGATTTGAAAGTTGGGGAAATTCTGTGATCTAGGACCTTCATACAATGCATGCCATTGTACAGACTGTAGGCCAGATTGACGAAACAGGGCAAATTAGCGTGAGAGCACAATACAAGCACTGATGGGAGTACTGCTGGTGATTTCCTGACAGACAATGGGCAAATTAAAGAACACAGACGTAGCTAGCGCATTTCCAGAACGACCAACACAATCTACCAAGAGCAGAGCAAATTAGCATAGAGTCGCAGATTATAAAAGGCACAAAATTGGTTAAGGCATTTTTTAAATAATGGCGTTAAATAATGACGCAAATACTAATAAACTAACTACCACAAAACATGCTACATAAGCCTACTACATACAACATACATACAAAATAAACTTGTATAATTTATTTAAAGGGATAGTGCACCGAAAAATTTTAATTCTGTCATTTATTACTCACTCATATATATCGTTCCAAACCCGTAAGACCTTCGTTCATCTTCAGAACACAAATTAAGATATCTGAGAGCTTTCTGACCCTGCATAGATAGCAAGGGAACTACCACGTTCAAGGCCCAGAACAGTAGTAAGGACATATTTAAAATAGCCCATGTGATAATGGTGGTTTAACCGCAATTGTATGAAGCTACATGAATACTTTGTGGTGGAGACTGACTGGAAAAGACGAAATTGTTGATTTAAGTCACTATTTTTGTTTTCTTTGCACATAAAAAGTATTGTCGTAGCTTCAAAATATTAAGGTTGAACCACTGATGTCACATGGACTATTATAACGATGTCCTTACTACGTTTCTCGGCTTTGAACGCGGTAGTTCCCTTGCTGTCTATGGAAGGTCAGAAAGCTCTCGGATTTCATCAAAATTATCTTAGTATGTGTTCTGAAGATGAATGAAAGTCTTACGGGTTTGGAACAACATGAGGGTGAGTAATGAATGACAGGCTTTAAAATACTCTCTTCCCATACATTTTGTGTCTGGAAAGGGAAACTCCTACAAATGCATATGCAATAAGGTCAGTTAATCCTGACTGTGCAAGCTGTTAGTAAATCTGGCCCTGTAAGGCTATCCTTCACAGCCTCGCATTTTCAATATGGTGTCTACAACCGGTCTACACTGTGTGTGAGTTTTGTCAAATTGCACTGTACCTCAGCAATTTGAGTCTGTTTATCGTCAAAGTGGAAGTGCTGGAAGTAGTGCAGAAATAAATTGGCAGTCTATTTGCTGTTGTTGGATCAGGCAGCAGATGAAAGGTGAGTACATTTATGTTTCTTGACCTCACCTGTCGTAGGTGTGGTCATTGGATTGGATAACTGTGGTGTCCACATCGTCCCCAATCAGCCAGTGGAAATCGGGATCGCTGCGGATCCTGATGGTCTTCATCTTCTTCTTGGAGACATAGGCACCGTCCGCGTTGAAGTCGCCAAGAATCATGACGTTCTGTAAGACAGAGCAGTCTCTCAAACTCTAATCAATGTTTGGCCAAACTAGAGCTCACTTGTATATTTTACCTGGGCAAGAATTTCTCCACTTTAGACAAACTAAGGTCAATCTACTCAGTTCCTTTGAATGTTTACATTCACACACTTGGCAGACGCTTTATCCAAAAAGCAGTATAGATATCCTCTGGAATGTGTTGTGGTTGTGGTTGCATAGGGGTAAACTCACATCCGTTTTCCATTTATCTTTGACATGCAGAAAGACGTCGTACAGTTCATCCAGTTCCTTCTGTGAGTCTTTGGGCTTTGTGTGAACAGGGATCAACACCAAATCTTTTAGCACTGAAAGAGACAAAAAAATGATTATAATTGAGCTCATGTGGTCAACCTCCTGAAACATTTATGGTTGTGTAGGAACATGCAATTACAATGAACTCAAATAAGTTGTATAGACCACTTTTATGGTCCAGTTCCCATTCACCATAATGTTGAAAGCTCCAAATCCAATTTAATCTCATTGAACAGAAGAGCACGGGACAACATGAGGGTGAGTAAATGAACCTAGACTTTACATTTTGGGTCATGTTATCACTGAAGACTTTTTAGTCTAGAGTCGGCGCATAAATTGAATGTACTGGTCCCAGGTTTAACAGAGGTTGGTTACCTGTGTGTTTACAGCGGAAACGCAAGATGAAGGGCTCCCGAGAGAAAGCGTCCTCGTCACCCACTTGATTGTCTTCATATTGGTACGTGTCGACCAGTTCGGCCTCGTCTTTTCTATTAGATTAAAAAATGTTTATCTATACATGACTATTCATAATTAAACATCTAATTTCATTAAGGGAAAAGGAAGACGTATCAAATGCTACAAAATTGTCAAATGCATGATTTGATTCGCTTTTTGCTCCAATTTTTATTCTTGTAACATAATTTACCCAAATTTTCTAAATGTTGTACCTGTAGAAACAGACAAACTGTTCCTTATAAAGAGTACGTCCCAGCCTGGAGCTTCCCACCATAGTGAAGGGACGTTTCTTATTAGCTCTGTAGGAGAAAAAGTTCAATTTGGGTTTGAGTTTAGGCTCTTGAGCTACAGATGGTGAAGAGAATCTCTGAAGGTTCATACAGACCCGGTGCTGTTAAGCTCCTGCAGAAATTTGGCTATAGATTTGCCCGATTTGTCCACCACCTCAAGAAGAATGATTATACTGTACCGAGAGAAGATCTAGGAAAGAGTGTTGAGGTCTGTTTTAAAAATACTTCTGAGCTTTTACTATGTGATTTTCTTAAACAGTCAGATTACAAACTCACCTTAATGAGATATTTCACAATATTTTTGTCTGACAGCTTGCTTGGACCCATACGTCTGATGTTAAAAGATGCAATCTTCATGGTGTCGACCTTAAGAAAGTGAACACCATCACAAAGTGAAACGAGTTTCACGACAACACTTCAGACTGGCTTCATGTTTTCAGGTCTGTTCGGTATGCAAACTTATAATCAGAGGAATTTCTATACCATTTTCCTGTTGTAAATTACCAAAGGAAGTTTAACAGACAATTCAAGGATGCATTGTTCGTACACAGGAAACCCTTATAGTTTATAAAAGAGCTGACATTATCAGATTATGCAAGACCAGTAGAGGCATTGAGGAAACCACAGTGAGTTTCATTTTGAAAGTTCAAAAACAAAATGTACTCAAAACAACACAAAGTTTTAATTAAAGAAATTCATCTAAGAATAGAAAGAAGCTCCAATGCACCGGTATGAAATGAAAACACAAAATAAATAATCTGCTCTTACCGAAGCTTTTGTTTACTATGAAGTCTCGTTTTCCTGTGTTGTCCGTTAGACAGCCAGCAAATAATGAATGGCTGCTCATTTGAAAACAGGCCATGCCTACTTCCTGTTTTCAATCAGATAGGGTTTCTGTCACACAGATGTCTTGTAAAATGGAGACGTAGAGGCCTTACTGATTAATAACAGCTCTTTTCTTCAGCAGTGGAATTTCTATAGTAATTTATAGCAGGCTTGACTGGAGGTAACCGCATAGCCATGGGTTTAAAGACCAACTGAACTGACTGTCAAAAACAAGACTTTCTGAATGAATTTGCATTTGTGAAACCTCCCCCATTAGGATATCAGGATAAGAGTGCAGTTCAGACCTAAACCGGCAGGAGCACTTGATGCACTTTATTTTTAAAATATGTCATCATGTCACAAGATTTGACCTCAGAACCACCCAATTTCCCTATATGCTAGTATTCACTTAAAACAAGTTAATTCATAATGAATTTGACCTTGGTTTCCCAGAATGCAGATTTCAACCTAATGTAATTGATAATTGTGCTATACATTTACATAACTTATCTATCTATCTATACCTGGCTGTTCCCCGCCAGTTCCTGGCATTATTGCCAGAACCAGAATGCAATATTTTGGCGGCAATCTATTGTATTTAAAAAAAAATTGCTTTAAATGTACATGAAACCTGAATAAACATTTCCCACCATTTTCCTGACATGGGGTTTTGTTGTTGTTCTTTAAATTCCTCGAATCCTCTGAACCTGCTGTAGCTGTAATGTTATTTTTGGCTCACCGGTCTGTACTGTAGTCATATTTCACTTCGCTATGGAGGCACAGACTGCATTTCAAGCAGAAAAAACAACAACACACCTGGATTGTCTTAACATGAAGTCCATCTCAATGACAGTTATGAACACAAAGGACGTTGAATATAACATCTATGTAGAGACATATTTAACCTTATGTTATAATTTAACCAATATCCACTTTAACTAATGTCCAGGACAATGTCTCCTTTATCTTCTACCTTCAACTGCATAAGTTTCTATGTATTTCCAAAAATAACACTTAATAGCACACATCCTTAAGGCTGCAGCTTCCTGTTACACCTGACTAATGCAAACAAGCTCTTTTTTCTTACTTTACAGGTTTACATGGTGCTTAAACAACTGAAATATCTAATTCTGTCCAACCTTATAATTAATTCTCCACCTTTCAGTGGAACTTTAAATGATTTGTGGCTGTAATGAGGGTGATTGTATTGTCTGAACTCACCTGTAAGCTTCAGCATTCCACTTCCCAGTCGATGTTTGCCCAGAAGGAGGAACTCTTTTGTTGTTTCGAGGGATGTCCAAGATGGGGCCGGGCCAAATCACCCAACAGGTTCCTGTGTCTAGCCAATCAGGGGACAGGTGTCCAATACAAGTAATGCAGCAGATTTTAGGAATCTCTACAGTCTTTTTCTTCAGTGCATCTTTGGACCATTGCTTGGGTAAGTTGCATTTTGTTCAATCTTAATTTGTACCATTTTTCTCATAATTTAATAAACCGTTTCAAGTGTCCAGACAATGTAATCTCGGCATGGGTTTGCCATTTAAATTCCTAATAAATATTTATGGTAAGTGAAGTTTTGTTCTTTGACTCTTTAAATCTTTATCTTAATTTTTAGATTAAAAAAAAAAAAGTTTAGTGTCTAGACAGCATCTGAGAAGGTTCTTGTGTTTTTATATTATAGGTTATTTGGAAAAATATTCAGAAATTATTTGCTTTTCTTCTTGATTTAAAACACACACACAAATGGAAATCATGTAAATGAAGCCCCTAAACTTGTCTCTGCTTGTTTGGTGTTGAATGAGGTGGAATGTGAAAACACTCTACAGCCATTTAAAAGAAGGTTTCAGATGGTTTCACAACAGATTGTCGCCCATATGTGGCTTGAATGTATAGGCGATCTCGCTGCTTTGAAGTGCACTTAGCAATGTCTGAGCACTGGAACTAATTTCTGCCCCATTCAGTGAAACCCTCTGGGCATAAAGACCTCCTGCACCAATTATTGACCCGACACCAAGTAACTGAAATGGCCTCACACAGACCTTACTTGAATCTTGAATGAATAGACATTTTCTTCTTTGTTTAGTAGTCAATTTCCCAAATTTTCAAATTTACCCTTTTTGTATTTAGACAACATTTAAGGTGATGTTTGGTAGGGATGTAACTATTCACGTTTTTTTTTTGTTTTGTTTTACAAAATGAAATTTAAGACAAATTATAAATTAAATGTATCCTTTTATTATTGCTTGGACAAAATGCTGCACGTTTCTTTGTGAAATTGAAATATAACGCTATAATAATATGTTAATATAGCACTTGCATATCATTGCTCTTTTGTTGGTTTTGATTGCGTCTATTGTCCTCATTAGTAAGTCGCTTTGGATAAAAGAATCTGCTACTTAACCAAATGTAAATATAACGTTAATGTAAATAACAAAACTAAATTGACATTTTAAGCTCCAAATCAAATAAATAAGTAACACAAATAAAATAAATCTCTTCATATAAACAAAATCATATTTTGCATTTAATATTAGAGGCAACCACTGCATTTTAGTCATGATGCAAAAAAAGATGTTGCATACATGCAACATGAGCAGTTTTTAATCTAAATTAGATTGTATTATTTTGAAATTTGAAGCAAAAACAGACTGGTCTGACTTCAGTTTTGTGAAACTACTGTATCTTACTGAGACCCAGTTATGGAGTTTTTGACCCTGTAGCGGACATTATATTTCAGTGAATTTCTCTGAGACCTCACATGTCACAGTTTTAAGTCCGGATGTCCTGTACAGAGCACTTTCAGGGCTTTATAGTGATACTAAATGATTGGTGTTTCACCAGGACCACTCCCTCTCCTGGGTCTTTAAAGATGGCTAAATTTAATTTGGTGAAATTTTTTACATCCTTATGGAAATAGGATTATATTTTGTAATTCTCATTTAAATCTGAATAATTTTCAAATTGTTTGTCATAAAGCAACATCTCAGGAAAATGTTATGGGTTTTCAAAATCAAATATGACTTGTTATGAAACAGGACATAATTTCATACATGTCCACTGTAGAGGACTAAAAGCATGTTTATTATGCATTTTTGGAGACATAACAATTAAATAGGAAAATGTAATATTTATCAACTGTTTTATGAAATATTAGATATTATTGTGAAAATCTGGCCACTTATTACTCCCATTATGGCAATTCTTTTTCCAACATGCTGTCCCAACAGCAACACATTAATATGCAAATTAGATACATTGTAAAGATACACTGTGTTTAATGGGAAAACCAGTTTATGGAAATTTTTACACACATATTGCATAAAACAAAATGGTATATCAAATAATTTTGTTGTATATTATAACATAGTTGAGAATCATCCGTAAACAAAATTTAGTATGAAAAAATCCTGAAACCTAAAAATTGATTGGTGATTTTCAAAAAAAAAAACATTGTTTTGACTTTTTGATGTCTATTTATGCCATTTTACAGAGGACATTGAATAAAATATAATTTTTCCGAAATGTTATTTTTCCATTTTTATCTTATGGTCTAAACAATGTAATATGAAATGAAACGGAAGAAGAAAGAGTGTGTTTCACTTTATTTGTTGACAACTGCATGATAAAATCATTCACGAATGTCAAGATTGCAGTAGGCATATTTGCATTTCTATTCTACAGAAAGTGTCATTATAAAGTTCTAATTTGGTTTCTTTCGTTTCACGATTAGCAGGCATCATGAAGGTCGCCTCTTTTAACATCCAGAGATTTGGGAAATCAAAACTCTCTGATCCATTTGTGCTAAAAACACTGATCAAGGTGAGGCCTGTCATCACAGATTCACGAGAAATACATGCGGAGCATCATCTTTAATGAGTATATTACATGAGATTTATCTTATTGTCTGATAATCCCTCACGGGAGGAGCAGCATGAGTGGTACGATGATTATGAGGTTAAAAGTTTGTTTTTACGTGGCTCCCTTTCTTCAGATTGTGTCACGCTATGATATCATTGTTATTCTGGAAGTGGTGGATTCTAGCGGAGATGCAGTGGATAATTTTCTCGAAGAGCTGAATAAGTGAGTCAAACAGGGGTGTTTTTTTTTATTTTTTAAAAACCTCATTATTACATGACAGCAGTAACCATGGATGACTGTTCATCGACAGGTTCAACAAGACGCACCATTACACCTTAGAGATCAGCACACGCCTGGGAAGAGGAAATTACAAAGAACAATTTATGTTCCTCTACAGGTAACAGCGTAATTAAGAAGTTGCATTAGACTCTTTATTGGGATGGGGGCCGTATTGATTTTTACGAGGGTGCAGCAAACATAGAATGCTCCTCTAACATTCCCATCTGGTTCCTGTTTTGATGTTTTTAGGAAACCAAATAAGAATGTTCCCTGTAGATTCTTTTTGTAACCAGAAACAAACATTCTAGACCATTGCAGGGAGAACCTATAGAGAACGTTCCATAATAGTTGCTTTTATATTGTATTTTTATAACTATAAAATAAATCTTTCCAGAATCAGGAGTTTTTCTTGGACAACCTAAAGGATTATTTCCCTTTTTGTAACCAAAATATAACCTTCCTAGAATGTTGTAGGAATGTTTTTATGACAACCTATAGAGAACACTTTTACCCTTCTGAAAGCCATTATAAATCATCAACTATTAACCATTTAATAAAAATGGTTTCCTGTAGTGTGCTTTGGGACATATTCCATTACGATTTAGTGGTTTTAACAAGCCACCAGTAAAAGGCGACTAATTACCAGTATAGAGACCAACAAGGACCTATTAATTCTCATTATAACTAATAAAACCATTGCAAATTCTGTGATGGTTTCTATTGTTTGTTTTATCAGCAGGGTTTAACCAGAAACTAATGTTCTGGGAACCAAATTGTTAGCTGAATGCACAGACTGTATAGAGGTCCTATACATGTAACATGTCTAATAAAAGTTTTTTTTGGAAAGATGTTTCGTCAGCCGAACAATCAGTATGTTGTTAATCAATAGTAGCCTTTGAAGGCGCTGTGATTGAGTCCCTCACAGCCTCATTTTCAATCCTGTCAAAAATTAAATATGGCGGAATGGCGCCTCCCTGAGGACTAAATGTCTGAAACTTTCAGATTTTCGATAGATAAACACATTTCAATACATGACATCCTATACTTGCATGTCGGGATCACTAATTCTAAATTTAACAAACTTGCCCTGCCCATTTACTTAGAAATTCACTTTGAGTGTCGTTTTCATAGTCTATACAGAGACTATAAAAACATAAAACAGGCAAAGATCAGAGAGAGGGTGATAAAAGGTCATAAATTAAATCATTTATGGCTGTGCTAACAAGTGGACCTTTGGATGGAAAGTTAATTTTAAATATTTAAAGACTATCGGTTTCATTTATTTACTGTACTAAACTACATGGTCTGTTTGAAATATGAAGGGACGACCTGGTGGATTTAGTCGGGTCTTACCAATACAAAGACAACCAGCCTGGAGATGAAGATGCTTTCGCCAGAGAACCATATGTTCTGCGATTCAAATGTCATAAAACAGGTAAATAGGCCTACAACAGTCTCGTGATTTTGGCACATTAATGCAAAATGTAATTTTACTGGACCTGACTATGAGTTTAGGCTACAAGGAAATGTGTTTTTCTTTCTAGCGTTTCCTTGTATTGCATTGTGTAATAACTCAATTCCCAGTTAACTGTCAAAACCAAATTACACATAAATGTGACTGGCTAATTTACAATAATCTCAGGGTTGGGCTGTGACAGAGGATGTGTGGGAAGATTAATCATTGTAGTTATTGTGTTCATGTCATGCCAGTGTTGGAAGATTTGGTGCTGATGCCTGTCCACACCAAGCCTGAGGATTCAGTGAAGGAACTTGACGAACTGTATGACGTGTTTCAGGATGTCAAGATGAAATGGAAGACTGATGTAAAGCATTATGCACAACTATAATAGCTTTATAACAATCTGAGACATTAGGATTTTTCAACTGAAAAAAATTTGCATTTAAAGGAATAGTTTACCAAAAATGGAAATTTGCTGTAAATGCATCCTCAGGTATGATGCAGATGAGTTTGTTTCTTCATCAGATTTGGAGAAATGGATCCTCTGCCGTCAAAATGAGAGTAAAAACATCACAATAATCCACACCACTCCAGTCCATCAAATAACATCTGGAGAAGAGAAAAGCTGTGTGTTTGTTAGAAACAAATCCATAATGTTGGCGTTTTAACATTAAATCATCACTTCTCACTAAAATATGAGTGCATAATTCATAATAATGCTTCTTCCAGTAAACAAGTCTATCCCCTGTTGATGTCTCGCATAAAAAAAATCCATCACCATGTTTGTTTTAAACTGATTAGCCTTGTAAACGGTGCTTGATCTGTGCACGTTTCTCTCCTGATTCAAACAAGATGACTTTTTCACTGGAGAAAGGTATTTTTAAGAAGTTGAAGTAAAAACCTGTGTATTTTTTATAAATACGCAGGTTTTGCGAAATGTTTAGAGATGGACTAGATTGGTCTGGATTACTTTTGGATGTTTTTATTTTTTATCAGCTGTTTGCACTCTCATTCTGACGGCACCCATTCACTGCAGAGGATCCGTTGGTGAAAAAGTAATGGAATGCTACATTTCTCCAAATCTGATGAAGAAACAAACTCATCTACATCTTGGATAACCTGAGGCTGAGTATATTTAAATTTTTGGATGAACATATTGTATTGAGATACCATGCATAAAGTTTGTGAAGCAAGAATGTATATAAAAGCAGTTTATAAAACAAAAATGTGCATATCCATACAGAACATCATGATTTTGGGGGACTTCAATGCTGATGGCAGTTACGTGTCTGATAAAGAAATGAAAACAATCCGCATTAGGAGTGACAAGAACTTCCACTGGCTGATCAGGGATGACGAAGACACCACAGCCAGCACCAGAAATGACAACACTTATGACCGGTAATCCATACACTATGATAAAAAATGAACAAATATGATTTGAAGTCATTTTCATTAATGTGGCGTGTTAATGCACAGGATTGTGGTATATGGAGACGATATGCAGAAAGCTGTTGTTCAAAACTCTGCAAAACCGTTCAACTTCCAGAAGGCCTACAAACTGAAAGATGAAGATGTAAATATGAATCATTTCACATTTCAAATGATATTTAATAAGACTTGCCATAAAGACATGAGTTATTACTGTACATTTAGCTTACAGAATTTAGTATTTTTCTAAAACACAGATTAAATGTCTTCACAGGCAAAGAAAGTGAGCGACCACTATCCAGTAGAGGTGGAACTGAAGAGCAAACATAGGCAGCTTAAACGTAAACGTAAGACACATGAACAGCAGCACAATGACCAAAAACACATGATGAAAAGAAGTAATAACTTTTTTAATTTTTTTTCTGATTAGGTAAATGAAGATGATACTGTGAACATTTTTTGAACATGAAAATATGATTCTGGAGATCTGAATATGATGGATCAGCTTCTGTTTACATGAGACTTGATTTACTTGAAATGTTTTGGATATTGTACAATTGTTTTGAATGTTTCACAAAGACAATAAACATCTGAAATCAGAATTTACAGTCATTAAACACTTTATTCCTTAACGTTTTCTTTACAAGAGCAATATAAAGTAACTAAAAAATAATAAAAAATTGCATTGCCACTGTGGACCCAAATCATAAGTTGCTTTGAACGGCAAGCAAATATACAATAAAACACTTTCATTTCTTCCCAGACTTCTTGATTCCACCTCCTTCTATGAACAGAAAATGAAACAGTTTGTTGGCAAATGAAAAAACTATATCTGTATAGAAAGAATGTCTTGTATTTCGTACTTAAAGGTCCTTTTCCAGCAGCCTTGGCTTTGTTCGGACGTTTCGTGTAAATGAACTGGTACCTAAATTCGTAGAGCTCCAAGAAGATTGTGTTGTGTTATGATTCCAGTATGTCAACCTCACTTTTTTATTCCCAAATCTAACTTCAACCGCAGAATTTGTTATTCAGTTTCTATTAATTTCCAAAAATAAGCACACTGCATCATTTATGCAGCAGCTTCTTGTTACAACTGACTGATGGAAACAGGCTCCTTCACTTATTTTACAATATTATTAGAAAATACGGGACTAGTTTTCATTGTTATGCTGATGATACTCAACTATATATCTCAACAAGACCAGATGAAACTTCTAAACCAGGGGTTTTCAAACTGTGAGGCGCCAGCACCTGTCAAGGGGGGCGCGAGCATCAATTAATTCAGAGACATTGCCTTGAAGATTTATGAATACGAGCTTTCAAATCTTCAGCCATCCGCTAGGGGGCAAGCTGACTCCCGCTGTTAGGCGACAGTGAGAATGGTGTAAAATGATTTACGGTTAGTCATGTCAGAAATCCAACCACGGATTGGCATGTTGTTATCTCAGAAACAGGCTCAGCCATCACACTGAATCAGGTAAGCTGGTTATATATTTATGTTTCTTAATGCTACGCACTGGAAACGCAGCAATGTGTTTGATGTGAATGATGTTCGCACACTTTTTTTGGGGGGGGGCATAAAAACCATTATGTGTGTGTGTCTGTGTGTGTGTGTGTGAGAGAGAGAGAGAGAGAGAGAGAGAGCCCAAATAACCAGCCAAACTGTTGATTATTTGTCTAAAGCAGGGCTTATTTAAAATGTTTATTTGTTTGTCTTGTCATATCCAGCACAATGGTCAACCATTGTTGTTTTATTGTGCTTTATAAATAAATTGAACTGAACTGGACTAAAGCATGATTCAGTGCACATCTATATGAGGTGGATGCTGTAAAGCCATTAACACAAGCACATAGAGGATATCCACTGTCAGTTAGACACCTTCACTGTTAGCGTACACACATAGAGATGATAAAGAAAAACATGCCCGGACATAGCACCTTTTTTCAGAGGTGGATGTAGTCGGGCCGGTAGGAACAAATTGATGACTAGGCATTAACATATAACATACAGATCAAACAACATTGATCCTGTTAAGGTGTCAATATGCACCCTTTGCCCCCCACTATTTTTCCACAATCAGGAAGAACCCGACACCTCCAGACTGGAAGCTAGCTACAGCTCAGGAAGGAGCACCATAAAAACCCCATGGCACAGGTGACAGATAAAAACCTCATAAATCCACTCATAAATCCATCAAAAGTCAAATCTAACATCTATTTTGATCTCTGATTTACACACCCTACGTCATGTCAGTCAGGGGTGACAGGATCCTGTGACGTGACAGTCAGGGTGACAGAGGGGGTCACATAGCTATAAATCAGGTCATAAAATACACCCCAGGTACACATCTAACATATGATAACCTGTCAATCAATGCTGACACGGATCATAATTTAAGTCATAAGTCACAACTACTTACTTCCTCTAAAGTCAAAAATCTGGGTGTTATATTAGACAGCAACTTGTCCTTTGAAAATCATATTTCCCTTGTTACAAAAACAGCATTCTTTCATCTTAGAAACATTGCCAAGCTTCGAAGCATGCTACCTGTTTCTGATGCAGAAAAGCTAGTTCTTGCATTCATGACCTCTAGACTGGACTATTGTAATGCACTGCTAGCTGGTTGTCCTGCATCTTCAATAAACAAGCTACAGATAGTCCAAAATGCAGCGGCTAGAGTTCTTACCAGATCAAGAAAATATGATCATATTACTCCAATTTTACAGTCTCTGCACTGGCTACCTATTAAGATCCGTATCATTTACAAAATATTATTACTTGCCTATAAGGCCCTAAATGGTTTAGCTCCTGTGTACCTAACTTGTCTTCTACCACGCTATAATCCAACCCGCTCTCTAAGGTCACAAAACTCTGGACTTTTGGTAGTACCTAGGATAGCAAAGTCCACTAAAGGAGGTAGAGCTTTTTCACATTTGGCTCCTAAACTCTGGAATAGCCTTCCTGATAACATTCAGTGTTCAGATACACTCTCTCTGTTTAAATCTAGATTAAAGACGCATCTCTTTAGCCAAGCATTCACATAATGCATTTTATAATCTTGTACTGCAGTTATATCTGATCAAATGTGCATTATTATTATTCTTTAGCTTGCGTTGAACAAATCATTTTTGCTTCGATGGAACAGCAGCTATGCTAATTATGTCTCTATTTGTTTCTCTGTTTCTGCTAGGAATGACAAGTTTCAGTCTGGATCCAACCCTTAAATGATCTGAAATGACCGAACACCTGAGAAAAGATAATACCAACCCTTCAGAGGACCTCAGAGGATGCCAACGCTCAGACAACATACAGAATTACCAAATTTTGCCATAAATTAAATATATTAAGGTTCTGCAATATATAAATATATTGTGGAAACTTAAATTCCCGTGGAGCTGCTTTGCAACGATTTGTATCGTAAAAAGCACTATACAAATAAACTTGAACTTCACAGTTTTACTTGTGTCTCAAACAAGTTTTTCTTTTTTTCTTTGTGTGTGTGTGTGTGTGTGTTTGTCGAGAGCAAGTAAATGATCTCATTCTGTACAAACTGTCCAATTATTTCTCCACCTTCCAGTGCAACTTTAAACGTGTTGTGGCTGCATGAGGATGACTGTATTGTCTAAATTCACCAGCACACTTTCCACTTCCGTGTGTTTGCACCGTGGGAGGAACTTTTTTGTTGTTTCGAGGGCTGTCAGAAATGGGGCTGGGCCAAATCACTCGACAAATTCCTGCATTTATATCAGGTTACATATGTCCAATATACATAATGCTGCTGTTTTTTATGAATCTCAATAGTCCTTTTCTTCAGTGCATCTTTGGACAAGTGCTTGGGTAAGTTAAGTTTTGCTTTGTGGATTCTTAAAATCTTATTTTCTTTAAAAGCATCTGAAAATCAAGCAAGGTTCTCACGTTATTATATTCTTATATTAAAATATATACAGTATATCTATATTTTTATTTTTGTATTAAAAAGCACATCCTCTCAGTCACACAAATGGGAATCATGGAAATGAAGCCCCTAAACTTGTTTTTTCTTGTGAGGTGTTGAATGAAACGGAAAGTGAAACCACTCGAAACATACCTTTGGATTAAAACTACAGCCATTGTCACGGTTTCACGGGCTGGTGGTGTCATGTTAACGACAGATTGTCATCTATATGCGATTTCTCTTTTCTACAGCAAACTGTGGTGATTTCATCTAGTCACATTTGTGAATGAACAGACTTGTTCTTCTGTCTCTAACTGATCAGATTTACCCGTAATAGAGTTTCTTTGACTTTTCAAATCTTTGTCTACTTCACAAAATGAAACATATTTTAAGGTTTCGTTTGACCATTTAAAGAGTCGTCTAGTGATCTCTTTCATTTCATGCCCAAATCCTTCATAAACCGCTCCGGTGACTCATGAATGTAGTGATACAGTTTTCAAAGAAAACAGAACATGGATGTTTCATTGTATTGGTTGACAGCTGCATGATAAAGGCATTCATGTGTAAAGATCACGACTTCAGTATGAATGGCCAGAAATGAGTTGAAGAAAATTTACAGTAGACCATTGTGAATACCTTTTTTCTGAAGATGCATGTATGCTACTATCTATCTAATTATTATATTCATTATTCTATATGGGTTGTATTCATGTTTGTATTGTCATTATCGAGCATGAGTTTTATTAAAAACAAACAAACATCTCAGAAATATTCATTTATTGCCTTCTCTGTCTAATTCACTTTCCTCTCAATTTCATGTTTGACAGGCATCATGAAGGTCGCGTCTTTCAACATCAAGAGATTTGGGAGAAAAAAACTCTCTGATCCGTTTGTGGTGAATACCCTGATCGAGGTGAGGCCTGACCACACTTAAGGTGATGATACACAGGGCAACATTTTGAACAATGTTGCTGGGCAATGTTGCCGTCAGCGGGCAACCAGGTGAGATACAGTGCCCAAGACAATCTAAAGTATCCAGATCAAAATATGTTCGCCATTCTCAATGGGAAAGTGCCCGAGCAACATTGCTCAAAAAAAGTTACCCTATCATCTTTACAGAGAGTCCAGAGTCATGATGGGCTGCAAAACATCAAGCTTGACGAACGAGCGAGTGAACTTCCTCATAAATAATTCTGATTCTGTAACATGATATTTATCTTAATGTCTGGTTTGTTTTACCGTTGCTCCCTTTCTTCAGATAGTGTCACGCTATGACATTATCGTTATTCTCGAGGTAGTGGATAGGAAAGGAGTTGCAGTGGAAAACTTTCTCACACAGCTGAATCAGTAAGTCAACCAGATGTGTTTTTCAGTGGAAAACATTATTACAAAACAAAATAGTAAATATGGCTGACTGCTCTTTGACAGGTTTTACAAAACAATTAATTACAAGATGGCGATCAGCCCACGCCTGGGAAGAGGAAAATACAAAGAACAGTTTATGTTCCTTTACAGGTAATTTTAAAGTTGCAAAATGTCTGCAACCATCTGATGTCAGAGAGATGAACACATTCAGCTACATATATACACACATATATACATATAGTTATGAATAAAGATTTCAGATGTGTATATATATTCAATATAAAGGGAGAAAGTGGTGGATTTGGTTGAGTCTTACCAATACGAAGACGATCAGCCTGGAGATGAAGATGCTTTTGCCAGAGAACCGTATGCTGTGGGATTCAAATGTCATAAAACAGGTAAAGTATGGCATTGTCTATTAGGTTAGTGAAACAAATGATAGGTAAAAGGAGTCATGATTTTGGCTCAGTATAGTACGATGTCATGTATTTTCAACATTTTGAAAATAATGTGTGTGTGTGTGTGTCCCAATCATTGTGTGACATCATTCCCAATTTATGCAATTGACAGTCAAAACAGCCCCCCACCCAAAAAAAACTAAATCAGTGGCTGAGCTCTAACAGAGGGTGTGGACACAAGTTATTGTAATATTTATTGATTGTAGCCTACTTATGTCTCATCAGTGTTGGAACATTTGGTGCTTATAGCAGTCCACTCAAAACCAGGTGATACAGAGAAGGAAATTGACGAACTGTATGATGTGTTTACAGCCGTCAAGAAGAAATGGAAGACTAAAGTAAAACACAAAGACCACACAACACAAGCAGCTACATTCATGTTATATTTTCATTTATTGATTTCATCTTTGGCTCCAAACCGTCAATATACTATTTGAAGCCATGCATAATTCCTTTAACAAAATAATACATTGAGTTTATAGAAAGTTTATTAAATGTCATCATTCTGTTAGATTTAGTCTTGACATGTCAAGGAATAACACATCTGTATTGTGGAATTAAAAACAGCCAGAACATTTTTTGACCAATCAGCATTCAATGCCACTTATTTGTTCTTAAAAATACCAGTAGTTGATACAATATATTTTTTTAATAATAATTGATACAGAACATCATGATTTTGGGGGACTTCAACGCAGACGGCCAATATTTGTCTGAGGCAGCCAAGAAAAGAACCAGAATCTGGGGGAGAAACTTCCATTGGTTGATCGACGACAGTGTGGACACCACAGCCAGCAACAACAATCAACATACATACGATCGGTAAATAATCACACTGCACAAACTAACGCATTTGATTTGATGTCACTCTCGTTAATATGACACATATTCATACACAGGATTGTGGTATATGGAGACGATATGCTGAATGCTGTTGTGCCATATTCTGCGAAATCATTCAACTTCCAGAAAACCTACGAACTGACAGACGAGGAAGTAAACAAGAATCATTTGAACTGATATTTAATCACACTTAACATAGTGACATGAGTTATTACTGTACATTGAGCTTACAGAATGTTTTTTGAGTGTAATATTTTTCTAAAACATAGATTTAATGTCTTGACAGGCACTAAAAGTGAGTGATCACTATCCAGTAGAGGTGAAACTAATGTGAAAACGTAAGCAACATAAACGCAAGACACATGAACAGCAGCACAATGATGAAAACAAACAATAACATACGTTTTTTTTCTGTTCAGGTTAAAAGAAGATGATATTGTGCGATGGAACCAGACATATGGACATGAAAATATGATTCTGGAGATCTGAATATAAAGATGGATCAGCTTTTATCAACACTTCTGTCTAGTGAGGCTGGATATACTTCAAATGTTTGGATATTGTAGTTGTTTTGAATGTCATATGAATGTTTCGCAATCAAAGACGTTAAACATCTGACATGGTAATTTACAGTCTTTACAAACTTTATTCCTTTACAAGAGAAATATGAACTAAAAAAAAAAACATTGTGTTGCCACTGTGGACCCAAATCATGAGTTGGTGGTTTAAACAGCAAGCAAATAAACACTAAAACGCACTCATTTCTTCCCAGACTTCTTGATTCCTCCTCCAGCTACAAAAGAAAACAAAACAGAATTTATTATTGACTAAATAAAAACTCAAATACTACATAGAAAGATTCCTGGTGGCTTTACGTCTCTTACTTAAAGGTCCTTTTCCAGAAGCTTTGGCTTTCAACTGTTCCATTGCTTTCTGCTCCTCTTTCTGTTTCTGTTTGAAAGCCATGTCCTCCTGTAGAAATGGGTGAAGGTGATTAAAACAATCTCCCTAGTCATGAGGCTACTTCACTTTAAGCAGCTTATCGTCCACAAGCCATAATCTCATGTACTGAACTTACATCGTCCATCTCCTTCGACTGCTTTTTAGGAGCCTTGAGGGGTTTCTTTTTACCTCCTGCATCAGTAAGTATTTGGATACCATTATAACATCGATCAATCATTAAAAAATAATACATTTGGCAAATGTTTCATATACACATTTATTAAAATTAATAATGAATTTAAAATAGATTTTCATTGTAACAATACAAAGAAAACCCCAACCCATTCATTAACATGTGGAATGCATTCATACGGCTAATGCTAATAGCATCGTGAATATAACTTAAACATTAGAAAATCAACAAGGGTGCAATCTATAAGATTGCAAACGATAAAAAACATCGGAACTTCTTGTTTTTAGTCCATACGACGTTCTACGTGATGAAACAGTCATGTTTATATTTTTATTTTTTACCGTCTCTTCCAGACATGATGCTCAGATTATTTAGCTAATGCGTTTTTCCACGCTGCCAAGACCCCCGCGGTTA
Source organism: Barbus barbus (assembly GCF_936440315.1). Classification (NCBI taxonomy): domain Eukaryota; kingdom Metazoa; phylum Chordata; class Actinopteri; order Cypriniformes; family Cyprinidae; genus Barbus; species Barbus barbus. Next base: position 5,274,179 of record NC_136737.1, on the reverse strand, counting down.
CCCGGATGTAGTTTTCCCGTCAAGTGCCTGATTCATTTTTAGCGAATCTGTTTGTTCGGAGGAAATTAACTGGTTCAAAAACTAATTTTATTCGTTTGAGTCAACGATTTTATTCCTAAAGTTATAACCTCCCACTGTTGTTTGTTTTAAATGATCGCTTAATGCAATAAAAGAAGTCGAGGGACTTAAATGATTTGCGAATCGGTTCAATTGAATCGTTAAAAAAAGAATCGATCGAAAAGAGCACCGATCAGCCTGTGCCTGAAAGAAATGCCCTCTCATGCCGCAGAATGACATTTCAGGACATTTGAAAGATATACTGTTCAGCTTGTAAACATGAGAAATTAACGTTACTGACCCGAGCAGAAACGCAGGTGTGAGTTTTGTTGGTTCATGTCCTAAAATTAATTCAATTATAAATGTAAACATTGTTTGCGACATTAACGTCAAGTTGATTCATTCATCAGCTCGAAAATTAATTTAAGTTATAATAACAGTTTCGGGACATATAACAGCGACTTCATTTGAACATAATTATTTTTAATATAGTTTACCAACATGGACATCTTTATATTATGTTGTGTTGCTGACTGAATCCGAAACGAAATTTAGTCTATTTATCATTATTATCCGTCTATTTGATGTATTAATACATGTTTTTATCCATTCTTCAAAACATCATCACTGCCTTCATGAATAAATACTATAGTAATTTATAGTGTTTTTTAACCATAGTATAGAAAACTGTATATTATAGTATTTACATCACTTTGGTAATGAATGCTAGTGTATTAACTATACTGATAAACTGTAATAAATACTGTAGTTTTTATTATAGTAAACTCCTGTATTGTAGTATAATATACCCTGTCGTTTAAAGACAGTACAGTATTGGAAGTCATTTGTTTATATTACTATAATTGTTATATTACCACAACAAATTAATTCAAGTACTTTAGTATAGTATGGTTCAAAAACACTATAAATGACTATAGTATTTTTAATGTGGGGGATACTACCCTATGAATCATCTCATTTGTATTATGTTTACAGGTTGCATATTTGACGTGTGTCGACTCCACATATGAGGCTCTTCAATGAGGTTCAGAGGGAACACTGTATTACCAGGAAGCTATGTCTCCACATGTCTCTACCGACACCAGGTGTGTGGCCCGGTCCAGTGCAACCTCCACAGAACTTATTGCACCCAGCAGCAAAGTCCGAAAGATGAGCCGAGTAAAATGACATCCGTTAAAGAGCACACAGCATCTGCGGTAACGTACGCAGGAGAGCTGGGAAGGAAGTGGGGGCGAAATGCAATGAAAAGCGCAACAGTGAGCGTCAACTACTGGTGGGAGCGATACGAGGAGTTTGTTGGACTTACTGAAGTCCGAGATGCTCAGTCCAATGTCACAGAGGTAATGTATGACAAAGATGCACCTTTCATTAGCTACATTTACTCATAATCAAACAATCAGATTGGTGGCTCAAAAATTTCGGTAAAAACCTCAATTGATCTCCTTTTGCTCAATCGATCATATTTGAAGGGGTTTGAAATAATCCTATCAATAGGTTCCAATCCTATCTTCTAAATCGGATTCAAAAATACCATTTGGATTCATTCTAACTAACCTAATTATTGCATGTAAACAATCACTGTTGGATTCATTTAAATGTCAGTATAATCTGAATGTTGTTTTGCTGTTAGGCTGAAAAGGGCTTCATGGTCGCCAGAGGAATCGTCAAAGAAGCTCACACCAGCCTGGAGGCTCTTCAGGTTCGGCTGAAGGAAGTGAGGGACCGTTTGGACCGCGTGTCTCGTGAAGAGGCACATTACTTAGAGTTAGCCACACTGGAACATAAACTACTGCAGGTGAGGTAATGTACTTATATAAGGCCAAAAAATTGTCACAATAAAAAATTTCATATCAGTCGATATACATTTCAAATCTTTTTTCTTTCATGTTTAAAAGGCAGATTTTTGCCCCTAAGTGAAAGTTGTTGAAACCAGACAGTTAATTGTGGTTTTAATGGGATAGTTCACCCAAAAATGACAATTCTGTCATTAATTATTCACCCTCATGTCAATCCAAACTCCTTGAGACCTCCATTCATCTTCAGAACACAAATTCAGGTATTTTAGATGAATTCTGAGAACCCTCCATAGACAGCAATGTAATCACCACGATTAAGGTCCAGAAACATAGCAAGGAGATCGGTAAATTAATCCATGTGACATCATGGTTTCAACCAATATTTTATGAAGTTACGAGATTACTTTTTATACGCAAAGAAAACAAAAATAATGACTTTATTCAACAATTCATCTCCACCCTACATTTTTTGCATTCAAAACATTTCTGCCACAATACCATGGTGCAGTTAGTGTTACTACAGTAAAGCCATGGTAATTGATGGTGATTTGTAGACTGAAAATCCTTCTGACTATCGTTGCACACAGTGTTTCTCCTGTTTGCCAGCAGTGTTTCATCTGGATTTAAACTAGTTTAAATCACCCAGGTAGGGTTGCACCAGCCATTCGTCAGTTCTTACTTAAATTAGAACGTTAAGTCCACACTAGAGGCTTAGTAACTACTAGCTTAGTTTGTTACTAAATCTATACATTATTTGGTTGCACCAGTTGTTCGTAAGGCAGGACGTAGCTAGTAATTCGTAAGCTGCGTAGTCGCATAATATGACATTTACCCTAAATCGTCCAATAGAAACATTCAAATACGCCAGCAAAACTTGTTTAAACGTGCTAAAAAAGAAACAAAGTACGTTTATTCACATATTGTTCTCTCTCTCTTAATATGCACGTCAGTGTAAATGTCAGCAGCATCATATATGCCTAAAGGATGGAAGGTTGTCGGGTAAAAGAAGAGCATGTTGATGCAATTCACTCAGTCTGCTATTTTATTCCAACCGTTACTCCTGATCAGATGCTTACGTAAATATGTAGTTTATACGTAGAGTTACACTTCAACTAAGTGTAATGGTGCAACGAAAAAATATTTATTAGTGCATAAGTTGTAACTAAGGTGCCCATTTATGTCAAAACTAGGCTAAGTTGTAACTTACGTACAGCTGGTGCAACCAGCCCAGTCGTTTGTGTTCTTCGCTGAATTCAAGCGCTTCACACTGTATCTCACAGCGCTAAGTGCTCGCATGAACAAATAAATGCATCTGCGCTAGTAAACTCACGCTGTGATGCCGTTTGAACTATGAGCTAAGCGGATAAACGTGGTGCGGTTTATCAGCGATGTTTCGTTCTGCTTTTGGTGCATCAAACCCTTGTTATCCTTTTATCATGTTCATTTTTATCGCTATAATTATCATTATTGTTTTATCGCTCAGGCCTATACGTTTATGAATTGCACCTTTCCTTTTACGCTTTTGTCGTTTACAGGAAGAACGGCGTCTCAGAACGGCCTATGAGAATGCAGAAGAAGGTGAGCGAGAGAAGTTTGCGCTCTTCTCTGCTGCCGTGCAAGGGAGCCACGAGAAAGAGAGGACCAGGGCCGAACGTACGAAAAACTGGTCCGTTATTGGTTCAGTGTTGGGCGCCGTCATTGGGGTAATGGGCTCCACTTATATAAACCGGGTACGTTTGCAGGAGCTCAAGAGCTTGTTGCTGGAGGCCCAGAAGGGACCGGTGAGTCTCCAGGAAGCCATCAAGGTCCAAGCCAGCATGCACAAAATACAACAAGATGAGCTCAGTAACCTCATTGACTCACTCAGGACGGCTTTGAAAGGCAACGTAAAAGATGTGAAAACAGTCAAAGCAGTGTTTGTCCCACCAGCGGCTGCCGTTGTCTCTGCATCCAGTGCTTCAGAAGAAGCGATTCAAGAGATTCTCCAACACAGCCAAAGAGCCCAAGGGCTCATTGAAAGCCTTAAACCGCAGCTGGAGCATCTGGAGGAGAACGTCGGGAAGGTAGAGACCGAGCTGCAGGCGGTCAAGACGACCCTACAGTCCCGTCCTTTGCAGAAGCCAGTCATCCAAACCCGAGACAGGCAGCTCTTTGTATGCGATACAGAGACTGTCGTTCAAGGCCTCGGTCAAACTGAGAAAAGACTGGAGATGCAGATCAACAAAACAAGTCTATACAATACAGTCCTGACATGTGCTGCGTTTGCTGTGACTGTGCCAGTTCTGTACATACTGTTGAGAGGTACTTAAAAAGTATGCACTTTAAGCGCCAATTAATACACTAAAGAATAATGTACCTAAAGACTACAATTATTGTCCAAGGTTGTAAAAGATTAAATATTGTCAATATTAAGTATCACTGTTGTAGTTGCATTCTTTGTGTTCTTTTAATTCTTACGTCATACTAAGATGATAACATACTGTACTAAAGAATGTAAGTAATATTAAAGACTTTAAATGAAATTCTTTCCACAAAGAAACACCAGTCATGTTTTTTTTTAAAGAAAATGTGAAAAATCTCATTGGTTTTATTATAAGCATAAACATAATCTGAACCATCTGAGGGGTCACATAATTTGGCACTTATGTGACTCTTCACTGTAGATCGAGCTGCTTGCTTTTATTTAAGATAAAATGCGAATTTTCACTCTAGTCTAGTTCATGTCTAGTTTTTCTTTATCAATTCTAACATGTCCGGCCCTTTTCACGCGTCAAACCAATGAACGTTGAGTTTGGAGTGACGTTGCAGCCACCGGACCAATCACAGTGCTCAGTCTCGCTTCCTCAATACATATTCATAGAGCTTCGCGCGCTTTATGGTCACGTGGAGCATTTCGCGCGAAAAGTCATTTTTCCCGGGAAAAAAACAGTCTACAGTCGAGTCTTTACACAGGACGGACGTGAGAAGATGGCTGTGAGTATATTATTTATGTATACATAAATAAATCGTTTAAATGTAGTTCAGATGTGTTTTTAAAGTATTTTAAGTTTGCAGACGTGTTCGAAGTTATGCTAAGTGTGCATGGCTTGTCTATATTGTCTAGTAAAGTTGAAATGTAAGGCTCTAGATATTACAATAAACATCCAATAAATATGCGTTCATATTTACACATACGTTGTGATTTTAATTTGATTTCTGTATTAAATGAAATTTGTTACAACTAAAGCTGTCCAATTAATTCACTTGTTAGGAAATGTATAAATATGACGGAAATGTTTGCTTTTAACTGAACTAGAACTGGCGTATGTAATATATTCATATAAATAATTATTTTTAGACTATTGTCTGTTGGAGAGTTAAGTCGGTCTAAAAGGTCCCACGTGGGTAAAACTAGTTTCTTTGTTGTGGTTCAACAGTTGTTAGGAGTTATAACTGATATTTCTTAAATAATATGATATAAGAGCTTCGGTATTTAACCTATTGGCTGACTGACAGGTCTGTTTTTCTGAAGTAATTATATTTCGTTTCAGTATTATTACCTCAGTCTGATCTAACGTAGTTACACCATTGGTCTCAAACTCCTGGAGGGCCTCAGCTCTGCAGAGTTTAGTTCCAGCTCTAATCAAACACCTGATCCAGCTAATCAAGATCTTCAGGATCACTAGAAACTTAAAAGCAGGTGTGATTTGGAGCTAAATTGTGCAGAGCTGTGGCCCTCCAGGAATTGAGTTTGAGACCAGTGAGTTGCGCATTACATGCATTTTGACCTATAGTCTCTCTTTTATATTCTAGTGTAAAACCTTTTTGCTTTATATGGCACTGACATTTTTTGGGTTCAAAACAGGATTCATCAGAGTCGTTTCACATGGCCACCAGCCCCAGTCGCGGCTCACGGCGGGGTGACCTGACCTCCAGCCCCGGCAGAGACCTGCCCCCGTTTGAGGACGAGTCCGAGGGGCTTCTGGGAGACAATATTCCTAATGAGGACGATGGAGACGGAGAGGAGCTGATCGGAGATGGGATGGAGAGGTGAGAGAGGGGATTTATTATATTAGGGACCTCATGAAACCGGCCAAGAACATGTTCAGGCTATATTCAACCCTCCAACAATACAAAAATTTCTGTATGTAGTATAGCAACTATATATGTGCCTTTTAAACAGTTTTTTGGATGTTTACATTCAAAGGTTTTTTATGCTAAGTTTGGAATATTGCATAAAAAATGCACATCAGGCGTTTGAATGAGATATTATGACAGCGTTTATTATTGCATGTAGTCTTAGTTGCATGTAATTACGTTCAAGTAATTGATCGTGTAGGAAAACAAGAGCCACAATGGCTCCCCCAGTTTCACCAGCTTTTATTTTTATTATCCATACTTTGGTTTCCGAGGGTGTCACAGTTTTGTTGTCTTGAATTCATGGTAATTAATTGGTGCTTTTGCTAATTTTTTATGCAATATTCTTAAACTTAAATTCGCAACTTTGTATGGAAACAAAGCTAACATTGGAGCTAACATTCAAATCTAATAAAGATATTAATTATAATTGAAAATCGACCTCAGCTTCTGTTCTAAACTATCGGGAGCCCTTTTATAACAGAGCCCAAACTTAAATTCAATTACTATTTATTTTTAACTAATCAACACTCAAATAAAAAAAAATTATATGCAAACATGTAAATTGTTTATAAATTAACTCCTAAATTATACAATTTCTGTTTGTTGTTGAGTCATAACTTTGAGTTTCATAAAATATTTATTTAAATAATTAAAACATCACTAACAGGTAAAGTGATTATAATGAAGTATAATCTAATATTTCGTAAAATGCTCTTCACTAGACTTTATTTCTCTGGCAAATAGACACTTTATGCGGTTGAAACACTTATTGAACGATTACGTGAAGGGTGAGATGTGCATTCAGGTATATTTTGTTAAAACTAGAAATAAAAGCATCAATCAAAGGCATTTATTTTTTTTAATTTCCAGGAAAAAATGGAACAATTTGTTTTGTACACGTGCGTACCGAACAGAAAGACCCGTACTGAAAATTTTTGGTTTGAAAACGTGAACACGTAAACCGTCACACGCCTAATTTCTACTGTAAATTTCACAGAGATTACCGTGTCATCCCAGAACTGGACCGTTATGAAGTGGAGGGTCTGGATGAGGATGAAGACCTCAGTGAACTCTCTCCTGGCGCTCGGGCGGAAGCAGAAGCGGCTATGAGACGGCGCGACAGAGAACAGGGCCTTGGTATGGGCCGCATTGGACGCGGGCTTCTTTACGGTGGGTGTTTTAGTGATCAAAAAATAGTCCTACCACAAGCCACTCAAATAAAAAGCCGTTGAACTGTAATCTAAACCTGTTTGTGGTTTTGTGATGGATAGACAGTGAAGACGAGGATGATAAACGACCCACAAAGAAGCAGCGGGTTCTTGCGGAGAGGGCAGCTGATGGCGTCGCGATGGACGGTGAGGATGAAGAGATGATCGAAAGCATTGAGAACCTGGAGGACATGAAGGGCCACACGGTCAGGGAGTGGGTTTCAATGGCCGCCCCGCGGCTGGAGATCTACCACCGCTTCAAGAACTTCCTGCGCACACATGTGGACGAGCACGGGCACAACGTCTTCAAAGAGCGCATCAGCGAGATGTGCAAAGGTGGGGGGCGGATGGTCGTCTGGGAGCACTGTATTATTGATTTCGGGGATACTTAACTTGATATTTTGCGGTCTCTACAGAAAATAAAGAGAGTTTGTTGGTGAACTATGAGGAGCTGGCATCCAGAGAGCATGTGCTGGCGTATTTTCTGCCAGAGGCTCCCGCCGAAATGCTGAAGATCTTTGACGAAGCCGCCAAAGAGGTGGTACTGGCCATGTACCCCAAATACGACAGAATCGCACACGAAATACACGTCCGTATCGGCAACCTGCCGCTGGTGGAAGAACTTCGATCACTCCGGTACGGACAAGTCCCCTTCTTTTGTGTTTCCTAACACATTTTAGACATCAGTCCTCTTTTGGGTCATTCAGGGAAAAAAATTAAATATGAAATTAAGTAATAAAATATAATTTAAATGCAATTTTATTACTTTTTTTCCCCTCCAGGCAGCTTCACCTGAACCAGCTTATCCGCACCAGTGGTGTCGTGACCAGCTGCACTGGAGTTCTGCCGCAGCTCGGTATGGTGAAATACAACTGTAACAAGTGTAACTTCATCTTGGGACCCTTCTTCCAGTCCCAGAACCAGGAGGTGAAACCGGGCTCCTGTCCCGAGTGTCAGTCGCTCGGTCCGTTTGAGGTCAACATGGAGCAGGTGCGTGAGGAAAACATTTCTGTGTGGTTTGCAATTGAGAGTATAATGTATTTGGGTGAACCTTAAAATATTTAAAGAAAGGGGTGGATTTAATTATTTATTTATTGCTGTTTGTTTGGGGAGGGGGGACTAAAGTCTGTTTATACCCATTTTTGAGAAATTCGTCTTTATTTTATCTGATCCAAACAGAATTTAGCAAGTGGTGTTTAATTAACCTTTAATCTGGCTTATACAGTAAAAAGCTAATACATGTTTGAGGAATTCTCTTTGCCTTCTTGCTTATCTGCTTATGTAAATGTGCTCTTAAGAGACCAGCTTTCGCCATTTGTTGCCATAGCAGCAGAAAGCAGCTGTTTCTTTTTTTTTCTTCTGGTGTTAACTAAGGTTCTTGCCTTTCACAGACTGTGTACCAGAACTACCAGCGTATCACCATTCAGGAGAGTCCTGGCAAAGTGGCGGCGGGCCGCCTCCCTCGCTCCAAAGATGCCATCCTGCTGGCCGACTTGGTGGACGTTTGCAAACCTGGAGACGAGATTGTGAGTCAACAGACCCTGATGAATACAATATATATATATATATTGTCAGTTGCGCTATAAGAGCTTTGCTCAGTTTATCTAGAATCTCTACATAATCCATTGACAATTTGAAGAAAAGTTTTGTTTGTCTAAGAGGACCGAACGTCCACATATACTGTTTCAAGAGTGACAAACGCGAGTGTAAAAAATTGAGTGAATCCACTAATTCCTCCGTCCATCACTGCTATGATTGACAGTGATAACTGCCCTGGGCGAAACGATCTATCTGACAAACTGATGTCAAAAATAGAGCTGTGCATTAAGTGATGCAGAGTAAATTCAGAGTAACTAAACTACAACAGCAGCAAGTCTGTGTTGGGTGAATATATTTAGCAGCTTCTACAGTTAAAACACTCTTCTGGATGTGTCCTTTTTTAAGGCAATGCTTAATGTTTTTAAAATAAATGCTAAAAATACTTCAAAATTTTTAATGCATTATTTATTTATATTGCTATACTACTTCAGTACAGTACTAAAATTTGTTATCACCATTTTATAATAAAATTAAAATCAAGACCTGAAAACTTGGAAATGGCAACTGAGCTATTGAGTGATCCTCTGCTGCCGTCTACTGGATATAATGATCATTTCATGTAGTTGTCCTCTCAAAAGTCTTTTTCCAAAAAGTTTTTTGGCACATTTTGTCATCTCCATGAATGAAAAGTGATTTTTTTTTAAAGAGAATTTTAAAGTTAAAAATAGTTTAGTTTTTTTTTTTTTTTTTTTTTTTTTTTTTTTTTTTTAATATATATATATTGTATAAGTTTAAAATAATTTTTTTGTGTTTGCATGTCTTTGTCACCTTTTCACCCATGATGTGTTTGCATCCCTGACTATATCTATATAAAATAAAATTCAAGTAAAATGCTTTTCAAATATGTGTGCATTTATATTTTTCCTCTATGTAACATTGTAAATAATGCTTTGATTTACATTTAAATAAAAAAAAATTAAACTCAAAATGGTTTATTTTTACAGGAGCTCACAGGAATCTACCACAACAACTACGATGGCTCTCTCAACATGGCTAACGGTTTCCCTGTCTTCGCTACTGTAATCCTGGCCAATCACATCGCCCGTAAGGATGAGGGCGTGGCCGTGGCAGAGCTCACCGATGAAGATATCAAAACCATTGTGGCTTTGTCCAAAGACGAGCGCATTGGAGAACGGGTGAGCAATGATCTCACAGCACAGTTTGAGCTTGAAATTCAGGCTATAATTAAAGTTTCTCAAGATTAAGCTTAATTTCCCTTATACAGATTTTTGCAAGTATCGGTCCTTCCATCTACGGGCACGAAGACATCAAACGTGGTCTGGCGCTTGCTCTGTTTGGCGGCGAAGCCAAGAATCCAGGTATCCTGCTTGTGTTCTTTTTATTATTAATAATTAATTGTTATTAATTAATTGCATGTCCTTTGGAGTCAAAGTTGCTCAGTTGTCTTCTGGCTTCCTCAACAGGCGGCAAGCACAAGGTGCGTGGCGATATTAACGTTCTCCTATGTGGAGATCCAGGCACGGCCAAGTCCCAGTTCCTAAAATACGTTGAGAAGATCGCGAGTCGCGCGGTCTTCTCTACAGGTCAGGGCGCTTCCGCCGTGGGTCTGACGGCTTACGTGCACCGTAATCCCGTGAGTCGAGAGTGGACGCTGGAGGCGGGAGCTTTAGTGCTGGCAGACCGAGGAGTCTGCCTCATTGATGAGTTTGATAAGGTGAGTGAACGTTAAAATCGGGACCAGTTTGTAGCTTTAAAGATGTTTTTGATGCACTTTCACCAATTTTTGGGGCCAATTTAGAGGAATTTTGAGTTGAATACTTAAGTGAACCAGTTTTTTTTCTACGTAATTTAGATGAACGATCAGGACAGGACCAGCATCCATGAAGCCATGGAGCAGCAGAGCATCTCCATTTCTAAAGCTGGAATCGTCACATCACTGCAGGCTCGCTGCACTGTCATTGCTGCCGCCAATCCTATTGGTGCGTTCTGGGAGCTTTTTAATGAAAGTCTAAATGAGGGTCATAACTTCAATTTTGCCATCGGCACTTCAAGAGTTGCATGTTAATCTAAAATGCAGTCAGGTTCTTAATTGCTTTCTGCCGGACTAAAAGTTGCAGCAGTGTTTTTGGCAGCAATCTTTTTTTTTTTTTTTTTTATTAAAGTTTTCTTTCTCTTAAAAGGTGGACGTTACGACCCGTCTCTCACGTTCTCTGAAAACGTGGACCTGACGGAGCCCATCATATCTCGATTTGACGTTCTGTGCATTGTAAGAGACACCGTCGATCCTGTGCAGGTGAGTCTGTTGACATCTTAGGGGTGTTTACAGTTGTGTATTACGCGCTCCGTCTATAGGCATGTGCGATGTCCATCTACTGGACTGCCATGCATGATATTGCGGTTTTAGCCGTTTTCGTGGATCCATGTGAACTGGGATCATTTTGACAAAATTTGCCATCTGCATGCAAAACTTAAAAAAAAAAAAAACACGAGCCTTTCTGTTTTTAGTACATTGTCATGTAAACACCCAGTGACTGCCCAAGTTTTGTCAGTTGCTTTACCGATAATTCTCTTCGGTTTAGGATGAAATGCTGGCTCGCTTCGTGGTGGGCAGCCACATCAAACATCACCCAAGCAACAAAGAAGGGGGCGTGGCCGGTCTAGAGGAGGTGGTGCTGCCAAACACCTCCGATGTCCCGCCCATCCCTCAGGATCTGCTCAGGAAGTACATCATGTACGCCAAAGAGCGTGTGCGACCAAAACTCAATCAGATGGACCAAGATAAGGTCGCCCGAATTTACAGCGACCTTCGAAAAGAGTCTATGGTAAGAGTCTCATTTGAAGCCAAAGACAATTTTAAGTTCCACCATTTTTCAGGCCATTCTGCAATTTTTCGTAAAATGCGCACAGAAAACCGTTATCGCTGAAACGTCAGAGTAATTGTATGTTGTCTCGCAGGCTACAGGAAGTATCCCAATTACCGTGCGTCACATAGAGTCCATGATCCGCATGGCCGAGGCACACGCCCGCATGCATCTGCGGGATTACGTGCTGGAGGACGACGTGAACATGGCTATCCGTGTCATGCTGGAAAGCTTCATTGACACACAGAAGTTCAGCGTGATGAGGAGCATGCGGAAGGTGAGAGAACTGGTTGTACCAATCTAGCATTAATTTTCCATTTGTGGTAGCTGTGCAAGTCTAGTGACTCCAATGATTCTGTCCAATCCTGGTTAAGTTGGTAACCGAACTTGCATGTTGCATTTTTACAGACGTTTGCACGGTATCTGGCATTCAGACGAGACAACAACGAGCTGTTGCTCTTCATCCTGAAGCAGCTGGTTTCCGAGCAGGTCGCGTATCAGCGCAACCGTTACGGAGCCCAGCAGGACACCATTGAGATTCCTGAAAAAGATCTGGTGGACAAGGTAGATGTTTAAATCAAGAAGTTCCCATAAGTACTGAAGTTACGTGTCAATTTGCGAATTTGTTGTAACGCTGCCTTTTTTGTTCTCAGGCCCGACAGATTAATATCCACAACCTGTCTGTATTTTACGACAGCGACCTGTTCCGCTCTAACAAATTCTCCCACGATGCCAAGAAAAAGCTCGTCGTACAGCAGTTCTAGGCATTCGTTCTGGATTTGTTCACAAGCTGTTGCTTCGAATCTCTTGGACTTGTATATATTCTGTCATGAGACAAATCGTTACGTGGATTGAATATTGTTTTTGGTCCTTTCATGAACTTTTTACCGTAGTCGTTACGGTTGTAGTGACCCCTTGGCTTATGCGGTCTTATTGACTGCATGTGAAATGATGTCGTTCTTGAACTTTCTATAATGTCAGTTTTGCAGAAGTACTGCATTTTATTAAATTTGTGATGTAAAATAACTTTTGTACTGTTATTTTCTGAACATTAAATCTTAAACTGTGTATGTAATTGACTGTTTTTAATTTTTATAGTTGTGTAATCTATTTAACGAAGCTTTTTAGCGCCTGTGAGGGGGGATGTGTGTGTGTGTGTGTGTGTATATATATATATATATATATATATGTAATTGTGACTATTTCATAAAGATTCACAAATCCTTAGAATTGCAAGTTTATATCTTGTAGTTCCCAGAAATAAACTTAAAATTATTAACATTTTCTGAAAATTCTGAGTTTTTGCAAATTTGACTTTTTTTTACTATAAATTCTGAATTCTATATCTCCCAATTCTGACTTCCTCAGAATTCTGAGTTTACCTTGCTGTGGAAAAAAATAGAATTGTGAAACGTGAACTCAGGAGTTAAGAACTTTCAAAACCACGCAGTTCTGAGAATGTGAGAGGAATTCAAATTGAGAGATATAGCGCCAAAATTTAATGTTGCAGTTATCCTTTATTTTCTTTAATTTTGGGAACAAATAAATTTGGGACAGCAAATATTTTTTTTTTTACATCGCTAATAAACAAGTTTGTTTGATTATGCACTGCATGAAACTTGCGCTATTGATGATAATCGCAGTTTTCCGATTGGTCAAGGTCAGAATTCCATCGCTGGCCGTTCATTCTAGTTTCATACTAAAAGAAGCCCGCGGCTTTTAGGACCCTGCGTCGCAGCAGCGAGTCGCCTGCAGTCACTGCGCCAGGAATCAAACCCTCCAAAATCCTCATCTATCGCTGCATATCCATTGAATGCAAGAGCAGCAGACAAACCTGCCGTCTAGTTTTCCTCGCAGTCACCCCTGCAGTTCTGCACAGTAACACAGTCTCGCGCTTCGTCTGGTCTTTTGTTAATTCCGATGATTAATTGTTGTTAGTGCGTCTCGTCAGTAGCGCACTTTGAGGTCAGTAAGTCACATGTGATGCACATAAGAACGAACTGAAACACTGACGCGTTAATTTCTCACTGCGATCGTTCAAAGATGTCAGTCGCGTCTTTCCAGTGCCTGATGTTTGGTGAGTTCAGTATTTTTTTGTGTTGCATGAACGATTGCTTTATTTAAATATTTAAACATATTTTTTTATAAAAATGCTAATACATTGTATTAGTCAGTATTGTACAAATGATATTTTACTAACTAAACTATATGGGGAATTATGTATTTAAAAATATTTCTAGCTCATAATGTTAATGTGTGATGAAAACCAACCTATTGATTATTTAATCACTGATAAATGTCACTAGTTTTGTAATGGAGTACACAAGGTTTGATTTACACTCTTCTGTATTGTGTCTGAGAGCAATATGCATCTCATTGTCACCATGAATGAGGAAAAAAAGGTATTGTTATTTTGTGAGATGATCATTAATGATTTGTTGATGTGTTTTACTTGTCATCATCCCCAGCATGAAGAGTCCAGTCATTGAAATCATTCAGATATTTGTGTTATTGATCTGTTAGTGCAGATTAGGGCACACGCCCCTTTTTCCTCCCCATCTAGAGACCGAGCTGATGTATTCAGGTCCAGGCAGGATTTTCAGCATGATTCATCATGTAACTGAGAAAAGAACATTTTGCAGCTGTTGTGGACGCTGATTGTGTTTGGCACACCATGTGTGTGATGGCCGGTCATGCCCATGAGGCCACGGCTGACAGATTGTGCTGGACCAGACACAACAATGACAGGTCAGGTTTGTTTAGTCTAATTAGCAGCACAGATTCAGGCTTAAGCCAAGTCCCTGTTCAACACCCCATTTCACTCTGAACTCAAATTTGATTATTTGCTCACCCTCTTTAAGTATTTTGTAACCTAGTATGATAAAAGCTTAGTATTTGGAGTGCTGTCTAAATATCATGGTATAAAAGACTTTACCGTGGTATTACTGTCTTGTTACGAACATATATTGTGATGTTCTTTCAGATATATTAGACTACCATATAAATACCATTGTACATGCATTGCTAAAAATGTGGTAGCATATCCAAAAATAACACCGTACTACATATATAATGCAGTGTCGTGGAGTAATTACCCTAATTAAATATCAGAAAATATGACGCTGTTTTTGTGGTATTGCTACGGTAATACAACGTTTTTTGAACTTATACTATGATATTCTTTGAAGTACACTGGATTACTGCATTATAAACAACTGATGTCATGGAGTATCTCAAAAATACTCTGTTAACATTTAGTTTTTACTTTATAATTACTGTCCCTTTACAAAAGTGAACCATGGTTTTATTACAAATAAAAACAAAAAACATGGTTAAACCATGGTAACCACAAATTAACCATGATTGTGCTACACTAACCATAGTTTAACCATCATATTTGCAAAACTGTGGTTATCCAAATGATAATCAATACACAAAAAATAAAAAAATAGTTACTACCCTTTTACTATAATAAAACTGTGGAAAAAATGGGTATCACGATACCATGATGTTTTTTGCAGTACCATCTAAATACCATGGTAATCACCCAATTTCATGATATACATATCAAAGTATGTCCCTATTTTTGTGGTATTACTTTGGTAATACAATGTTTTTGGAATCTATACCATGGTATATTTTGAAGTACCTTGCCGTCCCATATCATAAACATTTGATGTCATGGTCAAAGTGCTGTACTGCCATTTTAATTTAGGTTACTGTTTCAATATTATCATGTAGATACCATAGTATATCAAAATCACCCAATACTATAATATTTATGTATCAAAATATTACCATATTTTGTGGTATTACTATAGTAATAGAATGTTTTGGAACTTATATCATGGTATTTTCTGAAGTACCTTGGCGTACCATATCGTAAACATTTTGTCAAAGTACTGCACTATCATTTAATTTAGGTTATAATAACAATATTACCCTGTAGATACCATAGTGTTTTTTACATTTTCTTGGAGTACCATGTAAATACCATGGTATACACCAAAGTATTTCCTTGTTTTTGAGGTAGTAGTATAATAATACAATGTTTTTGAACTTATACCTTGGTATTCTTTGAAGTACCTTGGCGTACCATATTGTAAACCTTGCCAAAGTTCTGTGTTGTCATTTAATTTAGGTTATAGTTACAGTATTATGTTTATACCATGTTGATACCATCATTAATTGGATATGTCCCATTTGGAGAGCAATTTAAATGGTCGTCATTCAGTACTATGGTGCAACTCATGCCCTCTTTAGCAGTATCAGGCACTGCAGACCTGCAGCTGCCAGTCTGTAGACTATAAATCTGACTCCTAACTCTCGATGCCACCTACACCCACAGGCACTGCTGCATTGTAAGCTGGCATAGCCCAGAAACCCATTCAGGTCAGGTGACATCAGCATTTATCTCGCCGCTGAGCCCATCTTGACTTGAGCTGCTCGTTTGAGATGTGCCTTTATCTCCGAGAGGAAACGAAAAGAGATGGAGAGGATTTAAGACAGAGGAATTATTGGCAGCTGTATGTATTCACAAAATGTTGCTGAAGTCCAGGTGCCTCACACTTTAAATTGGGCCACGCTTGTGTGTGTTTGATGATTTATGAATCATTTTTATTCTGTGTTCAGGCACCTCGTCTCTTTCTGAGAGAGAATGATACTGGCGCTGGCTGAACTGCTCATATATTTAGTACAATAGCTGCTATGTGACGGATCTGTGTTTGGATCAGATGGCAAAGGATAGTGGCGTCTTGGTCTGAACGGATGAATGCGTACTATATTAAGACATCTGAAATCAGTCAGAAACAGGTGGGCGCTGGTCATGTTGTGACAGCTATGATATAAAAACCGCATTGTAAAAGATGTCAAGAACATGTCTGATTCATATTTCATTAACATTTAGATTTTTTTTACATTGTTACATTATTTTCATAACATTTTTTGCTTAATTTATGTATTTATTTGGAGTGACATGATGTAGACAGGTTATTGACCATTTTATTTATATATTTGACCTGTATACTCTACATCAAATCTTCCTGAAATAAGACCTTAAATGGCCAAATATCCCATATTTTCATCCTAAAGTTGGAAACATCTTTGGGGTATTATATTTGTCTCAGGAAACGCACTAAATATTAAATTATAAGCATAAATAAGTAGATTTTTATTAATTCAGAGAACGGAGTAAAGGGAGATTTTTATATATAAGCTTATGCGCAAATGTTTCATCTTTTCTTGAGTTTCATTTGGTTCATCCAACTCCCCAAGTACAAAGATCCCGGACAGGGTTTGTTGCTGCAGAGCCTCTGTAAACGAGATATTAGCTTTTATGATTAATGTACCATCTAACTGTGTGTCCAAACTTTGAGAGCATCTCTGGGGCAGAAGGCAAAGGAGCGTTCCTCAGAGATAGACGTGTTTGGGTTTAAGCATCAGCAAATTCTCTATTCGCTGTTCAAGCGAGGTCAGAAGTAGCCTTGCAGAAACTGGAGTCCACAGAGGCAAAATAAGATTGTGTCAAACATAATTAATGGGATCTTCTGAGGTGGGACGTTGACGCTTTCTGAGGACATACATCACAGATATAGAGGTGACACTGTGTTTGGTATTTCACTTTTGGGCTTTACTGGTTGGTAGATGTTTAGAAAGAATCTAAAAAATTTAAATGATGTAATAATTTTTTTTTTTTTATAATACACTAGTATGACCATTGTTGACCAGTGACCATATAGTGATCGTCAAGCTCCAAAAAGGTCAATAAAGGCACGATGAAAGTCCATATGGCTTGTGCATTGTATTCCAAGTCTTTTGAAGTTGTCAGATAGTTTTGCATTAAGATCAGACACAAAGTAATTATTCACTGATAATCTAGGCTCTATCTTATTTTGGACTATCTATTTGGTTCCAAGAACCAAAGGCGTTCAGCATCGACATCAAGCCTGTACAACAAGTTTTCCCATCATATCTGGAACGTTTCCAGAAGGCGAAGTTGATCGATTCATAAATTGGAACAGGAAGTGCCCGGTTTTTCCACCCTGTTAATTACCACACAATCACACACTTGCTAAATATAATACCAGAGTCACCGAGACGTAAGCCTGCTGGTCTCCTTAATTAAACCGAGCCTCGCCAGAGAATATATTTCATTAAACAGATCCATGAATAAAAACTAAAGCCGTGTCAGAATTAGAGAACTGTGTAATTGGCTTTTAAACACCAACTTGGCTCCAACAGAAGAGTAGTTGCAGATTTCAGCCCAGTTTTCGCCTTTTTCGGCTGTCCAGTGATTAAACCAACCCTAATCCTGTGGTGACCTGGTGGGGCGAGGAAAGATAAGACCGGGTGGTTTGAGAGACAACGCTAAGCCGCCATGATACAGAGCCAGCTGTGGTTGAAGTCCATAAGGGCCGGGACTCAAGATGTCTCCAGTCAGTGTTTGATGGATGCATGCATCCTTGAAACCATCTGTCACTGTTGAAGCTATTAAGAAAGATTAATTTGCGGTGAATGAGTTTGTTTGGTTCTTTGTTGCTGACTTTGATTTGTGTATTCAATGAGCCCAAGTTCAAAAAGCAAGCTTACTGTATTATATCTCTTTTTCTTTCATTTAGGGTCAGTTCTCCTGGTTCTGGTGTGTGCTGAGGTTCTGAGTGCTGGTCCAGCGCTCCTACCTAACCCTCTCCGCTCCCACGGGCCAGTTTTGGATGTTCCCTTAGGCCTTGAGGAACATGATGAGGTCTCGAGGGAACGCAGGCCTGGCTTCATGGAGAGTTCACAGGAGAGCTCCGGGTTCTTTAGCGAAGACAGCGAGGATGGCAAGAACACTCATATTGAGACCAAAGACACCAGTGTTGACCTAAGTGCTATGAATGGTGAGTAGAAGCAGAAATTCGAAACATGATTCACGCAGTTTGTCTATGCAAGCTACGTATAAGGCATAAAGAAAATGACTTTCCTTTTGATGTCATGAATCTCATTTGTCAATCAAGGGTGGAAATATTCGCTCTGACATTGGTATGATTTAATTCAATTACGGAAACATTTTTGTTTGCATATTTACATAAAAAAATTGGGTCAAGTGCTTGTCGTTTGTCAGCTGGCGGTGTTAATATATTCACTCTGACAACAGCTTGACTTGATTCAATTATGAATTAAATTTGGTTGCATCAAGCGCTTGTCATTTGTCAACCAGAAATGTAAATGTATTCGCTCTGACAACGTTTTGACTTGATTCAATTACAAACTAAATTTGGTTGCAATATTATATTTGAAAATTATATATAATTTCACAACCATATTTCGTTTGTCGCAACCAAAATTGTGTGCCAAATGTAAATATAGTTGCTCTGACATTGATCTGACTTGATTCAATTGTGAACGAAATTGGGTTGCATATTTACAAGCAAAAATGGGTTAAGTACTTGTCTTTTTTGTCAACTAGGGGTGTTAATATATTTGCTCTGACAAACTTAAATTATGAATGAAATTTGGTTGCATATTCGCGACTGGAAAAATGTCAAGTACTTGTCATTTGTAAGTTAGCGGTGTTCATTTACAGTATTCGACCTGACAACGATTTGACTTAATTACGGTAAAGTTATTAATTACTAAATTATTTGGTTGCAATAGTATGTTCAAAAGTCAGTCAAATGTTTGACATTTATTAAAGAGATGTGTGAATATATTTGCTCTGACAATTGACTCGATTCATTTCCTATTGAAATTTGGTTGTGTATTGTTGTTCAAAAATGACTGCAAAAGTATACGCTGCACCTGTAATTTGTGCAACAAAGACAGATTCATATTAGGTCAGTACCTCAGTATGACTCAGCCTCTAGACAGTTGCAAAAATGACTTGATTGCCAAAGAGGGCGTTAGAGATGTAAAGTGGTGTGAGCAACAGCTTTTAGGACTCATTATCGTGTGTCATTTCCTCGACACCTGTAGTCCCCTCCTGATGTTTACCCTTTTTTTTGTTGATTAGAGTTTTGTCGGCTTTAACAATTCCATTGATGTTTCTTCAGTCCACCATGCGGTCTTGGACATGTTTCACAGCAGTGAGTAGAGAAAATATACCCACTTTCTACACAACGCCTGGGAATTAATGTGCCCAAAAACAGAATTATTTTTAGTTCACCTGCTAACTGCAGTGGCCTGTTTCCGGTGTGTGCGAATGAGACAGAGAGAAGGACGGAGCTGTCCAATGATTTTCTGCCGTGAGGAGTGTGAATTTTTTTATTTTCTCTGGTGGACATCAGCTTGATTCAGCTGGCACACTCACACTGCACACTAAGTGAGACATCAATGTTATAATTTCTCATATTAGTGATTTGAACAAACCCATAATCCTAAGTATCAAACCTAGGCACGTAACTCACTCGCGTTTACCTTTGAAACATTTTAATAGTTAGACTCTATGTGTGCACTGCATGGACCTGAAGACAACAACACAACTATCTGCTTTAGAACTTGAGACAAACTTGAAAATGTTGGGTTAATTGCTTTACACAAGCGCACATATGGAAGATGAGTGCATTTGCGGCCACAGCAGTAAATCTGAGCGTGAACACGAGAGCCTGTCACACTCAACCACTGCTGAATGAGTAACGCACACGTCGTGTCACACCACAGACAGGCTTGACTGATCAGCCATATGGAGAGACAGGTGGACACAACTATGACTGAGAGCGTGTGTGTGTGTGTGTGTGTGAAGACACTTCCAGGTGTCTCACCTGGCTCTGTGCCTGCACCTCCTTACCAGGAAAATGAGCATTTATCTGTTTAGGAAATAAACAGACATCTATCTATATGGATCAGTCTATCTGTCTGTCTTTCTATTTATAATTCTGTCTACAGTTCTGTCAATCTATATGTTTGTTTGGACTATCTATCTTTCTGTCTGTCTGTTTGCCTATCTATCTATCTATCTATCTATCCATCCATCCATCCATCCATCCATCCATCCATCCATCCATCCATCCATCCATCCATCCATCCATCCATCCATCCATCCATCCATCCATCCATCCATCCATCCATCCATCCATCCATCCATCCATCCATCCATCCATCCATCCATCCATCCATCCATCCATCCATCCATCCATCCATCCATCCATGAGGTTTGGTGCTCTTCTGTCTACTCTCACAGAGGGAGGAATGATTCCACTGGATCTTAGGCGATGTTGAGAAACACTGGTTGTCAAATTTGCAGTTGTGTTATTATTCTCTAATAGATGCTTTCAGAAGTTTTCAGTACATGTATCTGTTTGTTTTTGTGCTCCCAGAGCGCTGTCTGATGCCCAAGAATGTGGGACCTTGTCGTGGGGCGTTCCCTCGCTGGCACTTTAACCCCATCACTAAGAAGTGCGAAAACTTTATATTTGGGGGCTGCAGAGAAAATCGCAATAACTTCCTGTCACTGGAGGAGTGTGCCAAAGCTTGCCACACAGTCCCTGGTATGCTGTTTTTTTATTACATCCAGTTATGATAATTTTCTTGATAAAGTATAGAGATATCGGCTCTCTCCTGCTGACACTAGACAATAGCTCTCCTCATTACAGCACGTCTCAGTGTGGCAGTGTGTGCGTCTCATGAATAATCAGGCTGCGATCGAGAGCTCTCGGGTCCCTGATGTGTGTGTTGTGCCAGACGCAGGTGCAGTGCTGCAGTGCAGCTGCTCGAATCTGCTGTACTCAAGAAACGAAAGATGAATAAGACAGTGTGCTCCCATCAGATCTTACTACACTATATCCTACTATACTATACTGTGAAAACAACATTTTCTTAATAAGTGTTTGCTCTATACCACAAAGCAAGGCAAGTTTATGTATATAGCACATTTCATTCACAATGGTAATTCAAAGTGCTTTACATAAAAGGAAGTAAAATAATAAACTATCCTGTTTATTATACACTCAATAATAATTAACACTCAACAAACTAAATGCTATGCAAACACTAGTACATGCTTTAACAAGACTACATTATACAAGACTTTGGCATCTTTGACTTTACTGTATCCCACTTGAGATGGACTGCTGATATTCATTCTTTTAAACTTTGGTTATCAGTTGTATAATATCTATCTACAATAGATAAATAGTGTTTCTCTAAAGAAAATGTTCATGTATGTTTAGATGTAGCCCAAAAGAAATCAGAAAATACGTTTCCGACCATTTATATATCACAAATTAGCATCAATATAATGCATAAAAGCAATAAAAATAAATATTGTAATATATAATGTCATTAAATATTAGGTAAGCATGTTTTTAGTAGTACAGTGTAATTTTAGTATCATTAATGCACTATTCTAGTTTTTATTAATATTTTGAAATCGTTTTATTTTTCTATTTTAATTTTAATTTCAGCAAACGTTATAGTAATTTCATGTTTTTTTTTAGAATTTGTATAATTAGTACTTAAATCTCTAGATTTTCATTAATTTTATTTTAGTTTTAGATCGATTGAATTTAGATGTTGTGTTTAGTTCAATCAGAAACTTTACTAACTGTAAAACTTGAATTAGCAAAACAATTTTTATGGTTTTAGTTTTAGTTAATGATAATAACCCTGATATAGTCTAACAGCACAAGTAAAGAAATAATTATTGGTTCTCCCACACTTAAACTTTAAAATAATCGGTATTGAGTCATATGAAGGCAATATCGGTTGGTCTCTAAAGCTCAATACTAACAAACTTAAAAAACCAACTACAAATACAAACTATAGCATTATAGCTTAGCATAAGCATGATGTAGAATAGGTTAGGACAGTTTAGCACAGTATAGTTTAGAATAGTAGCGTATGTGTACTTTGACTTATGTCTTCGAAATGTTTTTATTTCCTCATAGATCACAGCCCTTCATCCCCAGAACCAACATCTTTGCCACTTTCTCTGAGCCAAAAGCCCACTGAGATGAATTTTTCTTCCCCATTGTTCATCCCTACGACTGAGTCCATCGACCCGGAGCAGTGGGAGAGTGATTCAGAATCGAGTGGCTTCCCTCTCCACCCCTCCTCCGGGCCGTCAATCGCAGGTGCCGAAGACCACACCCACTCCACAGCCACGCCCCCCATCCTCGGACTCGCCCGTCAGAGCCAGCCAGAGGCCACAGCTGGGCCTGACAGGCGCCTGACGTCCAACGACCCGTTTGATGACGAGAGGGGCCATGTGGTAACACAAGCGCCCACGGCTCCTGAAATCGGGCCCCTGCCCAGCCGGGAGCCACTGCAGCCCGACGAACCACACCAGGATGATTCTGAGGAAGATGAGGACGAGGAAGAGGTAGTGGTTTTTCCCACTGAACCGGATGAGGAGGAAGAGGACGAATGGCGGTACCTCACGCCGCTCACAACCGGACCCTCGTCCTCCCCCGCTTCAGAGCTGCCGCCCGTGGTGTTTACCGAAACCGCCTGGCAGGGGGCGCCACTCACCACAACTGAGGATGAGGACGGAGCGGAGCTTCGTCACGGCGGCACCGAATATCTCGCTGAAACGGAGCTGCACGACTCAGAGCTGTCCCAGGAGGCCGAGCAGGTACTCAGTGGCAGAAAATAACAATATAATAATACATTTATTCTATGTTCAAACACAGTGAAGTAGAAAAAAAGTTTTAAGACCTTCAGAATTCAGCAGTAGATTCTCTCTGCTATGTACCACTGAATAATATAGAATTATTATTTGTTTTAATATATTTATATGTGAATATATAAAATTATCTTTAAAGATAATTATCTAAATTATCTTATCTAAATAATGAAAAATTAAGAAATTATATATATATATATAAATGTATTATCATTATTATTATATTATTATTAGATAGCAAAGTATATCATGATATGATACTAGCTTTTATCTTCATATTTTCAGTTTTTATTTTAGCTCAAGTTTTAGTAATTGTTTTTAATTTGATAATTTTTTATATTTCTATTAAGCTTTAATTTATTCTTATTTCAGTTTCACTTGTAGTAATATTTGGTAGTTCATCTTAAACATATTTATTTCAGTACGTGCCAAGACAACATTTCTAATTTTCATTTTCTTAAGTTTTTAATTTTCAGTTTTTCATCTAATTTCTATATATTATGTCAGCTTTCGAATTGCAGTTACCAAAAATAACCGTTAATAGTTTTAATGTTAGCTAACAACAATAAAAGCACTGGTAAGAAGTAATATGTGCTTTTTATCATTTCAACTTTCAAAAATAACGACAAAAAGTTTGAATCCTACAAGTGGTTCTTGTAATAAAATTCTCAATTGTTTGTTTGGATGAAATATGTCGTGTCTTCGTGAAAATGATTTCACGATTGATTTATCTGACTGTGTTGGAAGAGTAATGTGTTTATAGATTTGTTCTCCAGGCAGCATGGCAGGTTGTCAGCGAGCGTTTCGCTTAAACCGCAACAATTCACTGCAATCCAGTGGCTTTTAAAACCCTCTCTTTGTTTCTCATCCTGTGCAGGTGATTTGTGTCGACTGGAGCAACCTTGCCGGAAAGGGCTACGTTATACTCAACATGACGGACAACGTCGACTGCGTAAGTGCAGCTTTTTCACAAAACCCAACCCAGAACTCTCTATTTAACCTTAACCCAACCACATATTGTTCTTGCATGAGCAAACCACTTGCATTTTCTTCATAAAAAACAGTTTTACTCTTAATTAAGGTGTATGTGCTGCTCTATTTCACGTACTGCTGCAGAAATGCTGAACGTTGCAGGAAGATCTCTGTCTCTGAAACATGCTGACTGCACAACTAACGATGCTCAGCACAAACAATGACACACACTGTGAGCTCTGAGCACATTTGTTTTATTAGCAGCCTGAACAATCCTCTGGCCTTTATGGAGAAGAAAAAAGAAAATGTGATTCCTAATCTTATGAACTTGTTACCGCGAAATGCAGAAGCAAATGTTGTGTTTCAAAGGTTACTCTTGTCCTATTAGACCAAAAATTTGACTTTGCCTGCGCAACTATTTCTGTATTTAAAAATACATTTGTGGCAATGAATTAACTATTTGTTCCCATGATTTATTAATTCCTGGCCACGCTTGATCTATTTGTTCTCTCGTTTCAGTAAATCTTGGCCACGTTGTACTTATTCGTTCCCTTATATTAATTAAGTTAGTTCAAATGAGAGAATGGCCACAACACACCAAAATTAGGAATCTAATAAATGAATCAGTAGTGGGAATGAATTCAGACGTAATTAATGGAATCAGTCATAAGGACGTAATCCTTAATTCGTGGCCATTACATCTTATGTTTTTTTATTTACAATAACAGCACTGTCTTTGACTCAAGTCACTGTACAGTTTGAGACATTCTTAAGATCTCTTCTGGAGGTCTAGAGGAGAGACTTAGGAGAAACATCTGAGCCTTCAGCTTCAGTTCCCCGTTGAATCCCACTGCTGTGTAAAGCTACTCAGTGATGTTTCATTGGCACATACACGTTCTCGTCGGGATAAAAGAAGCCGGTTGTCTGTTGCCACGGTAACTCTCCAGTGCCAGGTAATTGCAGCATGATCGTGGAGAACTTTCCCCCTGCCGGCACTCTGACGGCTGTGAGCTAAACTGCTGAATCTCCAGCGATGGGGCCCTGCTTTGAGCCCATGCAGCAGCACTGCAGAGCCATTGATCAGAAACCAATCCAGCCCACTGCACGAGAGCTCGGAGTCTCCGTCTGAATGACTCAGCACTCGCCGTGAATGACCTGGAAAACTGATTTCTGTAGCCTGTCTGTTTCTGGTCAGAGCGTGTCTGTTACTGAGGTGGAGAAACATCTTAGACATGAAGTCTCCGTAACAGACAACGCACTGTTGGTTCACTGGTTCTCTGTCTCTGGAGAGCGTTGATTTGGCCCCATATTTCATTTCAAATAATATTTTCCTTTTCCTTTCAATCATCAATAGGTGTTTTATTATATCATCATTATGTATTTACTTGATTTTGTTTGCTGTATTACAGTAAGGTGTATTTTCTTACAAATTCCATGTTAATTCTATTTTATATAAATACAATTTACATCTCATAATGCTCATATTTTAGTCTATTTTTATTTGAATTACATTATTTTATGATGCATTTATCTTTTTTATACTGCCCACTATGTATTGAATTTTTACATAAATTTACTTCATTTTTACTCCCATTTTATTATTCATGACGCTTAAACATATATAATTATATAATCATATATTTATTTGATTTTGTTTTGCAATATATTACATTACAAGGTGTGTTTTTCGACACATTTCATTTGTTTTTTAGCATAAATGCAACTTTATGCTCACATTTTACTGTATTTTGTACTGTATTGATTACACCATTTTATGATGTTTTTAATACTTTGTCCACTATATTGTCCACTATATACATTTTGTGAACATTTTATTGTATTTATTTATTGTTTTCATTCATACATTCATATTACATGATCATATATTCATTTTTTAATTTTGTTTGCTATATTAATTTCTGGGTGGATTTTTCTGACAAATCGTTTATAGCTTATTCATGTTCATATTTTACATTCACTTTATTTATAGATTACACCGTTTTTTTTCACACTGTATTACATTGAAATATATTTCATTTTTACATAAATGCATTTTGTGCACATTTATACTCCCATTTTATTGTATTTATTTATTGTTAGCAACATTAGATGTTTTTCACAGTATTTCATATATTTCAATTTGTCCTCTGTATTACATTTCAATGTGTATTTTCTGACAAATTCCACATAATTTATTGTATTTATTTATTGACTGCAGAGTTTCGTGTTTTTTCATGATATCTTTCATTTTGAATTTTATATCCCTGCATACACAGTTTTTGGTGACAATGAAAAAAAACAAAACAATTAATACACACATTTTAGTGATGGTTTCTGTCTTGTGTGTGTCTCACAGGATGAGTTTCGCATGGAGAGCGGCGACAGACTCCTGGAGATGCTGGAAAACACTTTCTCCAGAAAGATGAACATCCCACAAGGCTCCTGGCTTATTTTCCTCAGCAAACCCACACAGCAGGACCACCAACTCCTGATGGCTTTAGCTAGCAAGCAGGGTAACACACACACACACACACACACACTCAGGGCCTCTGTGGTCACATGTAATGTGAGGCTCATTGTTTAAATGAAAGGTGTTAGTAATTTGGCTTTTCATTTCATGCTCTGTATAAAAGGATAAAAATAGCACGTATTATCTCTCGCATCTCTGTGCGGTGCATTAGTGAGATGTTGTATCTACTCAGGCGAATCTTGCACAGCCTGACAAAGACTTGTTTGAGGTCGTGTTCGCAAAATCAAAAGAGTAAAATGAGTAATTATATTTTGCATTAAGAAAATGAGGACTGTTTTGGTACCTGTTTAAGATGCTTTGCATTCTAACATATTTATCATGACAGTGAAGCCCATTGTGTCCCTAATTCTTATTACCGAAAAAAAAAAAAATAGGTTACACTTATTTTACTGTGTCCTTGTTACAGTGCAATTTAAGTACTCCGTAATGTTAATTAATAACATGTACTTATATGGTTAGGATTAGGGAGTTACACTTTATTTTATGGTGTCCTTGTTACAGTGCAATTTAAGTACTGAGTAATTTTAATTAACTACATGTACTTACTGCATGGGTAGGATTAGGGTTACTTGCATGTAATTATGTATAGTTTATTGTTATTATAATAGCGTAACGCATAAAATAAAGTGTTCAATTATCAGTTATTGCATGTATGTATGTATAATTTATTTTTAATACTATAGTAAGTTCATGTAACGTGTAACAAGGACACTGTAAAATAAAGTGTTATACTTGTACTGAATATGATTTATGCTAATTTACTTTTAAAAAGTGTGTTCAGATAGAATCATTTTGTGGATCGCATTACTGAAAATTTAGGGGTAAATGTGCTTATTTGTCTTTTTTTTTTAAATGTCACAATGCAAAAAAAAATCTTAATGGTCCTAAAATAGGCTACAAAAAAATGTTTTTTACTAACGTGAAAAATGTAACGTAATTCTTTATTAAATTAACTCTGAAAAAAAACTTTCTATAATATTTTAGTCTAATTTTCTTTTAATATTGTCTTTTGTTTGAAGAAATTATCCCTCCAAAAGACGTCCTGCCAATCTTAGGGGAAATCAGAAGAGGTCTATATGAGGTGAGACTGTAATGCAACAAATAATAATAAATCAATTAATTTATGTAACATGGATAATTTATAATTAGCATTTATTGAAATTGTATTATTATTATTTATTTTCAGATTGGAATTCAGAATTATTCGACCGTGAGCACGTGCCACTCGAGGCCCAGTCAGACGCGTAGCGACTACGGGAAGCTGTTTGTGGTTCTAGTGATCATCGGATCGGTTTGTGTGCTCATTATTGCGTCTGGAATCATCTATATCTGCTGGCAGCGTCGTTTACCCAAACTCAAAAACATGGTAGGTCTTTGATATGGTGTTTGCTTAACAAAAAACCCAAATGTTCTGTGGTATTGCTGTCAACAGAACTCGTGCGCATCTCGAATTCTAATTACTAACCTCAACGTTCTCTTAATGACGTGTCGAGTTCGAATCGATTTACTGTTTGTCTTTGGTTTTGTCTCTTCTGCTTTTCGTCCGAAGTCGAGAGGTGAGGAACTGAACTTTGTGGAGAACGGTTGCCATGACAACCCCACACTGGACGTAGCAAACGACAGCCAATCAGAAATGCAGGAGAAGAAACACAGCGCCAATGGGGTGACGGTGGGCGGGGGTGGGGACGGGGGAAGCGGTTGGCACGTGCTCGTCAATAAGCCCGGGAAAGACGAGGAAGACAACCAAGAGGAAGACACGCACCTTTAATCCCGGGAAAACAATCAGGCATGGCATTACAGACTATGAAGACACAAAACATGTTCAAGCTTTTTCGAAACATCTGCTGTATAAAATGTGATGTATTTTGGCGCCTATAACGTTTTTCTTTATCTGCGTTACTAAATTCACTAAAAAGTGCTTTAAAATGCGACTTGTATGATATGGGACAATTTTCAGTGCAGAACTGATTTAAATCAAATGTGTCAAACAATCATCATTTAAAATGTGTTGGAACGTGGTTTCTTGCAAAAATGTGAAATATGTCATTTATGTATTTTTCACGTCGTTCCAAATTTTCTGCTATTTTTCTGTGGAACCAAAAAAAAAAAAAAAAGAAGAGAATTTTGTAAACAAAACGGTTCATAGTGACCACAACCAAGAGGAAAAAAGCGTGTGATAAATTCCAGTAGTTTGTTTTTGTAAGATACCGATGACCAATGGTGGAACATTTTTGTACGGAACTAAAGATTCTTAAAATCTCGTTTCATGGAAAAATGGCATACAGGTTTGAAACGGCTTTAAGGTAGTTAAATGACTAAATTAAATTCATTTTTGGGTGAATTACAGGAAGAAGAAAAAAAAAACAGTAGTAGTGTACTTGACAGATAACGAGATTGTACCAATGTTTTTTCTCGAGGATGTAGACACAATACACTATAATCAGTCATTCTCGGTTTTACTTATTTCAATGAAAGTATTTAAGCAGGCTGCATATTGTGTTTTTACATGCTGAATGCTGGATGCTCCTTTATTGTGCATCGGAATGGCTGCGCTGTACTGGCTTTTGTTAAGGTTTTTTATGGCACCTTTAACGTTGCTCAGCACCAATGGCCTCCAAAGCATAACAAGATTCTCCTTACAAAAGAATCTTTTAATATAGCTAGGTAAGGATTTCTTTAATGTTTCCAGTGCGCATTGAAGTTGTTCAATCTTTTAATCGCAAAGTTAAAAAAAGTGTCAAATTAGCTATCACAGTGATTATCTTGTTTATGGTTCAGTCTATGTGTCAAAGAACAATCTTAATTGTCGCCATAGAAAGGCTTTTCTTTATTCATTTCAAGTGCATGAAACAGTGTAGTATAAGTCTATGCACAAGTCAGGGGTCAACTGATTGTACACAATTTAGCTAAAGTCAACAGTTAATGTTTAACAGATTTAAATGGTTAGTAGCCTACATGCATTTTTGTTGGTTTATAAAGCCTTGACTTAGGAGAGTTTGACTCCAGTGTTGAACGCTTCTGTTTTGTACCTTTGTGTCCTGGTACGAGAGCTATTAGCAAATTTGCACTTTTTCCATTTTGATTTTGTACCTCAAACCGCTTTATGTATCTGATTGTAAAGAGATTTAGGTCTTGTTGTTTTTCTGGTAATTTTATGTTATCCCACCTCTTAAAAAAGCAAAATAAATGTTTTGAAAAGTCTTGTCCGACCCTTCTTAAACGCACCATTAAGTTTGGACTGCCCCTACTGGGTAGTGAATGAATTAGGCTACCATCTGCCACAATGAATAGTGTGAACACTCAATCGAAGTAGTAATTTTGAAGAAAGATGCTGTTCAGGCCTTTGAAGACTGGCTGGTAGTTGTAAATGAGAGCTTTTTCTTCTTCAGTTTGAGAAGAAAACCGATGATGGTTTTTCATTGCTGAAAAAGAAAATTAGCAATTAAACGCATAAATTAAGTGGTCAAAAAGACTATAATGTTGACATTTTTCGAGGGTTTTAACGAAAGCCAAGACGAGAGTTTCTCAACTTCATATTGCAGTTGACCAACCTTCAGAAACAAAGAAGTGGGCAGTGTAGAAAGTGGCTTTGATGGCTGAGAGCGTGTGCACCATACCGGCTTTCTCAATCCACTCAAATGGACTTTTCTCTGGGTGCCATTGAACAGCATAGAAGGGATATCGATATGCTGCAGGATAAACGACAGAGGTTGATGAAACATGCAAGTATATAAACGTAATTATTTACATAGATCACTTACTGAAAATTTGAACAAATCAACATCTACATGTAAAACCGACCAGTTAGCTTACTACAGCACGGTATTATGGGTGAATTCAATTTAATGAAAAACAGCTGACGGTGGGACGGCCTGAATGATGGATTACATCACACACACATAAAGATGTTCTGTAGCATTCATACCCTCTATGGTGGAAATGAACTCCTCCTTGCCATCTGTGTTTGTTGTCAGGACTCGATAAAAACGCTTAAGCTTGGCATTGCTACTGTAATTCTGTAAGAACAAATCATGTTTAGACAACTCAGAAAAGAACGAAAAAAATACTGAATGATCTGCAGTGTTGGGGATAAGGGATTACAAGTACCTTGAGTTGCTTAATCAGCTAACTTTTTTCAAGTAACTAGGAAATCAATGCATTACTTTTAAATTTACAATAAAATATCTGAATAATTTTTTCACATAAGACAGTTATTTAGTTTTCCCATTTATTGATTGACATCTCTCATGTCCCCATGTTGAGAGAAATAGGGAGTAAGTGCAGAGGTATTGTGTGCGGTGTATAATGATGTTTACTTTAGTTCTAGACTAAATGTGCACATGCATTTACTCATCTTACTTGGGCAAAAACCGATTCAGTATTCCTCAAAATGAATTAAGAAAGTGAAATGTAAACATGCATTTACTCATCTTACTTGGGCAAAAACAGATTTAGTATTCATAATTGTTAATTCATAAAATTCATCATATTTTTCTACCTCATATTGCTGCTATTTAAATACCCTGTACAACGTTTTGCACATTCATATATATATTTATATTTTTTTATCTTTTATTTTATTCTCTTATTTTTTCTACTTTTCTTTTCTTTAATATCTGTATACTTTATAATTGCACTGTCCTTGGAGCGGACCTGATCTACATTTCACTGCTGGTTATATCCTGTATAATTGTGTATGTGACAAATAAAAATCTTGAATCTTGAAGTATTCCTCAAAATGAATTAAAAAAGTGAAATGTGAACATGCATTTACTCATCTTACTTGGGCAAAAACAGATTCCGTATTCCTCAAAATGAATTAAAAAAGTGAAAATGTAAACATGCATTTACTCATCTTACTTGGGCAAAAACAGATTCCGTATTCCTCAAAATGAATTAAAAAAGTGAAAATGTAAACATGCATTTACTCATCTTACTTGGGCAAAAACAGATTCAGTATTCCTCAAAATGAATTAAAAAATTGAAATGTAAACATGCATTTACTCATCTTACTTGGGCAAAAACAGATTCAGTATTCCTCAAAATGAATTAAAATAGTGAAATGTGAACATGCATTTACTCATCTTACTTCCTCAAAATGAATTAAAAAAGTGAAATGTAAACATGCATTTACTCATCTTACTTGGGCAAAAACAGATTCAGTATTCCTCAAAATGAATTAAAAAAGTGAAATGTAAACATGCATTTACTCATCTTACTTGGGCAAAAACAGATTCAGTATTCCTCAAAATGAATTAAAAAAGTGAAATGTAAACATGCATTTACTCATCTTACTTGGGCAAAAACAGATTCAGTATTCCTCAAAATTAATTAAAAAAATTAAATGTGAACATGCATTTACTCATCTTACTTGGGCAAAAACAGATTCAGTATTCCTCAAAATTAATTAAAAAAATTAAATGTGAACATGCATTTACTCATCTTACTTGGGCAAAAACAGATTCAGTATTCCTCAAAATGAATTAAAAAAGTGAAAATGTAAACATGCATTTACTCATCTTACTTGGGCAAAAACCGATTCAGTATTCCTCAAAATTAATTAAAAAAATTAAATGTGAACATGCATTTACTCATCTTACTTGGGCAAAAACAGGTTCATTATTCCTCAAAATGAATTAAAAAAGTGAAATGTAAACATGCATTTACTCATCTTACTTCCTCACAATGAATTAAAAAAGTGAAATGTAAACATGCATTTACTCATCTTAGTTGGGCAAAAACAGATTCCGTATTCCTCAAAATGAATTAAAAAAGTGAAATGTAAACATGCATTTACTCATCTTAGTTGGGCAAAAACAGATTCCGTATTCCTCAAAATGAATTAAAAAAGTGAAATGTAAACATGCATTTACTCATCTTACTTGGGCAAAAACAGATTCAGTATTCCTCAAAATGAATTAAAAAATTGAAATGTAAACATGCATTTACTCATCTTACTTGGGCAAAAACAGATTCAGTATTCCTCAAAATGAATTAAAATAGTGAAATGTGAACATGCATTTACTCATCTTACTTGGGCAAAAACAGGTTCATTATTCCTCAAAATGAATTAAAAAAGTGAAATGTAAACATGCATTTACTCATCTTACTTCCTCACAATGAATTAAAAAAGTGAAATGTAAACATGCATTTACTCATCTTAGTTGGGCAAAAACAGATTCCGTATTCCTCAAAATGAATTAAAAAAGTGAAATGTAAACATGCATTTACTCATCTTAGTTGGGCAAAAACAGATTCCGTATTCCTCAAAATGAATTAAAAAAGTGAAATGTGAACATGCATTTACTCATCTTACTTGGGCAAAAACAGATTCCGTATTCCTCAAAATGAATTAAAAAAGTGAAAATGTAAACATGCATTTACTCATCTTACTTGGGCAAAAACAGATTCCGTATTCCTCAAAATGAATTAAAAAAGTGAAAATGTAAACATGCATTTACTCATCTTACTTGGGCAAAAACAGATTCCGTATTCCTCAAAATGAATTAAAAAAGTGAAATGTAAACATGCATTTACTCATCTTAGTTGGGCAAAAACAGATTCCGTATTCCTCAAAATGAATTAAAAAAGTGAAATGTAAACATGCATTTACTCATCTTACTTGGGCAAAAACAGATTCAGTATTCCTCAAAATGAATTAAAAAATTGAAATGTAAACATGCATTTACTCATCTTACTTGGGCAAAAACAGATTCAGTATTCCTCAAAATGAATTAAAATAGTGAAATGTGAACATGCATTTACTCATCTTACTTCCTCAAAATGAATTAAAAAAGTGAAATGTAAACATGCATTTACTCATCTTACTTGGGCAAAAACAGATTCAGTATTCCTCAAAATGAATTAAAAAAGTGAAATGTAAACATGCATTTACTCATCTTACTTGGGCAAAAACAGATTCAGTATTCCTCAAAATGAATTAAAAAAGTGAAATGTAAACATGCATTTACTCATCTTACTTGGGCAAAAACAGATTCAGTATTCCTCAAAATTAATTAAAAAAATTAAATGTGAACATGCATTTACTCATCTTACTTGGGCAAAAACAGATTCAGTATTCCTCAAAATGAATTAAAAAAGTGAAAATGTAAACATGCATTTACTCATCTTACTTGGGCAAAAACCGATTCAGTATTCCTCAAAATTAATTAAAAAAATTAAATGTGAACATGCATTTACTCATCTTACTTGGGCAAAAACAGGTTCATTATTCCTCAAAATGAATTAAAAAAGTGAAATGTAAACATGCATTTACTCATCTTACTTCCTCACAATGAATTAAAAAAGTGAAATGTAAACATGCATTTACTCATCTTAGTTGGGCAAAAACAGATTCCGTATTCCTCAAAATGAATTAAAAAAGTGAAATGTAAACATGCATTTACTCATCTTAGTTGGGCAAAAACAGATTCCGTATTCCTCAAAATGAATTAAAAAAGTGAAATGTAAACATGCATTTACTCATCTTACTTGGGCAAAAACAGATTCAGTATTCCTCAAAATGAATTAAAAAATTGAAATGTAAACATGCATTTACTCATCTTACTTGGGCAAAAACAGATTCAGTATTCCTCAAAATGAATTAAAATAGTGAAATGTGAACATGCATTTACTCATCTTACTTGGGCAAAAACAGGTTCATTATTCCTCAAAATGAATTAAAAAAGTGAAATGTAAACATGCATTTACTCATCTTACTTCCTCACAATGAATTAAAAAAGTGAAATGTAAACATGCATTTACTCATCTTAGTTG
The DNA here is from genome assembly GCF_936440315.1 of Barbus barbus. Lineage (NCBI taxonomy): Eukaryota > Metazoa > Chordata > Actinopteri > Cypriniformes > Cyprinidae > Barbus > Barbus barbus. The sequence continues at coordinate 5,239,680 of NC_136737.1, read as the reverse complement.
GGCAAAAACAGATTCCGTATTCCTCAAAATGAATTAAAAAAGTGAAATGTAAACATGCATTTACTCATCTTAGTTGGGCAAAAACAGATTCCGTATTCCTCAAAATGAATTAAAAAAGTGAAATGTAAACATGCATTTACTCATCTTAGTTGGGCAAAAACAGATTCCGTATTCCTCAAAATGAATTAAAAAAGTAAAATGTGAACATGCATTTACTCATCTTACTTCCTCAAAATGAATTAAAAAAGTGAAATGTAAACATGCATTTACTCATCTTACTTGGGCAAAAACAGATTCAGTATTCCTCAAAATGAATTAAAAAAGTGAAATGTAAACATGCATTTACTCATCTTACTTGGGCAAAAACAGATTCAGTATTCCTCAAAATGAATTAAAAAAGTGAAATGTAAACATGCATTTACTCATCTTACTTGGGCAAAAACAGATTCAGTATTCCTCAAAATTAATTAAAAAAATTAAATGTGAACATGCATTTACTCATCTTACTTGGGCAAAAACAGATTCAGTATTCCTCAAAATGAATTAAAAAAGTGAAAATGTAAACATGCATTTACTCATCTTACTTGGGCAAAAACCGATTCAGTATTCCTCAAAATTAATTAAAAAAATTAAATGTGAACATGCATTTACTCATCTTACTTGGGCAAAAACAGGTTCATTATTCCTCAAAATGAATTAAAAAAGTGAAATGTAAACATGCATTTACTCATCTTACTTCCTCACAATGAATTAAAAAAGTGAAATGTAAACATGCATTTACTCATCTTAGTTGGGCAAAAACAGATTCCGTATTCCTCAAAATGAATTAAAAAAGTGAAATGTAAACATGCATTTACTCATCTTAGTTGGGCAAAAACAGATTCCGTATTCCTCAAAATGAATTAAAAAAGTGAAATGTAAACATGCATTTACTCATCTTACTTGGGCAAAAACAGATTCAGTATTCCTCAAAATGAATTAAAAAATTGAAATGTAAACATGCATTTACTCATCTTACTTGGGCAAAAACAGATTCAGTATTCCTCAAAATGAATTAAAATAGTGAAATGTGAACATGCATTTACTCATCTTACTTGGGCAAAAACAGGTTCATTATTCCTCAAAATGAATTAAAAAAGTGAAATGTAAACATGCATTTACTCATCTTACTTCCTCACAATGAATTAAAAAAGTGAAATGTAAACATGCATTTACTCATCTTAGTTGGGCAAAAACAGATTCCGTATTCCTCAAAATGAATTAAAAAAGTGAAATGTAAACATGCATTTACTCATCTTAGTTGGGCAAAAACAGATTCCGTATTCCTCAAAATGAATTAAAAAAGTGAAATGTGAACATGCATTTACTCATCTTACTTGGGCAAAAACAGATTCCGTATTCCTCAAAATGAATTAAAAAAGTGAAAATGTAAACATGCATTTACTCATCTTACTTGGGCAAAAACAGATTCCGTATTCCTCAAAATGAATTAAAAAAGTGAAAATGTAAACATGCATTTACTCATCTTACTTGGGCAAAAACAGATTCCGTATTCCTCAAAATGAATTAAAAAAGTGAAATGTAAACATGCATTTACTCATCTTAGTTGGGCAAAAACAGATTCCGTATTCCTCAAAATGAATTAAAAAAGTGAAATGTAAACATGCATTTACTCATCTTACTTGGGCAAAAACAGATTCAGTATTCCTCAAAATGAATTAAAAAATTGAAATGTAAACATGCATTTACTCATCTTACTTGGGCAAAAACAGATTCAGTATTCCTCAAAATGAATTAAAATAGTGAAATGTGAACATGCATTTACTCATCTTACTTCCTCAAAATGAATTAAAAAAGTGAAATGTAAACATGCATTTACTCATCTTACTTGGGCAAAAACAGATTCAGTATTCCTCAAAATGAATTAAAAAAGTGAAATGTAAACATGCATTTACTCATCTTACTTGGGCAAAAACAGATTCAGTATTCCTCAAAATGAATTAAAAAAGTGAAATGTAAACATGCATTTACTCATCTTACTTGGGCAAAAACAGATTCAGTATTCCTCAAAATTAATTAAAAAAATTAAATGTGAACATGCATTTACTCATCTTACTTGGGCAAAAACAGATTCAGTATTCCTCAAAATGAATTAAAAAAGTGAAAATGTAAACATGCATTTACTCATCTTACTTGGGCAAAAACCGATTCAGTATTCCTCAAAATTAATTAAAAAAATTAAATGTGAACATGCATTTACTCATCTTACTTGGGCAAAAACAGGTTCATTATTCCTCAAAATGAATTAAAAAAGTGAAATGTAAACATGCATTTACTCATCTTACTTCCTCACAATGAATTAAAAAAGTGAAATGTAAACATGCATTTACTCATCTTAGTTGGGCAAAAACAGATTCCGTATTCCTCAAAATGAATTAAAAAAGTGAAATGTAAACATGCATTTACTCATCTTAGTTGGGCAAAAACAGATTCCGTATTCCTCAAAATGAATTAAAAAAGTGAAATGTAAACATGCATTTACTCATCTTACTTGGGCAAAAACAGATTCAGTATTCCTCAAAATGAATTAAAAAATTGAAATGTAAACATGCATTTACTCATCTTACTTGGGCAAAAACAGATTCAGTATTCCTCAAAATGAATTAAAATAGTGAAATGTGAACATGCATTTACTCATCTTACTTGGGCAAAAACAGGTTCATTATTCCTCAAAATGAATTAAAAAAGTGAAATGTAAACATGCATTTACTCATCTTACTTCCTCACAATGAATTAAAAAAGTGAAATGTAAACATGCATTTACTCATCTTAGTTGGGCAAAAACAGATTCCGTATTCCTCAAAATGAATTAAAAAAGTGAAATGTAAACATGCATTTACTCATCTTAGTTGGGCAAAAACAGATTCCGTATTCCTCAAAATGAATTAAAAAAGTGAAATGTGAACATGCATTTACTCATCTTACTTGGGCAAAAACAGATTCCGTATTCCTCAAAATGAATTAAAAAAGTGAAAATGTAAACATGCATTTACTCATCTTACTTGGGCAAAAACAGATTCCGTATTCCTCAAAATGAATTAAAAAAGTGAAAATGTAAACATGCATTTACTCATCTTACTTGGGCAAAAACAGATTCCGTATTCCTCAAAATGAATTAAAAAAGTGAAATGTAAACATGCATTTACTCATCTTAGTTGGGCAAAAACAGATTCCGTATTCCTCAAAATGAATTAAAAAAGTGAAATGTAAACATGCATTTACTCATCTTACTTGGGCAAAAACAGATTCAGTATTCCTCAAAATGAATTAAAAAATTGAAATGTAAACATGCATTTACTCATCTTACTTGGGCAAAAACAGATTCAGTATTCCTCAAAATGAATTAAAATAGTGAAATGTGAACATGCATTTACTCATCTTACTTCCTCAAAATGAATTAAAAAAGTGAAATGTAAACATGCATTTACTCATCTTACTTGGGCAAAAACAGATTCAGTATTCCTCAAAATGAATTAAAAAAGTGAAATGTAAACATGCATTTACTCATCTTACTTGGGCAAAAACAGATTCAGTATTCCTCAAAATGAATTAAAAAAGTGAAATGTAAACATGCATTTACTCATCTTACTTGGGCAAAAACAGATTCAGTATTCCTCAAAATTAATTAAAAAAATTAAATGTGAACATGCATTTACTCATCTTACTTGGGCAAAAACAGATTCAGTATTCCTCAAAATGAATTAAAAAAGTGAAAATGTAAACATGCATTTACTCATCTTACTTGGGCAAAAACCGATTCAGTATTCCTCAAAATTAATTAAAAAAATTAAATGTGAACATGCATTTACTCATCTTACTTGGGCAAAAACAGGTTCATTATTCCTCAAAATGAATTAAAAAAGTGAAATGTAAACATGCATTTACTCATCTTACTTCCTCACAATGAATTAAAAAAGTGAAATGTAAACATGCATTTACTCATCTTAGTTGGGCAAAAACAGATTCCGTATTCCTCAAAATGAATTAAAAAAGTGAAATGTAAACATGCATTTACTCATCTTAGTTGGGCAAAAACAGATTCCGTATTCCTCAAAATGAATTAAAAAAGTGAAATGTAAACATGCATTTACTCATCTTACTTGGGCAAAAACAGATTCAGTATTCCTCAAAATGAATTAAAAAATTGAAATGTAAACATGCATTTACTCATCTTACTTGGGCAAAAACAGATTCAGTATTCCTCAAAATGAATTAAAATAGTGAAATGTGAACATGCATTTACTCATCTTACTTGGGCAAAAACAGGTTCATTATTCCTCAAAATGAATTAAAAAAGTGAAATGTAAACATGCATTTACTCATCTTACTTCCTCACAATGAATTAAAAAAGTGAAATGTAAACATGCATTTACTCATCTTAGTTGGGCAAAAACAGATTCCGTATTCCTCAAAATGAATTAAAAAAGTGAAATGTAAACATGCATTTACTCATCTTAGTTGGGCAAAAACAGATTCCGTATTCCTCAAAATGAATTAAAAAAGTGAAATGTAAACATGCATTTACTCATCTTACTTGGGCAAAAACAGATTCAGTATTCCTCAAAATGAATTAAAAAATTGAAATGTAAACATGCATTTACTCATCTTACTTGGGCAAAAACAGATTCAGTATTCCTCAAAATGAATTAAAATAGTGAAATGTAAACATGCATTTACTCATCTTACTTGGGCAAAAACAGATTCAGTATTCCTCAAAATTAATTAAAAAAATTAAATGTGAACATGCATTTACTCATCTTACTTGGGCAAAAACAGATTCAGTATTCCTCAAAATGAATTAAAAAAGTGAAAATGTAAACATGCATTTACTCATCTTACTTGGGCAAAAACCGATTCAGTATTCCTCAAAATTAATTAAAAAAATTAAATGTGAACATGCATTTACTCATCTTACTTGGGCAAAAACAGGTTCATTATTCCTCAAAATGAATTAAAAAAGTGAAATGTAAACATGCATTTACTCATCTTACTTCCTCACAATGAATTAAAAAAGTGAAATGTAAACATGCATTTACTCATCTTACTTGGGCAAAAACAGATTCAGTATTCCTCAAAATGAATTAAAACAGTGAAATGTAAACATGCATTTACTCATCTTACTTGGGCAAAAACAGATTCATTATTCCTCAAAATGAATTAAAAAAGTGAAATGTAAACATGCATTTACTCATCTTACTTGGGCAAAAACAGATTCAGTATTCCTCAAAATGAATTAAAAAAGTGAAATGTAAACATGCATTTACTCATCTTACTTCCTCACAATGAATTAAAAAAAGTAAAATGTAAACATGCATTTACTCATCTTAGTTGGGCAAAAACAGATTCCGTATTCCTCAAAATGAATTAAAAAAGTGAAATGTAAACATGCATTTACTCATCTTACTTGGGCAAAAACAGATTCAGTATTCCTCAAAATGAATCAAAAAAGTGAAATGTAAACATGCATTTACTCATCTTACTTGGGCAAAAACAGGTTCATTATTCCTCAAAATGAATTAAAAAAGTGAAATGTAAACATGCATTTACTCATCTTACTTCCTCACAATGAATTAAAAAAGTGAAATGTAAACATGCATTTACTCATCTTACTTGGGCAAAAACAGATTCAGTATTCCTCACAATGAATTAAAAAAGTGAAATGTAAACATGCATTTACTCATCTTACTTCCTCACAATGAATTAAAAAAAGTAAAATGTAAACATGCATTTACTCATCTTACTTGGGCAAAAACAGATTTAGTATTCATAATTATTCATTCATAAAATTCATCATATTTTTCTACCTCATATTGCTGCTATTTAAATACCCTGTACAACGTTTTGCACATTCTTTTTGCACATTCATATATATATTTATATTTTTTTATCTTTTATTTTATTCTCTTATTTTTTCTACTTTTCTTTTCTTTAATATCTGTATACTTTATAATTGCACTGTCCTTGGAGCGGACCTGACCTACATTTCACTGCTGGTTATATCCTGTATAATTGTGTATGTGACAAATAAAAATCTTGAATCTTGAAGTATTCCTCAAAATGAATTAAAAAAGTGAAATGTAAACATGCATTTACTCATCTTACTTGGGCAAAAACAGATTCAGTATTCCTCAAAATGAATTAAAAAAGTGAAATGTAAACATGCATTTACTCATCTTACTTCCTCACAATGAATTAAAAAAAGTAAAATGTAAACATGCATTTACTCATCTTACTTCCTCAAAATGAATTAAAAAAGTGAAATGTGAACATGCATTTACTCATCTTACTTGGGCAAAAACAGATTCAGTATTCCTCAAAATGAATTAAAAAAGTGAAATGTAAACATGCATTTACTCATCTTACTTGGGCAAAAACAGATTCAGTATTCCTCAAAATGAATTAAAAAAGTGAAATGTGAACATGCATTTACTCATCTTACTTCTTCAAAATGAATTAAAAAAGTGAAATGTAAACATGCATTTACTCATCTTACTTGGGCAAAAACAGATTCAGTATTCCTCAAAATGAATCAAAAAAGTGAAATGTGAACATGCATTTACTCATCTTACTTGGGCAAAAACAGATTCAGTATTCCTCAAAATGAATTAAAAAAGTGAAATGTAAACATGCATTTACTCATCTTACTTGGGCAAAAACAGATTCAGTATTCCTCAAAATGAATTAAAAAAGTGAAATGTAAACATGCATTTACTCATCTTACTTGGGCAAAAACAGATTCAGTATTCCTCAAAATGAATCAAAAAAGTGAAATGTGAACATGCATTTACTCATCTTACTTGGGCAAAAACAGATTCAGTATTCCTCACAATGAATTAAAAAAGTGAAATGTAAACATGCATTTACTCATCTTACTTCCTCACAATGAATTAAAAAAGTGAAATGTGAACATGCATTTACTCATCTTACTTGGGCAAAAACAGATTCATTATTCCTCAAAATGAATTAAAAAAGTGAAATGTAAACATGCATTTACTCATCTTACTTCCTCACAATGAATTAAAAAAGTGAAATGTGAACATGCATTTACTCATCTTACTTGGGCAAAAACAGATTCATTATTCCTCAAAATGAATTAAAAAAGTGAAATGTGAACATGCATTTACTCATCTTACTTGGGCAAAAACAGATTCATTATTCCTCAAAATGAATTAAAAAAGTGAAATGTAAACATGCATTTACTCATCTTACTTCCTCACAATGAATTAAAAAAGTGAAATGTAAACATGCATTTACTCATCTTACTTGGGCAAAAACCGATTCAGTATTCCTCACAATGAATTAAAAAAGTGAAATGTAAACATGCATTTACTCATCTTACTTGGGCAAAAACAGATTCATTATTCCTCAAAATGAATTAAAAAAAGTGAAATGTGAACATGCATTTACTCATCTTACTTGGGCAAAAACAGATTCAGTATTCCTCAAAATGAATTAAAAAAGTGAAATGTGAACATGCATTTACTCATCTTACTTGGGCAAAAACAGGTTCATTATTCCTCAAAATGAATTAAAAAAGTGAAATGTAAACATGCATTTACTCATCTTACTTCCTGACAATGAATTAAAAAAGTGAAATGTGAACATGCATTTACTCATCTTACTTGGGCAAAAACAGATTCATTATTCCTCAAAATGAATTAAAAAAGTGAAATGTGAACATGCATTTACTCATCTTACTTGGGCAAAAACAGATTCATTATTCCTCAAAATGAATTAAAAAAGTGAAATGTAAACATGCATTTACTCATCTTACTTCCTCACAATGAATTAAAAAAGTGAAATGTAAACATGCATTTACTCATCTTACTTGGGCAAAAACCGATTCAGTATTCCTCACAATGAATTAAAAAAGTGAAATGTAAACATGCATTTACTCATCTTACTTCCTCACAATGAATTAAGAAAGTGAAATGTGAACATGCATTTACTCATCTTACTTGGGCAAAAACAGATTCAGTATTCCTCACAATAAATTAAAAAAAGTGAAATGTAAACATGCATTTACTCATCTTACTTGGGCAAAAACAGATTCCGTATTCCTCAAAATGAATTAAAAAAGTGAAATGTGAACATGCATTTACTCATCTTACTTGGGCAAAAACAGATTCCGTATTCCTCAAAATGAATTAAAAAAGTGAAAATGTAAACATGCATTTACTCATCTTACTTGGGCAAAAACAGATTCCGTATTCCTCAAAATGAATTAAAAAAGTGAAAATGTAAACATGCATTTACTCATCTTACTTGGGCAAAAACAGATTCCGTATTCCTCAAAATGAATTAAAAAAGTGAAATGTAAACATGCATTTACTCATCTTAGTTGGGCAAAAACAGATTCCGTATTCCTCAAAATGAATTAAAAAAGTGAAATGTAAACATGCATTTACTCATCTTACTTGGGCAAAAACAGATTCAGTATTCCTCAAAATGAATTAAAAAATTGAAATGTAAACATGCATTTACTCATCTTACTTGGGCAAAAACAGATTCAGTATTCCTCAAAATGAATTAAAATAGTGAAATGTGAACATGCATTTACTCATCTTACTTCCTCAAAATGAATTAAAAAAGTGAAATGTAAACATGCATTTACTCATCTTACTTGGGCAAAAACAGATTCAGTATTCCTCAAAATGAATCAAAAAAGTGAAATGTGAACATGCATTTACTCATCTTACTTGGGCAAAAACAGATTCAGTATTCCTCACAATGAATCAAAAAAGTGAAATGTAAACATGCATTTACTCATCTTACTTGGGCAAAAACAGGTTCATTATTCCTCAAAATGAATTAAAAAAGTGAAATGTAAACATGCATTTACTCATCTTACTTCCTCACAATGAATTAAAAAAGTGAAATGTAAACATGCATTTACTCATCTTACTTGGGCAAAAACAGATTCAGTATTCCTCACAATGAATTAAAAAAGTGAAATGTAAACATGCATTTACTCATCTTACTTCCTCACAATGAATTAAAAAAAGTAAAATGTAAACATGCATTTACTCATCTTACTTGGGCAAAAACAGATTTAGTATTCATAATTATTCATTCATAAAATTCATCATATTTTTCTACCTCATATTGCTGCTATTTAAATACCCTGTACAACGTTTTGCACATTCTTTTTGCACATTCATATATATATTTATATTTTTTTATCTTTTATTTTATTCTCTTATTTTTTCTACTTTTCTTTTCTTTAATATCTGTATACTTTATAATTGCACTGTCCTTGGAGCGGACCTGACCTACATTTCACTGCTGGTTATATCCTGTATAATTGTGTATGTGACAAATAAAAATCTTGAATCTTGAAGTATTCCTCAAAATGAATTAAAAAAGTGAAATGTAAACATGCATTTACTCATCTTACTTGGGCAAAAACAGATTCAGTATTCCTCAAAATGAATTAAAAAAGTGAAATGTAAACATGCATTTACTCATCTTACTTCCTCACAATGAATTAAAAAAAGTAAAATGTAAACATGCATTTACTCATCTTACTTCCTCAAAATGAATTAAAAAAGTGAAATGTGAACATGCATTTACTCATCTTACTTGGGCAAAAACAGATTCAGTATTCCTCAAAATGAATTAAAAAAGTGAAATGTAAACATGCATTTACTCATCTTACTTGGGCAAAAACAGATTCAGTATTCCTCAAAATGAATTAAAAAAGTGAAATGTAAACATGCATTTACTCATCTTACTTGGGCAAAAACAGATTCAGTATTCCTCAAAATGAATTAAAAAAGTGAAATGTAAACATGCATTTACTCATCTTACTTGGGCAAAAACAGATTCAGTATTCCTCAAAATGAATCAAAAAAGTGAAATGTGAACATGCATTTACTCATCTTACTTGGGCAAAAACAGATTCAGTATTCCTCAAAATGAATTAAAAAAGTGAAATGTAAACATGCATTTACTCATCTTACTTGGGCAAAAACAGATTCAGTATTCCTCAAAATGAATTAAAAAAGTGAAATGTAAACATGCATTTACTCATCTTACTTGGGCAAAAACAGATTCAGTATTCCTCAAAATGAATCAAAAAAGTGAAATGTGAACATGCATTTACTCATCTTACTTGGGCAAAAACAGATTCAGTATTCCTCACAATGAATTAAAAAAGTGAAATGTAAACATGCATTTACTCATCTTACTTCCTCACAATGAATTAAAAAAGTGAAATGTGAACATGCATTTACTCATCTTACTTGGGCAAAAACAGATTCATTATTCCTCAAAATGAATTAAAAAAGTGAAATGTAAACATGCATTTACTCATCTTACTTCCTCACAATGAATTAAAAAAGTGAAATGTGAACATGCATTTACTCATCTTACTTGGGCAAAAACAGATTCATTATTCCTCAAAATGAATTAAAAAAGTGAAATGTGAACATGCATTTACTCATCTTACTTGGGCAAAAACAGATTCATTATTCCTCAAAATGAATTAAAAAAGTGAAATGTAAACATGCATTTACTCATCTTACTTCCTCACAATGAATTAAAAAAGTGAAATGTAAAAATGCATTTACTCATCTTACTTGGGCAAAAACCGATTCAGTATTCCTCACAATGAATTAAAAAAGTGAAATGTAAACATGCATTTACTCATCTTACTTGGGCAAAAACAGATTCATTATTCCTCAAAATGAATTAAAAAAAGTGAAATGTGAACATGCATTTACTCATCTTACTTGGGCAAAAACAGATTCAGTATTCCTCAAAATGAATTAAAAAAGTGAAATGTGAACATGCATTTACTCATCTTACTTGGGCAAAAACAGGTTCATTATTCCTCAAAATGAATTAAAAAAGTGAAATGTAAACATGCATTTACTCATCTTACTTCCTGACAATGAATTAAAAAAGTGAAATGTGAACATGCATTTACTCATCTTACTTGGGCAAAAACAGATTCATTATTCCTCAAAATGAATTAAAAAAGTGAAATGTGAACATGCATTTACTCATCTTACTTGGGCAAAAACAGATTCATTATTCCTCAAAATGAATTAAAAAAGTGAAATGTAAACATGCATTTACTCATCTTACTTCCTCACAATGAATTAAAAAAGTGAAATGTAAACATGCATTTACTCATCTTACTTGGGCAAAAACCGATTCAGTATTCCTCACAATGAATTAAAAAAGTGAAATGTAAACATGCATTTACTCATCTTACTTCCTCACAATGAATTAAGAAAGTGAAATGTGAACATGCATTTACTCATCTTACTTGGGCAAAAACAGATTCAGTATTCCTCACAATAAATTAAAAAAAGTGAAATGTAAACATGCATTTACTCATCTTACTTGGGCAAAAACAGATTCCGTATTCCTCAAAATGAATTAAAAAAGTGAAATGTGAACATGCATTTACTCATCTTACTTGGGCAAAAACAGATTCCGTATTCCTCAAAATGAATTAAAAAAGTGAAAATGTAAACATGCATTTACTCATCTTACTTGGGCAAAAACAGATTCCGTATTCCTCAAAATGAATTAAAAAAGTGAAAATGTAAACATGCATTTACTCATCTTACTTGGGCAAAAACAGATTCCGTATTCCTCAAAATGAATTAAAAAAGTGAAATGTAAACATGCATTTACTCATCTTAGTTGGGCAAAAACAGATTCCGTATTCCTCAAAATGAATTAAAAAAGTGAAATGTAAACATGCATTTACTCATCTTACTTGGGCAAAAACAGATTCAGTATTCCTCAAAATGAATTAAAAAATTGAAATGTAAACATGCATTTACTCATCTTACTTGGGCAAAAACAGATTCAGTATTCCTCAAAATGAATTAAAATAGTGAAATGTGAACATGCATTTACTCATCTTACTTCCTCAAAATGAATTAAAAAAGTGAAATGTAAACATGCATTTACTCATCTTACTTGGGCAAAAACAGATTCAGTATTCCTCAAAATGAATTAAAAAAGTGAAATGTAAACATGCATTTACTCATCTTACTTGGGCAAAAACAGATTCAGTATTCCTCAAAATGAATTAAAAAAGTGAAATGTAAACATGCATTTACTCATCTTACTTGGGCAAAAACAGATTCAGTATTCCTCAAAATTAATTAAAAAAATTAAATGTGAACATGCATTTACTCATCTTACTTGGGCAAAAACAGATTCAGTATTCCTCAAAATGAATTAAAAAAGTGAAAATGTAAACATGCATTTACTCATCTTACTTGGGCAAAAACCGATTCAGTATTCCTCAAAATTAATTAAAAAAATTAAATGTGAACATGCATTTACTCATCTTACTTGGGCAAAAACAGGTTCATTATTCCTCAAAATGAATTAAAAAAGTGAAATGTAAACATGCATTTACTCATCTTACTTCCTCACAATGAATTAAAAAAGTGAAATGTAAACATGCATTTACTCATCTTAGTTGGGCAAAAACAGATTCCGTATTCCTCAAAATGAATTAAAAAAGTGAAATGTAAACATGCATTTACTCATCTTAGTTGGGCAAAAACAGATTCCGTATTCCTCAAAATGAATTAAAAAAGTGAAATGTAAACATGCATTTACTCATCTTACTTGGGCAAAAACAGATTCAGTATTCCTCAAAATGAATAAAAAAATTGAAATGTAAACATGCATTTACTCATCTTACTTGGGCAAAAACAGATTCAGTATTCCTCAAAATGAATTAAAATAGTGAAATGTGAACATGCATTTACTCATCTTACTTGGGCAAAAACAGGTTCATTATTCCTCAAAATGAATTAAAAAAGTGAAATGTAAACATGCATTTACTCATCTTACTTCCTCACAATGAATTAAAAAAGTGAAATGTAAACATGCATTTACTCATCTTAGTTGGGCAAAAACAGATTCCGTATTCCTCAAAATGAATTAAAAAAGTGAAATGTAAACATGCATTTACTCATCTTAGTTGGGCAAAAACAGATTCCGTATTCCTCAAAATGAATTAAAAAAGTGAAATGTAAACATGCATTTACTCATCTTACTTGGGCAAAAACAGATTCAGTATTCCTCAAAATGAATTAAAAAATTGAAATGTAAACATGCATTTACTCATCTTACTTGGGCAAAAACAGATTCAGTATTCCTCAAAATGAATTAAAATAGTGAAATGTAAACATGCATTTACTCATCTTACTTGGGCAAAAACAGATTCAGTATTCCTCAAAATTAATTAAAAAAATTAAATGTGAACATGCATTTACTCATCTTACTTGGGCAAAAACAGATTCAGTATTCCTCAAAATGAATTAAAAAAGTGAAAATGTAAACATGCATTTACTCATCTTACTTGGGCAAAAACCGATTCAGTATTCCTCAAAATTAATTAAAAAAATTAAATGTGAACATGCATTTACTCATCTTACTTGGGCAAAAACAGGTTCATTATTCCTCAAAATGAATTAAAAAAGTGAAATGTAAACATGCATTTACTCATCTTACTTCCTCACAATGAATTAAAAAAGTGAAATGTAAACATGCATTTACTCATCTTACTTGGGCAAAAACAGATTCAGTATTCCTCAAAATGAATTAAAACAGTGAAATGTAAACATGCATTTACTCATCTTACTTGGGCAAAAACAGATTCATTATTCCTCAAAATGAATTAAAAAAGTGAAATGTAAACATGCATTTACTCATCTTACTTGGGCAAAAACAGATTCAGTATTCCTCAAAATGAATTAAAAAAGTGAAATGTAAACATGCATTTACTCATCTTACTTCCTCACAATGAATTAAAAAAAGTAAAATGTAAACATGCATTTACTCATCTTAGTTGGGCAAAAACAGATTCCGTATTCCTCAAAATGAATTAAAAAAGTGAAATGTAAACATGCATTTACTCATCTTACTTGGGCAAAAACAGATTCAGTATTCCTCAAAATGAATCAAAAAAGTGAAATGTAAACATGCATTTACTCATCTTACTTGGGCAAAAACAGGTTCATTATTCCTCAAAATGAATTAAAAAAGTGAAATGTAAACATGCATTTACTCATCTTACTTCCTCACAATGAATTAAAAAAGTGAAATGTAAACATGCATTTACTCATCTTACTTGGGCAAAAACAGATTCAGTATTCCTCACAATGAATTAAAAAAGTGAAATGTAAACATGCATTTACTCATCTTACTTCCTCACAATGAATTAAAAAAAGTAAAATGTAAACATGCATTTACTCATCTTACTTGGGCAAAAACAGATTTAGTATTCATAATTATTCATTCATAAAATTCATCATATTTTTCTACCTCATATTGCTGCTATTTAAATACCCTGTACAACGTTTTGCACATTCTTTTTGCACATTCATATATATATTTATATTTTTTTATCTTTTATTTTATTCTCTTATTTTTTCTACTTTTCTTTTCTTTAATATCTGTATACTTTATAATTGCACTGTCCTTGGAGCGGACCTGACCTACATTTCACTGCTGGTTATATCCTGTATAATTGTGTATGTGACAAATAAAAATCTTGAATCTTGAAGTATTCCTCAAAATGAATTAAAAAAGTGAAATGTAAACATGCATTTACTCATCTTACTTGGGCAAAAACAGATTCAGTATTCCTCAAAATGAATTAAAAAAGTGAAATGTAAACATGCATTTACTCATCTTACTTCCTCACAATGAATTAAAAAAAGTAAAATGTAAACATGCATTTACTCATCTTACTTCCTCAAAATGAATTAAAAAAGTGAAATGTGAACATGCATTTACTCATCTTACTTGGGCAAAAACAGATTCAGTATTCCTCAAAATGAATTAAAAAAGTGAAATGTAAACATGCATTTACTCATCTTACTTGGGCAAAAACAGATTCAGTATTCCTCAAAATGAATTAAAAAAGTGAAATGTAAACATGCATTTACTCATCTTACTTGGGCAAAAACAGATTCAGTATTCCTCAAAATGAATTAAAAAAGTGAAATGTAAACATGCATTTACTCATCTTACTTGGGCAAAAACAGATTCAGTATTCCTCAAAATGAATCAAAAAAGTGAAATGTGAACATGCATTTACTCATCTTACTTGGGCAAAAACAGATTCAGTATTCCTCAAAATGAATTAAAAAAGTGAAATGTAAACATGCATTTACTCATCTTACTTGGGCAAAAACAGATTCAGTATTCCTCAAAATGAATTAAAAAAGTGAAATGTAAACATGCATTTACTCATCTTACTTGGGCAAAAACAGATTCAGTATTCCTCAAAATGAATCAAAAAAGTGAAATGTGAACATGCATTTACTCATCTTACTTGGGCAAAAACAGATTCAGTATTCCTCACAATGAATTAAAAAAGTGAAATGTAAACATGCATTTACTCATCTTACTTCCTCACAATGAATTAAAAAAGTGAAATGTGAACATGCATTTACTCATCTTACTTGGGCAAAAACAGATTCATTATTCCTCAAAATGAATTAAAAAAGTGAAATGTAAACATGCATTTACTCATCTTACTTCCTCACAATGAATTAAAAAAGTGAAATGTGAACATGCATTTACTCATCTTACTTGGGCAAAAACAGATTCATTATTCCTCAAAATGAATTAAAAAAGTGAAATGTGAACATGCATTTACTCATCTTACTTGGGCAAAAACAGATTCATTATTCCTCAAAATGAATTAAAAAAGTGAAATGTAAACATGCATTTACTCATCTTACTTCCTCACAATGAATTAAAAAAGTGAAATGTAAACATGCATTTACTCATCTTACTTGGGCAAAAACCGATTCAGTATTCCTCACAATGAATTAAAAAAGTGAAATGTAAACATGCATTTACTCATCTTACTTGGGCAAAAACAGATTCATTATTCCTCAAAATGAATTAAAAAAAGTGAAATGTGAACATGCATTTACTCATCTTACTTGGGCAAAAACAGATTCAGTATTCCTCAAAATGAATTAAAAAAGTGAAATGTGAACATGCATTTACTCATCTTACTTGGGCAAAAACAGGTTCATTATTCCTCAAAATGAATTAAAAAAGTGAAATGTAAACATGCATTTACTCATCTTACTTCCTGACAATGAATTAAAAAAGTGAAATGTGAACATGCATTTACTCATCTTACTTGGGCAAAAACAGATTCATTATTCCTCAAAATGAATTAAAAAAGTGAAATGTGAACATGCATTTACTCATCTTACTTGGGCAAAAACAGATTCATTATTCCTCAAAATGAATTAAAAAAGTGAAATGTAAACATGCATTTACTCATCTTACTTCCTCACAATGAATTAAAAAAGTGAAATGTAAACATGCATTTACTCATCTTACTTGGGCAAAAACCGATTCAGTATTCCTCACAATGAATTAAAAAAGTGAAATGTAAACATGCATTTACTCATCTTACTTCCTCACAATGAATTAAGAAAGTGAAATGTGAACATGCATTTACTCATCTTACTTGGGCAAAAACAGATTCAGTATTCCTCACAATAAATTAAAAAAAGTGAAATGTAAACATGCATTTACTCATCTTACTTGGGCAAAAACAGATTCCGTATTCCTCAAAATGAATTAAAAAAGTGAAATGTGAACATGCATTTACTCATCTTACTTGGGCAAAAACAGATTCCGTATTCCTCAAAATGAATTAAAAAAGTGAAAATGTAAACATGCATTTACTCATCTTACTTGGGCAAAAACAGATTCCGTATTCCTCAAAATGAATTAAAAAAGTGAAAATGTAAACATGCATTTACTCATCTTACTTGGGCAAAAACAGATTCCGTATTCCTCAAAATGAATTAAAAAAGTGAAATGTAAACATGCATTTACTCATCTTAGTTGGGCAAAAACAGATTCCGTATTCCTCAAAATGAATTAAAAAAGTGAAATGTAAACATGCATTTACTCATCTTACTTGGGCAAAAACAGATTCAGTATTCCTCAAAATGAATTAAAAAATTGAAATGTAAACATGCATTTACTCATCTTACTTGGGCAAAAACAGATTCAGTATTCCTCAAAATGAATTAAAATAGTGAAATGTGAACATGCATTTACTCATCTTACTTCCTCAAAATGAATTAAAAAAGTGAAATGTAAACATGCATTTACTCATCTTACTTGGGCAAAAACAGATTCAGTATTCCTCAAAATGAATTAAAAAAGTGAAATGTAAACATGCATTTACTCATCTTACTTGGGCAAAAACAGATTCAGTATTCCTCAAAATGAATTAAAAAAGTGAAATGTAAACATGCATTTACTCATCTTACTTGGGCAAAAACAGATTCAGTATTCCTCAAAATTAATTAAAAAAATTAAATGTGAACATGCATTTACTCATCTTACTTGGGCAAAAACAGATTCAGTATTCCTCAAAATGAATTAAAAAAGTGAAAATGTAAACATGCATTTACTCATCTTACTTGGGCAAAAACCGATTCAGTATTCCTCAAAATTAATTAAAAAAATTAAATGTGAACATGCATTTACTCATCTTACTTGGGCAAAAACAGGTTCATTATTCCTCAAAATGAATTAAAAAAGTGAAATGTAAACATGCATTTACTCATCTTACTTCCTCACAATGAATTAAAAAAGTGAAATGTAAACATGCATTTACTCATCTTAGTTGGGCAAAAACAGATTCCGTATTCCTCAAAATGAATTAAAAAAGTGAAATGTAAACATGCATTTACTCATCTTAGTTGGGCAAAAACAGATTCCGTATTCCTCAAAATGAATTAAAAAAGTGAAATGTAAACATGCATTTACTCATCTTACTTGGGCAAAAACAGATTCAGTATTCCTCAAAATGAATTAAAAAATTGAAATGTAAACATGCATTTACTCATCTTACTTGGGCAAAAACAGATTCAGTATTCCTCAAAATGAATTAAAATAGTGAAATGTGAACATGCATTTACTCATCTTACTTGGGCAAAAACAGGTTCATTATTCCTCAAAATGAATTAAAAAAGTGAAATGTAAACATGCATTTACTCATCTTACTTCCTCACAATGAATTAAAAAAGTGAAATGTAAACATGCATTTACTCATCTTAGTTGGGCAAAAACAGATTCCGTATTCCTCAAAATGAATTAAAAAAGTGAAATGTAAACATGCATTTACTCATCTTAGTTGGGCAAAAACAGATTCCGTATTCCTCAAAATGAATTAAAAAAGTGAAATGTAAACATGCATTTACTCATCTTACTTGGGCAAAAACAGATTCAGTATTCCTCAAAATGAATTAAAAAATTGAAATGTAAACATGCATTTACTCATCTTACTTGGGCAAAAACAGATTCAGTATTCCTCAAAATGAATCAAAAAAGTGAAATGTGAACATGCATTTACTCATCTTACTTGGGCAAAAACAGATTCAGTATTCCTCACAATGAATTAAAAAAGTGAAATGTAAACATGCATTTACTCATCTTACTTCCTCACAATGAATTAAAAAAGTGAAATGTGAACATGCATTTACTCATCTTACTTGGGCAAAAACAGATTCATTATTCCTCAAAATGAATTAAAAAAGTGAAATGTAAACATGCATTTACTCATCTTACTTCCTCACAATGAATTAAAAAAGTGAAATGTGAACATGCATTTACTCATCTTACTTGGGCAAAAACAGATTCATTATTCCTCAAAATGAATTAAAAAAGTGAAATGTGAACATGCATTTACTCATCTTACTTGGGCAAAAACAGATTCATTATTCCTCAAAATGAATTAAAAAAGTGAAATGTAAACATGCATTTACTCATCTTACTTCCTCACAATGAATTAAAAAAGTGAAATGTAAACATGCATTTACTCATCTTACTTGGGCAAAAACCGATTCAGTATTCCTCACAATGAATTAAAAAAGTGAAATGTAAACATGCATTTACTCATCTTACTTGGGCAAAAACAGATTCATTATTCCTCAAAATGAATTAAAAAAAGTGAAATGTGAACATGCATTTACTCATCTTACTTGGGCAAAAACAGATTCAGTATTCCTCAAAATGAATTAAAAAAGTGAAATGTGAACATGCATTTACTCATCTTACTTGGGCAAAAACAGGTTCATTATTCCTCAAAATGAATTAAAAAAGTGAAATGTAAACATGCATTTACTCATCTTACTTCCTGACAATGAATTAAAAAAGTGAAATGTGAACATGCATTTACTCATCTTACTTGGGCAAAAACAGATTCATTATTCCTCAAAATGAATTAAAAAAGTGAAATGTGAACATGCATTTACTCATCTTACTTGGGCAAAAACAGATTCATTATTCCTCAAAATGAATTAAAAAAGTGAAATGTAAACATGCATTTACTCATCTTACTTCCTCACAATGAATTAAAAAAGTGAAATGTAAACATGCATTTACTCATCTTACTTGGGCAAAAACCGATTCAGTATTCCTCACAATGAATTAAAAAAGTGAAATGTAAACATGCATTTACTCATCTTACTTCCTCACAATGAATTAAGAAAGTGAAATGTGAACATGCATTTACTCATCTTACTTGGGCAAAAACAGATTCAGTATTCCTCACAATAAATTAAAAAAAGTGAAATGTAAACATGCATTTACTCATCTTACTTGGGCAAAAACAGATTCCGTATTCCTCAAAATGAATTAAAAAAGTGAAATGTGAACATGCATTTACTCATCTTACTTGGGCAAAAACAGATTCCGTATTCCTCAAAATGAATTAAAAAAGTGAAAATGTAAACATGCATTTACTCATCTTACTTGGGCAAAAACAGATTCCGTATTCCTCAAAATGAATTAAAAAAGTGAAAATGTAAACATGCATTTACTCATCTTACTTGGGCAAAAACAGATTCCGTATTCCTCAAAATGAATTAAAAAAGTGAAATGTAAACATGCATTTACTCATCTTAGTTGGGCAAAAACAGATTCCGTATTCCTCAAAATGAATTAAAAAAGTGAAATGTAAACATGCATTTACTCATCTTACTTGGGCAAAAACAGATTCAGTATTCCTCAAAATGAATTAAAAAATTGAAATGTAAACATGCATTTACTCATCTTACTTGGGCAAAAACAGATTCAGTATTCCTCAAAATGAATTAAAATAGTGAAATGTGAACATGCATTTACTCATCTTACTTCCTCAAAATGAATTAAAAAAGTGAAATGTAAACATGCATTTACTCATCTTACTTGGGCAAAAACAGATTCAGTATTCCTCAAAATGAATTAAAAAAGTGAAATGTAAACATGCATTTACTCATCTTACTTGGGCAAAAACAGATTCAGTATTCCTCAAAATGAATTAAAAAAGTGAAATGTAAACATGCATTTACTCATCTTACTTGGGCAAAAACAGATTCAGTATTCCTCAAAATTAATTAAAAAAATTAAATGTGAACATGCATTTACTCATCTTACTTGGGCAAAAACAGATTCAGTATTCCTCAAAATGAATTAAAAAAGTGAAAATGTAAACATGCATTTACTCATCTTACTTGGGCAAAAACCGATTCAGTATTCCTCAAAATTAATTAAAAAAATTAAATGTGAACATGCATTTACTCATCTTACTTGGGCAAAAACAGGTTCATTATTCCTCAAAATGAATTAAAAAAGTGAAATGTAAACATGCATTTACTCATCTTACTTCCTCACAATGAATTAAAAAAGTGAAATGTAAACATGCATTTACTCATCTTAGTTGGGCAAAAACAGATTCCGTATTCCTCAAAATGAATTAAAAAAGTGAAATGTAAACATGCATTTACTCATCTTAGTTGGGCAAAAACAGATTCCGTATTCCTCAAAATGAATTAAAAAAGTGAAATGTAAACATGCATTTACTCATCTTACTTGGGCAAAAACAGATTCAGTATTCCTCAAAATGAATTAAAAAATTGAAATGTAAACATGCATTTACTCATCTTACTTGGGCAAAAACAGATTCAGTATTCCTCAAAATGAATTAAAATAGTGAAATGTGAACATGCATTTACTCATCTTACTTGGGCAAAAACAGGTTCATTATTCCTCAAAATGAATTAAAAAAGTGAAATGTAAACATGCATTTACTCATCTTACTTCCTCACAATGAATTAAAAAAGTGAAATGTAAACATGCATTTACTCATCTTAGTTGGGCAAAAACAGATTCCGTATTCCTCAAAATGAATTAAAAAAGTGAAATGTAAACATGCATTTACTCATCTTAGTTGGGCAAAAACAGATTCCGTATTCCTCAAAATGAATTAAAAAAGTGAAATGTAAACATGCATTTACTCATCTTACTTGGGCAAAAACAGATTCAGTATTCCTCAAAATGAATTAAAAAATTGAAATGTAAACATGCATTTACTCATCTTACTTGGGCAAAAACAGATTCAGTATTCCTCAAAATGAATTAAAATAGTGAAATGTAAACATGCATTTACTCATCTTACTTGGGCAAAAACAGATTCAGTATTCCTCAAAATTAATTAAAAAAATTAAATGTGAACATGCATTTACTCATCTTACTTGGGCAAAAACAGATTCAGTATTCCTCAAAATGAATTAAAAAAGTGAAAATGTAAACATGCATTTACTCATCTTACTTGGGCAAAAACCGATTCAGTATTCCTCAAAATTAATTAAAAAAATTAAATGTGAACATGCATTTACTCATCTTACTTGGGCAAAAACAGGTTCATTATTCCTCAAAATGAATTAAAAAAGTGAAATGTAAACATGCATTTACTCATCTTACTTCCTCACAATGAATTAAAAAAGTGAAATGTAAACATGCATTTACTCATCTTACTTGGGCAAAAACAGATTCAGTATTCCTCAAAATGAATTAAAACAGTGAAATGTAAACATGCATTTACTCATCTTACTTGGGCAAAAACAGATTCATTATTCCTCAAAATGAATTAAAAAAGTGAAATGTAAACATGCATTTACTCATCTTACTTGGGCAAAAACAGATTCAGTATTCCTCAAAATGAATTAAAAAAGTGAAATGTAAACATGCATTTACTCATCTTACTTCCTCACAATGAATTAAAAAAAGTAAAATGTAAACATGCATTTACTCATCTTAGTTGGGCAAAAACAGATTCCGTATTCCTCAAAATGAATTAAAAAAGTGAAATGTAAACATGCATTTACTCATCTTACTTGGGCAAAAACAGATTCAGTATTCCTCAAAATGAATCAAAAAAGTGAAATGTAAACATGCATTTACTCATCTTACTTGGGCAAAAACAGGTTCATTATTCCTCAAAATGAATTAAAAAAGTGAAATGTAAACATGCATTTACTCATCTTACTTCCTCACAATGAATTAAAAAAGTGAAATGTAAACATGCATTTACTCATCTTACTTGGGCAAAAACAGATTCAGTATTCCTCACAATGAATTAAAAAAGTGAAATGTAAACATGCATTTACTCATCTTACTTCCTCACAATGAATTAAAAAAAGTAAAATGTAAACATGCATTTACTCATCTTACTTGGGCAAAAACAGATTTAGTATTCATAATTATTCATTCATAAAATTCATCATATTTTTCTACCTCATATTGCTGCTATTTAAATACCCTGTACAACGTTTTGCACATTCTTTTTGCACATTCATATATATATTTATATTTTTTTATCTTTTATTTTATTCTCTTATTTTTTCTACTTTTCTTTTCTTTAATATCTGTATACTTTATAATTGCACTGTCCTTGGAGCGGACCTGACCTACATTTCACTGCTGGTTATATCCTGTATAATTGTGTATGTGACAAATAAAAATCTTGAATCTTGAAGTATTCCTCAAAATGAATTAAAAAAGTGAAATGTAAACATGCATTTACTCATCTTACTTGGGCAAAAACAGATTCAGTATTCCTCAAAATGAATTAAAAAAGTGAAATGTAAACATGCATTTACTCATCTTACTTCCTCACAATGAATTAAAAAAAGTAAAATGTAAACATGCATTTACTCATCTTACTTCCTCAAAATGAATTAAAAAAGTGAAATGTGAACATGCATTTACTCATCTTACTTGGGCAAAAACAGATTCAGTATTCCTCAAAATGAATTAAAAAAGTGAAATGTAAACATGCATTTACTCATCTTACTTGGGCAAAAACAGATTCAGTATTCCTCAAAATGAATTAAAAAAGTGAAATGTAAACATGCATTTACTCATCTTACTTGGGCAAAAACAGATTCAGTATTCCTCAAAATGAATTAAAAAAGTGAAATGTAAACATGCATTTACTCATCTTACTTGGGCAAAAACAGATTCAGTATTCCTCAAAATGAATCAAAAAAGTGAAATGTGAACATGCATTTACTCATCTTACTTGGGCAAAAACAGATTCAGTATTCCTCAAAATGAATTAAAAAAGTGAAATGTAAACATGCATTTACTCATCTTACTTGGGCAAAAACAGATTCAGTATTCCTCAAAATGAATTAAAAAAGTGAAATGTAAACATGCATTTACTCATCTTACTTGGGCAAAAACAGATTCAGTATTCCTCAAAATGAATCAAAAAAGTGAAATGTGAACATGCATTTACTCATCTTACTTGGGCAAAAACAGATTCAGTATTCCTCACAATGAATTAAAAAAGTGAAATGTAAACATGCATTTACTCATCTTACTTCCTCACAATGAATTAAAAAAGTGAAATGTGAACATGCATTTACTCATCTTACTTGGGCAAAAACAGATTCATTATTCCTCAAAATGAATTAAAAAAGTGAAATGTAAACATGCATTTACTCATCTTACTTCCTCACAATGAATTAAAAAAGTGAAATGTGAACATGCATTTACTCATCTTACTTGGGCAAAAACAGATTCATTATTCCTCAAAATGAATTAAAAAAGTGAAATGTGAACATGCATTTACTCATCTTACTTGGGCAAAAACAGATTCATTATTCCTCAAAATGAATTAAAAAAGTGAAATGTAAACATGCATTTACTCATCTTACTTCCTCACAATGAATTAAAAAAGTGAAATGTAAAAATGCATTTACTCATCTTACTTGGGCAAAAACCGATTCAGTATTCCTCACAATGAATTAAAAAAGTGAAATGTAAACATGCATTTACTCATCTTACTTGGGCAAAAACAGATTCATTATTCCTCAAAATGAATTAAAAAAAGTGAAATGTGAACATGCATTTACTCATCTTACTTGGGCAAAAACAGATTCAGTATTCCTCAAAATGAATTAAAAAAGTGAAATGTGAACATGCATTTACTCATCTTACTTGGGCAAAAACAGGTTCATTATTCCTCAAAATGAATTAAAAAAGTGAAATGTAAACATGCATTTACTCATCTTACTTCCTGACAATGAATTAAAAAAGTGAAATGTGAACATGCATTTACTCATCTTACTTGGGCAAAAACAGATTCATTATTCCTCAAAATGAATTAAAAAAGTGAAATGTGAACATGCATTTACTCATCTTACTTGGGCAAAAACAGATTCATTATTCCTCAAAATGAATTAAAAAAGTGAAATGTAAACATGCATTTACTCATCTTACTTCCTCACAATGAATTAAAAAAGTGAAATGTAAACATGCATTTACTCATCTTACTTGGGCAAAAACCGATTCAGTATTCCTCACAATGAATTAAAAAAGTGAAATGTAAACATGCATTTACTCATCTTACTTCCTCACAATGAATTAAGAAAGTGAAATGTGAACATGCATTTACTCATCTTACTTGGGCAAAAACAGATTCAGTATTCCTCACAATAAATTAAAAAAAGTGAAATGTAAACATGCATTTACTCATCTTACTTGGGCAAAAACAGATTCCGTATTCCTCAAAATGAATTAAAAAAGTGAAATGTGAACATGCATTTACTCATCTTACTTGGGCAAAAACAGATTCCGTATTCCTCAAAATGAATTAAAAAAGTGAAAATGTAAACATGCATTTACTCATCTTACTTGGGCAAAAACAGATTCCGTATTCCTCAAAATGAATTAAAAAAGTGAAAATGTAAACATGCATTTACTCATCTTACTTGGGCAAAAACAGATTCCGTATTCCTCAAAATGAATTAAAAAAGTGAAATGTAAACATGCATTTACTCATCTTAGTTGGGCAAAAACAGATTCCGTATTCCTCAAAATGAATTAAAAAAGTGAAATGTAAACATGCATTTACTCATCTTACTTGGGCAAAAACAGATTCAGTATTCCTCAAAATGAATTAAAAAATTGAAATGTAAACATGCATTTACTCATCTTACTTGGGCAAAAACAGATTCAGTATTCCTCAAAATGAATTAAAATAGTGAAATGTGAACATGCATTTACTCATCTTACTTCCTCAAAATGAATTAAAAAAGTGAAATGTAAACATGCATTTACTCATCTTACTTGGGCAAAAACAGATTCAGTATTCCTCAAAATGAATTAAAAAAGTGAAATGTAAACATGCATTTACTCATCTTACTTGGGCAAAAACAGATTCAGTATTCCTCAAAATGAATTAAAAAAGTGAAATGTAAACATGCATTTACTCATCTTACTTGGGCAAAAACAGATTCAGTATTCCTCAAAATTAATTAAAAAAATTAAATGTGAACATGCATTTACTCATCTTACTTGGGCAAAAACAGATTCAGTATTCCTCAAAATGAATTAAAAAAGTGAAAATGTAAACATGCATTTACTCATCTTACTTGGGCAAAAACCGATTCAGTATTCCTCAAAATTAATTAAAAAAATTAAATGTGAACATGCATTTACTCATCTTACTTGGGCAAAAACAGGTTCATTATTCCTCAAAATGAATTAAAAAAGTGAAATGTAAACATGCATTTACTCATCTTACTTCCTCACAATGAATTAAAAAAGTGAAATGTAAACATGCATTTACTCATCTTAGTTGGGCAAAAACAGATTCCGTATTCCTCAAAATGAATTAAAAAAGTGAAATGTAAACATGCATTTACTCATCTTAGTTGGGCAAAAACAGATTCCGTATTCCTCAAAATGAATTAAAAAAGTGAAATGTAAACATGCATTTACTCATCTTACTTGGGCAAAAACAGATTCAGTATTCCTCAAAATGAATTAAAAAATTGAAATGTAAACATGCATTTACTCATCTTACTTGGGCAAAAACAGATTCAGTATTCCTCAAAATGAATTAAAATAGTGAAATGTGAACATGCATTTACTCATCTTACTTGGGCAAAAACAGGTTCATTATTCCTCAAAATGAATTAAAAAAGTGAAATGTAAACATGCATTTACTCATCTTACTTCCTCACAATGAATTAAAAAAGTGAAATGTAAACATGCATTTACTCATCTTAGTTGGGCAAAAACAGATTCCGTATTCCTCAAAATGAATTAAAAAAGTGAAATGTAAACATGCATTTACTCATCTTAGTTGGGCAAAAACAGATTCCGTATTCCTCAAAATGAATTAAAAAAGTGAAATGTAAACATGCATTTACTCATCTTACTTGGGCAAAAACAGATTCAGTATTCCTCAAAATGAATTAAAAAATTGAAATGTAAACATGCATTTACTCATCTTACTTGGGCAAAAACAGATTCAGTATTCCTCAAAATGAATTAAAATAGTGAAATGTAAACATGCATTTACTCATCTTACTTGGGCAAAAACAGATTCAGTATTCCTCAAAATTAATTAAAAAAATTAAATGTGAACATGCATTTACTCATCTTACTTGGGCAAAAACAGATTCAGTATTCCTCAAAATGAATTAAAAAAGTGAAAATGTAAACATGCATTTACTCATCTTACTTGGGCAAAAACCGATTCAGTATTCCTCAAAATTAATTAAAAAAATTAAATGTGAACATGCATTTACTCATCTTACTTGGGCAAAAACAGGTTCATTATTCCTCAAAATGAATTAAAAAAGTGAAATGTAAACATGCATTTACTCATCTTACTTCCTCACAATGAATTAAAAAAGTGAAATGTAAACATGCATTTACTCATCTTACTTGGGCAAAAACAGATTCAGTATTCCTCAAAATGAATTAAAACAGTGAAATGTAAACATGCATTTACTCATCTTACTTGGGCAAAAACAGATTCATTATTCCTCAAAATGAATTAAAAAAGTGAAATGTAAACATGCATTTACTCATCTTACTTGGGCAAAAACAGATTCAGTATTCCTCAAAATGAATTAAAAAAGTGAAATGTAAACATGCATTTACTCATCTTACTTCCTCACAATGAATTAAAAAAAGTAAAATGTAAACATGCATTTACTCATCTTAGTTGGGCAAAAACAGATTCCGTATTCCTCAAAATGAATTAAAAAAGTGAAATGTAAACATGCATTTACTCATCTTACTTGGGCAAAAACAGATTCAGTATTCCTCAAAATGAATCAAAAAAGTGAAATGTAAACATGCATTTACTCATCTTACTTGGGCAAAAACAGGTTCATTATTCCTCAAAATGAATTAAAAAAGTGAAATGTAAACATGCATTTACTCATCTTACTTCCTCACAATGAATTAAAAAAGTGAAATGTAAACATGCATTTACTCATCTTACTTGGGCAAAAACAGATTCAGTATTCCTCACAATGAATTAAAAAAGTGAAATGTAAACATGCATTTACTCATCTTACTTCCTCACAATGAATTAAAAAAAGTAAAATGTAAACATGCATTTACTCATCTTACTTGGGCAAAAACAGATTTAGTATTCATAATTATTCATTCATAAAATTCATCATATTTTTCTACCTCATATTGCTGCTATTTAAATACCCTGTACAACGTTTTGCACATTCTTTTTGCACATTCATATATATATTTATATTTTTTTATCTTTTATTTTATTCTCTTATTTTTTCTACTTTTCTTTTCTTTAATATCTGTATACTTTATAATTGCACTGTCCTTGGAGCGGACCTGACCTACATTTCACTGCTGGTTATATCCTGTATAATTGTGTATGTGACAAATAAAAATCTTGAATCTTGAAGTATTCCTCAAAATGAATTAAAAAAGTGAAATGTAAACATGCATTTACTCATCTTACTTGGGCAAAAACAGATTCAGTATTCCTCAAAATGAATTAAAAAAGTGAAATGTAAACATGCATTTACTCATCTTACTTCCTCACAATGAATTAAAAAAAGTAAAATGTAAACATGCATTTACTCATCTTACTTCCTCAAAATGAATTAAAAAAGTGAAATGTGAACATGCATTTACTCATCTTACTTGGGCAAAAACAGATTCAGTATTCCTCAAAATGAATTAAAAAAGTGAAATGTAAACATGCATTTACTCATCTTACTTGGGCAAAAACAGATTCAGTATTCCTCAAAATGAATTAAAAAAGTGAAATGTAAACATGCATTTACTCATCTTACTTGGGCAAAAACAGATTCAGTATTCCTCAAAATGAATTAAAAAAGTGAAATGTAAACATGCATTTACTCATCTTACTTGGGCAAAAACAGATTCAGTATTCCTCAAAATGAATCAAAAAAGTGAAATGTGAACATGCATTTACTCATCTTACTTGGGCAAAAACAGATTCAGTATTCCTCAAAATGAATTAAAAAAGTGAAATGTAAACATGCATTTACTCA
Source organism: Barbus barbus (assembly GCF_936440315.1). NCBI lineage: Eukaryota > Metazoa > Chordata > Actinopteri > Cypriniformes > Cyprinidae > Barbus > Barbus barbus. The sequence continues at coordinate 5,210,965 of NC_136737.1, read as the reverse complement.
TCTTACTTGGGCAAAAACAGATTCAGTATTCCTCAAAATGAATTAAAAAAGTGAAATGTAAACATGCATTTACTCATCTTACTTGGGCAAAAACAGATTCAGTATTCCTCAAAATGAATCAAAAAAGTGAAATGTGAACATGCATTTACTCATCTTACTTGGGCAAAAACAGATTCAGTATTCCTCACAATGAATTAAAAAAGTGAAATGTAAACATGCATTTACTCATCTTACTTCCTCACAATGAATTAAAAAAGTGAAATGTGAACATGCATTTACTCATCTTACTTGGGCAAAAACAGATTCATTATTCCTCAAAATGAATTAAAAAAGTGAAATGTAAACATGCATTTACTCATCTTACTTCCTCACAATGAATTAAAAAAGTGAAATGTGAACATGCATTTACTCATCTTACTTGGGCAAAAACAGATTCATTATTCCTCAAAATGAATTAAAAAAGTGAAATGTGAACATGCATTTACTCATCTTACTTGGGCAAAAACAGATTCATTATTCCTCAAAATGAATTAAAAAAGTTAAATGTAAACATGCATTTACTCATCTTACTTCCTCACAATGAATTAAAAAAGTGAAATGTAAAAATGCATTTACTCATCTTACTTGGGCAAAAACCGATTCAGTATTCCTCACAATGAATTAAAAAAGTGAAATGTAAACATGCATTTACTCATCTTACTTGGGCAAAAACAGATTCATTATTCCTCAAAATGAATTAAAAAAAGTGAAATGTGAACATGCATTTACTCATCTTACTTGGGCAAAAACAGATTCAGTATTCCTCAAAATGAATTAAAAAAGTGAAATGTGAACATGCATTTACTCATCTTACTTGGGCAAAAACAGGTTCATTATTCCTCAAAATGAATTAAAAAAGTGAAATGTAAACATGCATTTACTCATCTTACTTCCTGACAATGAATTAAAAAAGTGAAATGTGAACATGCATTTACTCATCTTACTTGGGCAAAAACAGATTCATTATTCCTCAAAATGAATTAAAAAAGTGAAATGTGAACATGCATTTACTCATCTTACTTGGGCAAAAACAGATTCATTATTCCTCAAAATGAATTAAAAAAGTGAAATGTAAACATGCATTTACTCATCTTACTTCCTCACAATGAATTAAAAAAGTGAAATGTAAACATGCATTTACTCATCTTACTTGGGCAAAAACCGATTCAGTATTCCTCACAATGAATTAAAAAAGTGAAATGTAAACATGCATTTACTCATCTTACTTCCTCACAATGAATTAAGAAAGTGAAATGTGAACATGCATTTACTCATCTTACTTGGGCAAAAACAGATTCAGTATTCCTCACAATAAATTAAAAAAAGTGAAATGTAAACATGCATTTACTCATCTTACTTGGGCAAAAATAGATTCATTATTCCTCAAAATGAATTAAAAAAGTGAAATGTAAAAATGCATTTACTCATCTTACTTGGGCAAAAATAGATTCATTATTCCTCAAAATGAATTAAAAAAGTGAAATGTGAACATGCATTTACTCATCTTACTTGGGCAAAAACAGATTCAGTATTCCTCAAAATGAATTAAAAAAGGGAAATGTGAACATGCATTTACTCATCTTACTTGGGCAAAAACAGGTTCATTATTCCTCAAAATGAATTAAAAAAGTGAAATGTAAACATGCATTTACTCATCTTACTTCCTCACAATGAATTAAAAAAGTGAAATGTGAACATGCATTTACTCATCTTACTTGGGCAAAAACAGATTCAGTATTCCTCAAAATGAATTAAAAAAGTGAAATGTGAACATGCATTTACTCATCTTACTTGGGCAAAAACAGATTCAGTATTCCTCAAAATGAATTAAAAAAGTGAAATGTAAACATGCATTTACTCATCTTACTTGGGCAAAAACAGATTCAGTATTCCTCACAATGAATTAAAAAAGTGAAATGTAAGCATGCATTTACTCATCTTACTTCCTCACAATGAATTAAAAAAAGTAAAATGTAAACATGCATTTACTCATCTTACTTGGGCAAAAACAGATTCAGTATTCCTCAAAATGAATTAAAAAAGTGAAATGTAAACATGCATTTACTCATCTTACTTGGGCAAAAACAGATTCAGTATTCCTCAAAATGAATTAAAAAAAATGAAATGTAAACATGCATTTACTCATCTTACTTGGGCAAAATCAGGGTATCTTCCATCCATTCCATATCCGTTTTCAAAGCAAAAAACGGAAAACGAAAAAAACAGATAATTTTTTCATTTATCATGTTTTGCCTTATTCAGATATAAACTTAAAACTATGTTTTTCTATTCTGCAAGAAAATGATTTTTTCTAAATAACAGATTTTAGAATAAACGGAAAACGAAATTGTGGCTTGATTTCTCATGTTTCGTTTGCGCTTCATTTCGTTCGCACACGTGGGCGGCGCTGAAACGCCCCTTTCATCTGATTGGCCAAATGGCTACGCCTTCAGTACAGACTTTAAATTCTCTCAGGCAGAATAAAAGTCCGTATGAATGCAGCGCAGAATATCGCACTTTAATAACACATTGTCTGAAACCACCTCTCACTGTTACCTACGTTGAAGCAGAAATATAATAATGTGAGCTAGCCTATATAGGCTATAGTATGCTAACACATTATTTCTTGGTAGCATTGTATAATAGTCGCATGTCCCATTGATAAATTATGTGCAAAAATTTCTGTTCATTTGGATAAAAGTAAAGTGCAAATAAAAATCTATATTGGGCTGAATAGTATAAAAATGTGTCCGTAACATTTCTCACTCTTGTCCTTTATTTATATTAAAAGGCATTAGGTGTGTGTATAAGTAATTGGAGGATTATGGGCCCACCGCCCACAAATTGGGTTATTTCGCACACTGATGGTGTACAGCTGAAAATGGTACAGCTTATAGCCTACTGCTATTTCAGCTGTTAAAATAGTTAAGTTTTGCATGTAATGGAAAAGTTATTCATTATTATTATTATTTAGCCTATTATATTTCGTTTCGTTTTTTTATAAAGTTAATTTAGAAAATCGTTGTAACGACCAAGGGGCCAGCAGTTGATCACAAGTCATCAAAACGTCTTGCCTAAAATAAAATCTATAGATATAAAACAGTTCAAGCATATCACAAGGTTAGTTTAAATGTTTAACCCATATACATGCGCTGTTAGACAGTTTGTGCAGAGAGGAGCTAAAGCATGCTTTTATATGACATGGAGGCGCGCGGTCACTTGCATTTTTTTCTTACAGTAGAAACAACTTAAAATACGCCTTAATTTTTGCTCATAAAGGTAAGGAGTAATATATAATTCTGAACTGTAAAGGTTCTACCTTTTTTGTTAAATATGCTTACATTCACAATATCAAAAAAACTGTGCTTTTATAAAATGAATAGGAAAACAGAGTAGGCCTAGGCGCTTTCTGTCTTCAACAAGAGCGCTTCACAATTGATTGAATTGACTCACAGATATGATAAACATATATAGGTACAGAAAGCTTTAAATTACTATTTTAAAACGAAATCCTTCAAATCGAAAACAAAAATGCTTTCATTATGTAACCATAAAGATGCATTTCTCTCTAAAGGCACGTCCAATGAGGAGATGGCAAGTAAATTTTCTCATCACCGTCTAAAAGGCTATAAAAATAAGAAAAAGCCTAAAACAGGCCCGATTATAATTTGCGTTTTATTTTATAATTGTATATAAAATTAAAAAATAAAACACAAACATGGGCGGCGCTAGGATGGGGCTAGCAGGTGCTCCAGCACCCCCATAAAAAAAGAAATAAAATAAAAAAACATTTGACTCATTAAACATGCATAACCACTGCAATGCAATAGGCTACAACGTGACGTGATTTGCAGTCGCACATAATGTCAGCATTTTATTTTAAAAATGTATCAGTTCAATTGTGCCAAGTAAGCATGCTAAAGTTTGTTCTAGTCAACTAGTCGCACGTTTATTTTAAATGGATTAGTATAACAACCTAAACCATCCTTTAATATAGGCATTTAGGCGTATTAGCCTATTCCGCGCTCAAGCGCACGAATAAAACTTGCCACAAAGCTCCATGCACGTTTTACTTTCTCTTTCAAACTTGCGCTATTCAGTGTCAAACAGTTGTTTGTTTTTTGTTCGTTTGAGTTTTCCCACTTTCCTTTGCTCAAATAGCTTGTAAAAGCACTGTGCGCATTTTACTTTCACTTTTAAATTAGCAGTAAATTCGGCAATCAATTCAAGCAACAACAAAATACAACGTAGAACATAACTTTTATTAACAAAACGAATATAAATGCACCATGCTATATGTCTAATATAAAATAACAATTAACTTACACATTTTAAAAAGGTATACAAAACTGAAAATTACTAAAGACTGAGTAACAAATAATTATAAAACGTAGAATATTTTATTAGCAAAACGATTAAGAAAGTTTGGAAAAATGGACTGCATACACCTTGATGTAAAATATTATATATATATTTATTTATTTTTGGTTTTCAAGATTTCTGCAAATTTATTTCTTATGTTGTGAGCGCTCCATTCATGCAGACCGCATGCCATGAAAGACAGCACATCCACAAATTATGGGAGTATTTTGAGCTCATTCCAAGGAGAAAAAAATAAAATAAAATAATTGCGCGGGCGCCCCCGTGTACAGTAGGCTAAGCGTGACAATATACGTTGAGGATTGATATAAAAGTAGACTTCTCCTTATCGGTGTTTTATGGCGGTACACTACCGCCACCAACCGGACTGGAGTGTGAAGCACTAATGGGCAGTGGGAAACAAAGAAACAAACAAAACAAAATAAATAAATAAAAACAGCTAAATTCTCCCTTTTAATCCAATATCTTTAACGAATTTCATTATTGTACTGTATACTTCATATTGTCCTGCATTTTCTTTCCAAAGGCTGTGCATACTAAATGTTTCTATGCCCATTCTGCATATTGCCTTGACAAGTTTTAATCTATGAATTAAGTTGTTTTTTTCTCAATGCTTTTTCTATGTGTAAGGTGCACCAGGACAACAAAACAAACCAAAAAAAAAAAAACCTTGAATACAAACTTTTGTTCTAAAATTATAGCTTAAAGAACAATTTAAAAAATGTGGCATTATTTGGATTTAAGTAGCTGTATAGAAATCCAGAAGGCTGCATGTCTCATGTATGCCATATATCCATTTCAAATGTACAAATTTACACAGTACTGTAAGTGGGATATTGATTTAAAGAGACTGTTTCTAAATGTTTGAATTGAGGATACAGTTGATCTCCCAATACTTGGCTGCATGCGTCGACCCCCCTCAGCCATTGTAAGGCCATGATTGACAACATGGTCCACAATAGTGGCCCTTATTTGATCTGATATGCATCTGTTTTGCCTCTGTACCCTTCCACCATGCATCCTAACTCCCCTTCTTCCCCTCAGCCGTTGACCCTGATCATTTCCTGGATGTCCATCCATTGTCAGAATGTGTAACTCTTGTGTTGTCCTCTGTCTCTATTCTTTTCAATTAAAGGTTCATTAAATGCACCTTTGAGCAATTTCAGAGAATTGGTTTATCATTGCTTGATTTACATTATTTTCATTACTGAAAGTCAAGATTCACCTGCACAATTCATGGTAAATTTACAAAAAGTCAAATAGAAATACTTTACAGTTTATGACAACTAGATCCAACGTTTTTCATTTAAAGACTTAAACGATGAACTAATGACTAGATCTTTTGAGGGGTAGGACTATTGCACAGAGAGCAACAAGTTTTCGAAACACACATTTTGAGCAACTGATGATGCAGGAAACCACAGACAGATGTAGCAACATAAGCAATTGCATGAATGTACAAAAGCAATCACAACATGTTCAAGAGCTTTTATGATGTGCTGTTCATTGCACAGTTTAAACAGTTATTCCAGACACATTGATGCTATGAATATTGCAATTTTGTAATCACAGATAATGGACAGAAGTTTTACACATTGGGTTGTTGGATTTTAATGTTTTATGGGAAATTTCTATAGACAAGGGTTTTTATACTGTACCATACAGACCATAAAATGTAATGTATGCACTGTATACCACTGACACATTATTATACTATTCAGCCCAATTTTGATTTTTATTTGCACTTCACTTTTATCCAAATGAACAGAAATTTTAGCCCATAATTTATCAATGGGACATGCGACTATTATACAATGCTACCAATAAATAATGTGTTAGCATACTATAGCCTATATAGGCTAGCTCACATTATTATATTTCTGCTTCAACGTAGGTAACAGTGAGAGGTGGTTTCAGACAATGTGTTATTAAAGTGCGATATTCTGCGCTGCATTCATACGGACTTTTATTCTGCCTGAGAGAATTTAAAGCCTGTACTGAAGGCGGAGCAATTTGGCCAATCAGATGAAAGGGGCGTTTCAGCGCCGCCCACGTGTGCAAACGAAATATCAAAGCTATAAACCGATTTGTGAAGCGCAAACGAAACATGAGAAATCAAGCCACAATTGTGTTTTCCGTTTATTCTAAAATCTGTTATTTAGAAAAAAAATCATTTTCCTGCAGAATAGAAAAACATAGTTTTAAGTATATATATATCTGAATAAGGCAAAACATGATAAATGAAAAAATTATCCATTTTCAAAGCAAAAAACGGAAAACGAAAAAACGGATCATTTTTTCATTTATCATGTTTTGCCTTATTCAGATATATGGAATGGACGGAAGATACCCTGATTGGGCAAAAACAGATTCAGTATTCCTCAAAATGAATAAATAAAGTGAAATGGAAACATGCATTTACTCATCTTACTTGGGCAAAAACAGATTCAGTATTCCTCAAAATGAATAAATAAAGTGAAATGTAAACATGCATTTACTCATCTTACTTGGGCAAAAACAGATTCAGTATTCCTCAAAATGAATTAAAAAAGTGAAATGGAAACATGCATTTACTCATCTTACTTCCTCAAAATGAATTAAAAAAGTGAAATGTAAACATGCATTTACTCATCTTACTTGGGCAAAAACAGATTCAGTATTCCTCAAAATGAATTAAAAAAGTGAAATGTAAACATGCATTTACTCATCTTACTTGGGCAAAAACAGATTCAGTATTCCTCAAAATGAATTAAAAAAGTGAAATGTGAACATGCATTTACTCATCTTACTTCTTCAAAATGAATTAAAAAAGTGAGATGGAAACACGCATTTACTCATCTTACTTGGGCAAAAACAGATTCAGTATTCCTCAAAATGAATTAAAAAAGTGAAATGTAAACATGCATTTACTCATCTTACTTGGGCAAAAACAGATTCAGTATTCCTCAAAATGAATTAAAAAAGTGAAATGTGAACATGCATTTACTCATCTTACTTCTTCAAAATGAATTAAAAAAGTGAAATGTAAACATGCATTTACTCATCTTACTTGGGCAAAAACAGATTCAGTATTCCTCAAAATGAATTAAAAAAGTGAAATGTAAACATGCATTTACTCATCTTACTTGGGCAAAAACAGATTCAGTATTCCTCAAAATGAATTAAAAAAGTGAAATGTGAACATGCATTTACTCATCTTACTTCTTCAAAATGAATTAAAAAAGTGAGATGGAAACACGCATTTACTCATCTTACTTCCTCAAAAATGAATTAAAAAAGTGAAATGTAAACATGCATTTACTCATCTTACTTCCTCAAAAATGAATTAAAAAAGTGAAATGGAAACACGCATTTACTCATCTTACTTGGGCAAAAACAGATTCAGTATTCCTCAAAATGAATTAAGAAAGTGAAATGTAAACATGCATTTACTCATCTTACTTGGGCAAAAACAGATTCAGTATTCCTCAAAATGAATTAAAAAAGTGAAATGTAAACATGCATTTACTCATCTTACTTCCTCAAAATGAATTAAAGTGAAATGGAAACACGCATTTACTCATCTTACTTCCTCAAAATGAATTCACGAGTTCACATTTACATATAATAATAACGGAGCAAGTTTATGCGTATTTGGCGTGCTGTCCAGGGGGAGGGCTCCGAGCTCGACCGGGGAGAGGGTACGAGCTCGGCATTTAGCCCGGACCCAAAGTGCTCCCCCAAAATGCTATTATTGCAGGAAAGCAGCCGAAGAGGGGCTTGATAACCCCCCAAAAACTTGCATGGCTTAGGCTGAAGGGATGCTGGATACTGCTGTGGTAGTGGTATTTCTGTGGAATCTGGAAGTAGAGATGAGAGGGAGGTAGAGATGCAGGCTCCTGCGGGAGCAGTCACTGCAGCGGCAGTGGAGAAATATAGAAAAGGCTCCTGCGGGAGCAGTCACTGCAGCGGCAGTGGAGAAATATAGAAAAGGCTCCTGCGGGAGCAGTCACTGCTGCGGCAGTGGAGAAATATAGAAAAGGCTCCTGCGGGAGCAGTCACTGCAGCGGCAGTGGAGAAATACGGATAGGGCTCCTGCGGGAGCAGTCACTGCTGCGGCAGTGGAGAAATATAGAAAAGGCTCCTGCGGGAGCAGTCACTGCAGCGGCAGTGGGGAAATACAGATAGGCTCCTGCGGGAGCAGTCACTGCGGCGGCAGTGGGGAAATACAGATAGGCTCCTGCGGGAGCAGTCACTGCTGCGGCAGTGGAAAAATATAGAAAAGGCTCCTGCGGGAGCAGTCACTGCTGCGGCAGTGGAAAAAATAGAAAAGGCTCCTGCGGGAGCAGTCACTGCAGCGGCAGTGGAGAAATATAGAAAAGGCTCCTGCGGGAGCAGTCACTGCGGCGGCAGTGGGGAAATACAGATAGGGCTCCTGCGGGAGCAGTCACTGCTGCGGCAGTGGAGAAATATAGAAAAGGCTCCTGCGGGAGCAGACACTGCAGCGGCAGTGGGGAAATACAGATAGGCTCCTGCGGGAGCAGTCAGTGCTGCGGCAGTGGAGAAATATAGAAAAGGCTCCTGCGGGAGCAGTCACTGCTGCGGCAGTGGAGAAAATATAGAAAAGGCTCCTGCGGGAGCAGTCACTGCAGCGGCAGTGGAGAAATATAGAAAAGGCTCCTGCGGGAGCAGTCACTGCAGCGGCAGTGGGGAAATACAGATAGGGCTCCTGCGGGAGCAGTCACTGCTGCGGCAGTGGAGAAATATAGAAAAGGCTCCTGCGGGAGCAGTCACTGCAGCGGCAGTGGGGAAATTACAGATAGGGCTCCTGCGGGAGCAGTTACTGCTGCGGCAGTGGAGAAATATAGAAAAGGCTCCTGCGGGAGCAGTCACTGCAGCGGCAGTGGGGAAATACAGATAGGGCTCCTGCGGGAGCAGTCACTGCTGCGGCAGTGGAGAAATATAGAAAAGGCTCCTGCGGGAGCAGTCACTGCAGCGGCAGTGGAGGAATATAGAAAAAGGCTCCTGTGGGAGCAGACACTGCAGCGGCAGTGGAGAAATATAGAAAGGCTCCTGCGGGAGCAGTCACTGCTGCGGCAGTGGAGGAGTACAGACAAGGCTGAATGTAGTGCTGTTGGAATGAATGGAGTGGGGATGGGCCGTTGAAGGTGGATATAGGTGATGTTAAGAGGGGTTGGCTATGGAGGGTCTGAAGTTCGGGTTCCCAGGGACGTATATCATTAAAGGGGTTGGCCGATTAGTGTTTGGTGAGCTTCCTTGATCGAATATAGCTTTTGAAAGCTTCTGACGACCAGTGACCAAGTGCTTGAATCTGCTGCTGGAAAAGGCCTTTATGGGCCGCTGTGGTTGTTGCGCCTATTCGGAACGAATGGCTGGAAAAGTTTTCGGCTGGGGTACCAGATAGGAGCAGGACTGACTTAAGGTGCTTTTGGAACCAGAAGCGAGTGACGGGGCGGTTGGAGTCGTCTGTAAACAGGGGGTCGGATGGGAGTTGGCCTGTGATTTCCTGAGGTGGAGGAAAGCTAGGAGGGCTTGGTATGGGCGATAGGAGGTTGAAGATGTAAACAAAGTGGCCTTCTTTGACTGGTCTGTTTTACTTGCTTAATGAAGTAAGAGATAGTTTCATCGTCCAGCACCGCTAGATCAGAAATGGTGGGGTGACTTTTTTAACTAGACAATCAAGCGGGCGTGAGCTGGTGGATTTGGACGGAGATGATTCTGGGCAGGGGGGAATGGATGGGTTGGTGAAGGGGCATAAAGTGGTGGAGTGGGAATTGGATCGGCGGACCGCACATGTAATGTTACGGCGGCCTAAAAATATTCTGTTATGGAGTTCGGTGTCCAGGGCTCCCCAGTAGGGGGCTTGATTCCGCTGGGCTACTCGAATGGCGCATTTAGCTGCAAATAGTTTATGGTACGTATAGAAGTGGGAGCCTCCGTATGATAATGCGAGTTCGGCAACTATCGCGAGATAGTTGCCGAGCTCGCGTCTTCTGTGGGGAAATTCGGTGCAAATAACTTCCGTTTAGCAGTTGGAAGTGATCGTGAATTCGGTGAATGATAAGATACGTGACGGGTTGTTAGCGGTGTTCTTTAAAGTGACGGAAGATTCATCAATTCGGCGATCAGCGGACGGAGGTGAAATTGGTGACAAAAAGGAAAAAGGTCTATATCCGCACCTGACAAGATCTGTGTCCTGATGGAGTTGGCTACGGGGCTGGTTCCAGTGCGAGCACATTGGCGGGATGGGTAGGGGTGTGGCTGAAGAAAGTGAGAATGGACCTCGGGAGGAAGGAAGGGAAAGTTAGCCGCCAAGAAGCTAGCGGAGGCATGCTTGTGCTTGGGAAACTTCGAGGATTGGAGGAAAGGGAGGGGAAAGGGAGGGGAAGAAAGGGGGAAAGGTGGGCGCTGGGGCTTGCGCTGTTAGCGGCTGCGTGCTTGCGCTTGGGTAAGCTCGGTGAGCGGAGGAAAGGGAGGGGAAGAGAGGGGGAATGGCGGGCGCCGGGGCTTGCACCGTGGTTAGCGGAGGCATGCTCGCGCTTGGGTAAGCTCGGTGGGCAGAGGGAGGGGAGGAGAGGGGGAATGGCGGGCGCCGGGGCTTGCACCGTGGTTAGCAGAGGCGTGCTTGCGCTTGGGTAAGCTCGGTGAGCGGAGGAAAGGGAGGGGAAGAGAGGGGGAATGGCGGGCGCCGGGGCTTGCACCGTGGTTAGCGGAGGCATGCTCGCGCTTGGGTAAGCTCGGTGAGCAGAGGAAAGGGAGGGGAGGAGAGGAGGAATGGCGGGCGCCGGGGCTTGCACCGTGGTTAGCGGAGGCATGCTCGCGCTTGGGTAAGCTTGGTAGGCAGAGGAAAGGGAGGGGAAGAGAGGGGGAATGGCGGGCGCCGGGGCTTGCGCCGATTGCGGAGGCATGCTCGCGCTATACGTGTGTGGTGGGGCTGCTCAGTGTTGCCAACTTCTTTCGATGGAAAGTAGCTAAGCCAGTTTGAAAGTCGCTAAATGTCGCCAGATGACGTCATGCGCTAATTAGCATATTCGTGACGTCATCACGTCATATTGCCTTTACATTTGTTTGTCTCTCTGTGCTCATACTGTATTTTAGTGCAGCCAAATTCTGAATAAACTGTTTTTCTTTATATATATTTTACTGTTTATGTTGTCAGTCAACGGGATAAATATGAAATAGTGACTGAAACGCAGCCCTTTAAGGATACATAACCATATGTATGGTTATTTAGCTCTCCCTCCTAAGAAGTTAGTCTGCACAAAAATCCTGATTTATAATTGGGCCGTCGTCTGATGAAATCAAATAATACACACAAGATAAGACGAGACAATGCCTGTGCTGTGATTTCGGCTATATTTGTATGTAAAATTAGAGAAGCAACATAATATCTATTTGAACTGAACGCGCTACTTACTGAACAGAGCAGATACAGAGAAAGAGGTGCGTGCGCGCTGACCTCGCGCTGTTGCGGCAGTACCAGCGATCGCGGAGACTCGCCAAGTTAGTCAAAGTTGCTAAATTGGCAACACTGGGGCTGCTGGCCATGGGTAGGGGAGGGGATTGGGTGTGGGGCGGGGCGGGGCCGGGGCTTTGGGTGGTTCCTCGCCGCTAGCAGAGGTGTGCTCGCTCTGACGCGGCGGCTTGTGCTAGCTCGGTGGCTCGAGGTGGAGGGTGGGGGCTGGTGGCAGCGGCATCCGAGGTGCGGCCTAAACTTGCTGAAGGCCTTCTGGTGCGGCCTAGTGGCCGGAGGCCCGTCCCAGAGGGAGTGGTTCTGGTCGTGAATAGGGAAAGCCGCGGCCCTGGCTTGTTTTAGTCACTGCTTTGGACAGAGGTGAAGAGTTTGAAGGCTCCCCGGACTGAAGAGAAGCGTAGAGGGCGAGGAGATACGCTTTGTAGAACGACTTGAAATGATAATGCTGGCGCTGGTGAGTACCTGGCGAAGTCCTGCCACGGTCCAATTTCCACGGCTGGGGCGTAAGAAATGGCTGGCGTGAAGGAGGATGCTGGAGAAGGTGGATGACGCCTTGAAGATGCAGGTGATGGCGTGCCTCGACACCTGGATGTATGAGCGGGTGCTGTGCGGGAAAGCCGGTGGCCCAGTGTTGCAGCCGTGGGCTCGAATGTGATGTCCTGCGAAGCACTGGTGCAGAGGACGGCTGCTGGTGGTGCAGGAGGATCCGTGGTTTCCAAGGAATTTTGTTTGCGAAAAGTTCTGTCTCTGACATGATTTCTTCGATTGGGTGTGCCAATGTCGGAAGACGAGAGATAATGACGGTAAGACTGCTTGGTTATTTATAGGGATTCTCTCTCATGCTGATTGGATAAGTGGTGTGATTGCTGATGATGAATTGGCCGTGTTAATTATCTGCGCGTGCTCCTCCCGAAATTTGTTAATAAAACATCACTTAAAAAAGTGAAATGTAAACATGCATTTACTCATCTTACTTGGGCAAAAACAGATTCAGTATTCCTCAAAATGAATTAAGAAAGTGAAATGTAAACATGCATTTACTCATCTTACTTGGGCAAAAACAGATTCAGTATTCCTCAAAATGAATTAAAAAAGTGAAATGTAAACATGCATTTACTCATCTTACTTGGGCAAAAACAGATTCAGTATTCCTCAAAATGAATTAAAAAAGTGAAATGTGAACATGCATTTACTCATCTTACTTCTTCAAAATGAATTAAAAAAGTGAGATGGAAACACGCATTTACTCATCTTACTTCCTCAAAAATTAATTAAAAAAGTGAAATGTAAACATGCATTTACTCATCTTACTTCCTCAAAATGAATTAAAAAAGTGAAATGGAAACACGCATTTACTCATCTTACTTGGGCAAAAACAGATTCAGTATTCCTCAAAATGAATAAATAAAGTGAAATGGAAACACGCATTTACTCATCTTAGTTGGGCAAAAACAGATTCAGTATTCCTCAAAATGAATTAAGAAAGTGAAATGTGAACATGCATTTACTCATCTTACTTGGGCAAAAACCGATTCAGTATTCCTCAAAATGAATTAAGAAAGTGAAATGCAAACTCAGAATATGACGCAAACCTGCAATAATTAAACCAATTAAATAAAACAAATTTACTTCATATATTCAATCTCACTGCTGACCTTTGATGGTCCCATACAAATAAGCATCACATTATTTATTTTTTTATTGATCAAATAAGAGTGTTACTGTTATTTATTTATTTTTGTTGGAAAGCCCAAGTGAAAACGCACAAGTAATGTAATGCATTATTTCCTATAAAAAGTAACAAAGTAATGAAATTAGTTACTTTTTTAAGGGAGTACGCAATATCGTAGTGCATTAAAAGTAACTTTCCCCAACACTGCGGGTCAGTAGGCATAAAGAACTACCGTGAGAAATACAGAAGTCAATGTTTCTGGTTTTGATGGCATTCCCCATTGTATGCATTGTGAAATAACTTATGAAAAAAATTATCATATGCATAAAAAATGTTTATTAAATAAAGTTGTACCTGCACGGACAAGCTCCAGCTGTGGAAATTAGACGTGATGTTTTCCTCTGACAGAGACTGAAGAACATCCTTTGGAAACTTCTTGAACAACCTGCTGTTTTGAGCTCCTGTAATCAATCAAAATCATTGACCAAACATCAACTCATTGTAAACAACTGTAATGAGCTAATGCACAAAACAGGTATAAGAATAGTAAGCCACCTCATCATGTTGCACATCTAGTTTGTCATGGGTATATAAATATTCTTATATAAACTTATACATAGAAGTGTGCACTGTTACATGTTTCCACCCATTAAATATCACTTGTAATAATTGTAAAGAACAACAGTGCTGTATTACTAGTAAGAGTTTGCCATTCCAGTGACACATTTGGAGAAAAACACACACTGTAACTAACCTGGGGTGAAGGTCAGTGGCAGGGCGACTGCTTTGGTGTCAGTCAAGGTCAACAAGTTCTTGTTGCTGGTCAAAACCGTGAGCTGCTGGAAGCCCTGGCAGGTGCCCCAGATCGGAAAATAGTCCGAAGCATCATTAGCCTGTTGTGGTTAATAAAGAAGAACCATCAACGCATATTCAGATCGATTCAAACTAATTTTCATATGACTTACCTTTATTGCAAGTTCATAGAAAATCTTCGCCGCTCTGGTAAACTGAGACTTTTCGATGTCCACATCCCCACCAGGAAGCAGCAAACTAAATGGGTAAAAGCGGTCAATATAGGTATGAATAAAAACAGCAGTTTTGGAACATGTTTTCTGGTTTCTAGCTGGTCTATTAATTGGTTTACAAGATGGACTAAATATAAACCAACTTCCATGTTGAAAAAACATCTACCAGCTTAGGTAGATGTCAAACTAGTCAAAAACACTCACCCATTTATTGCGTTAAACAGTTTTTCATACTCCTCCTCTGTGCGATTTATGCTGCAAAACAAACATATTTACCTTTATGTATACTTTCTTTCTTTCTTTATTTTTGAAAAATAGCATGTAGCTTAACATACTGAATTGGTACAATCCTGGCACCAGCTGACTCCAAGTGTTTAACATATGATGCAGCTATATAAGAAGACCCCTGTGCAGGAGGATCTTCCTCTAAGTTTTCCTGGGCTAAAATTCCTGGATTGCAAAAAGATGCATATTGGCTTACGATAATTAACCATGGTCATTAAAAGAAAGAAAAACGCATTAAAGAATCGCTTTCATTCTTACCGATGATTGGTCTGTCATTTAAATTACGAGCGCATGATGCTGGAAAACCGCTTAGAAAAGCGGCAAACACCGCGAGCAGGAGCACCTGGCGATACATCCACCTCAGGTAACGTTAGCACACCAAAGGACGAACTAAAGGAAAGCTCCTCGATGTTATCTGTAAAGAAGGCAATGTCAGCTCCACAGGCGATGTCAGGCTTTTTAACGAAAGCTGCACCCGGATCCGCTTATCCGTGATCCCGTTAACCGAGCGGCGCGTGAATTACCGAGGCGTTGACTGATCTTTACTGAGGATCAGCTCTGATAAATTCACTTTCTAATGAGAGAATAGCGAACAGTCACGGCTGGCCCCGCCCACTCGAATCGTCACAATGACATACGCATGTCAAAACGTTCTTAAATTCCGACTTCAGAAGCTGTTGTAATGCCACGTGTGTTTTTAATAAATAATTAAACCTAACGTTACGTAAACGCTAAGATAACAGATACAAAGGCACAATAGAAAGATTATGATTTAACCATTATTTTCCACATTCAGTACAAAGGAAAGCATTGCATGGCATTATTAAAACAATAAGACAAATCATCATAACACACCCAATTATTAAACTGATGACCTTTCATAACAAGGTAGGTAACCACTTGTACTCACTTGCACTTACACTAATGCACTAATCCTGTAACTCAACTGAGGACACATTGATAACTTTCTGAACATTGTGGGTAACAGTATTAAAGACTGAATGTGTTGCTACTAAAGGGCAAGTTCTTTGTAAAACTAATCAACTTCCTGTCTACGCTTAAATGCTGACAGGCCACAGGTCTGCTACCTACCAGACCACAAAAACAGAAGAAAGTGTTTAGTAAGCAGAGATGAAAGATAAGACTTTTTTTATTGCATAAACGGATGTTAAGTAAAATCACGATTGCACAAGAATCAGAATTAGTTGTGAACTCTATGCTATCTTGTGTTACAGGGCATTCACAGAATATAAAACATAAAGATAGGTTTATTCTTGATATAGTAAGTCAGTTATGATCTGATAATGATTTCAGAGCTCTTCTTTTCTGTTCAGCTCTTCTGGATCTGATTTCATAAACCAGAACAACAACAGTAGCCACGCCCACCAGAGCAGAGAGGACCAATTGGATCACAGCTTCAGTAGAATTACAACAGCAGACACATTCTGAAGGGGAAAAAGAACTAAATAAATATCAGTATGTAGAATGATTTATAATATGCTGTGCTGTTCAGTGATGGTTTGATGCTACCTGAACATGGCTGACAGAGTTGACTGATGTCCAGATGTTGAGTCCGGTTGCTGATGGGATTGTTGAGCACACAGCTGTAGGTGTTTTTATCCTGATATTCCACCTCCAGAGGTAGAGAGAGACTGATGCTGAGATCAGACACACTGATGCTGGACAATAAACTGTTTCCTTTGTACCAGGAGAGAGTCACATGACTCACAGTCACCACTGAACACAGCAGCACACATCTGGATGCTGATGATCCTGATGGTGAAGGATTTTGAGGGCAGTAACTAGCAATGACAGGAATGGGAAGATGAGCTGGGAAACAAAGAAATATAAATAAATCAAAATAAAACGTGAGTTTTGAATATGTGGCTTTTTTATTTTTTACTCACCAATGACAGTAACATTGAACGTTCTCTTTAAAACGTTTTGCCCAATCATCTGTGCTTTATAAAGTCCAGAATCTGTGGTTCTGAGGTTTCTGATGATGAGAGATCCAGTCTGATGATCCAGCTTCAGTCTGTCTTTGAATATGTTGCGAGTTCCAGAGATGACTTGGGACGATATGTTGAGTTTAGCGATACAGTCGTCTCCACACATCCACATTATCAAATCGTCCTCTTGTATTTTAGTCACACCAGTCGGTAGGGTGACAGAATCTCCCTCCATCACTGACACAGACTTGATTTCATCTTCCTCAACACCTAACACACCTGAAACACACAAGAGCATGGAGCAATCACGGACTAAAGCACTTTACTAGCTTTCTGTTGGTTCACTAGTTTCAATGTTATATGAAAACATTAACTAAACAATTGATTTTTTTAAGCGATTAGAGTGTTTCTTGAAGTCAAATCTGTCTCAAATGCATGCAACCCAGCCCAGTTTTCTAATGGTCACAGTAAAACCAACACTAGAACCGCCGAAGTTATGACTGTCAATGAGGACAAAGCCAAAAAATATAAATAAATAAAAAATTAAAAAGCATGGCTTTTTTTAAAAGTAGCTTTTCAATACTGAAGCTATTTTATTTATCTATGATCATTGTAAAATCAGACTACAGTTCCTTTTTTATTGATTACATATTATCATTACATATTATTAAGACTTTTAGTTTGGTGGAGATTCACAAACCAGATGGCTAGATGGCTATTACACAGAAAATTGAGAGGCCACACAGCATTTGACCACTGAATTTACAAAAATCATTTCAGTTTTAAGAAGTGTTTTCTCAACATTGCATCACTACTGATGAACACATTCATTTTTATTTGAATTATATCACTCAGTGGGTAAATTAACCATGCATTACTGTCTTTGAAGGTTGTTACACTATCCTGAACTCACACTCATTTCACCATGTCAACATCTTTACAGTAGGTACAAAATTAATAGAAATAAGTCAAATATATTTGAAATCGGTTACTCTGCAATCCGAATATAAAGTTGCTCTCCATTTACTGTAGTAGACAGGTTTACTGATAACCAGCACTACAGTAAAACGACAAGATGCATCAAAAAACTATTTAAAACAAGTTTTTGCAAATATCTCAGCAAGAGCTAAAAGGGCTAAAAAAAGAGGACATTTTAACTTACCAACAAGACACCAGAAGCACAAACCAAACAAAACAATCCCACGAAGCATTTTTTATCAGCAGTTTGCTGTGCTGTCTGGAAGAACATAACTCGAAATGTGATCAGGTGTGAATCCTCCCCTATTTTCCACCCTCCCCGTGGCGTGCAGACGCACTAACTGTGCATTTGCATTTGTTCTACTTAGCCTACACATTTAACCATTGGTAGAAAGTATGTCTTCTCTTTATTATTTATGGCAGCCAAGCATGTTAAGGGTGCTGATATTAAAATAAGTATAATATTTTACTTTACTTGTGTGCAAACTGAAACCTACTAAAGTACGATTTCTTGCAATTTCTCTATTAAATAGTCATTGGCAAATAGATACCTAATTGTAAGTAGCATTAAATAGTGTTGATAGACTAACTACTTTATCTATATTACTTTATCTATATTAATGGGAAAGAGTGTGTGGTTCGTGTTACAAGGACAGGAAGAAGCCATTCAACCACATGCAACATAGACACAAGCTGTATTTGCGTCCACTCAACAAAACAAAAAACACATTTAGATAAAAAGAGGTCAGATCCACTTTAGGTTTCAGTTTGTCTCAGAAGCTGATCACAGTTCATTAAACACACACACACACACGTATGATCAGCTATCCTTGTAGGGACTCTCCAGGCGTGATGGTTTTATACTGTACAAACCGTATTGCCCTACACCTAAACCTACCCCTTACAGGAAACTTTCTGCATTTTTACTTTCTCAAAAAACTCGATTTATAAGCTTTTGTACCTCAATTTAGGTCCCCACCGTGACACGAGTCCCCATGAGTCTGTGTGTATTCAGGTTTAAGTCCCCACCAGGATATATAAACATGCAACACACACACACACAAGATCTTCTCTTGATCTGCTGCAACCCAAATTAGACCATATTTATTTAGAATAACATGTCAGGTTGATTTGGTGTAAATCTGATTTCAGTTTGACCTAGTATCTGCACCCACTAGAAGTCATATCTCCACTGTTTCCCACAAGTGGGCATCAGGTGCAACTGCAAGACACCTCCAGGACACACAAAACAACTGTTGCGTTTTACTACGTTGAACAACACGATGTAAAGTTAAACACTTTATTTAATTGAAAACAGTTATTTTAGCTGAAGATCACGTGGTTATTGGGGACGTCTTTTGGAAAAGATAAATAGCAGAGCTCCAGACAGTGAAATGTTTTTGATTGCATTGGTAGGTGGTGACGTGAGTCAATATATCTTTCCTTCTGGATTCCACAATAACTTCCTGACATTTATTTAATGTCTTACTTCCGTATTGCATAGCGTCAGCAGAGAAATAATCAGGAATATGATTCCGAAGACGAATATAATGTAGCTAGTTAAAGGACAAACGCGTAACATTTTACTCACTACACTCGACATCATTAATAACTCACCAAAATGAAGAGCCCTGTTTTACTTCTATGCATTTTTCTCGCAAAAGGTGAGTATTTAAAGGCTTTCGGTTTCACTTTGTAGCTATTTAAACGACGAGTTTAAGTGTGCATTTGTAATCAAATTATAAATGTGTAAATTTACTTTATTGTTGAGTGATATACTTTTATTGTAGGCGTAATATTTACCCTGCTGAAAAACAAACTGACAATAGAAACCATAAAAGAACATTCTAATGGTTTCCACTTCTAATACAATACCATTATAAACATTACAAACCATTAACCATTAAAAAAATGTGTTTTGGGACATATTCCATTAGGATTTATTGGCTTTAGCAAGCCACCAATACTAGGCGACCAGTAGAAACCCACAGGGTCCATTACAGTCTCCATTAAAACCAATACAAGTCCCATTATAACCAGTAAAACCATTACTAATTTTGTATAGAGTCTATTGTTTTTTTTCAGCAGGGTACATAATTTATCTACCACAATTACACATCTGTTCAGTCTGTTTTAGCGTACTACCATTTCCCACAAACAGCTAGCCTACTAACCGTGTACACTTTATCCCGATCAGCTGATTTGGATTTCCTCAACAAGCAGCGGTTTCTGTTTGTTCTCCAGGTGTGTTTGGTGATTTTGTGGAGTCAGTGATGGAGGGAGATTCTGTCACGCTACACACTGATCTTACTGATATACAGAAATATGAACTTATACTGTGGACATTTGGATCTGACAGCACTCGTATAGCTCAAATCAACAATGTAGTCAATAAGATCTCATTATACAATGATGTTCTTGATGGGAAATTCAGAGACAGACTGCAGCTGGATCATCAGACGGGATCTCTGACCATCACAAACACCACAACTGAAGACTCTGGACTTTATGAACTGCAGATCATTGGTGGAGAAGAGGTCACACCCAAGAAGTTCAGTATTATTGTTTCTGGTGAGTGTTTTTTAGTTGATTTCAGTGTATTGCAACATTGAACCATATTGAGAATACTGTGCTATTCACCTGAGTCAGTCAGCAGGCCGAATGCAAAATTAGCCCAGTCACAAGTTGTTACTTTGGTAACCTTTCTGTCCTTCTATCATCCTATGTCTTCTTGGAGACAAGCCAAGCTGAATGCACAGTATCTGGTTTCTTTTGTAAAGGGTAAAATGAGACCGGAGTCACAGCCTGGTATGTGTAATGAGGCGAGCTACTCAGAGAGATAAAAGTAGTGGAAATTTACACATGTGATGTGTAGGACTTTTGCAATAGCATTTTTCCTTTTTCTTAGTATTATGGTTTTTTCCTAGTCACTGAGATGACATGGATGCTGGTAAATAGATGAGTGTAACGCTCAACTGCACAATTTTGGAGTGTCTATTTATTCTGTTGTTTATTTCCATCTCCAGCTCCTCTGCCCGTTCCTGTTATCACCAGAAATTCTTCTCAGTGTTCGTCACCAGGATCATCAACGTCCAGATGTGAGCTGCTGTGTTCAGTGGTGAATGTGAGTGATGTTTCTCTCTCCTGGTACAAAGGAAACAGTTTATTGTCCAGCATCAGTGTGTCTGATCTCAGCATCAGTCTCTCTCTACCTCTGGAGGTGGAATATCAGGATAAAAACACCTACAGCTGTGTGCTCAACAATCCCATCAGCAACCAGACGAGACATCTGGACATCAGTCAACTCTGTCACACATGTTCAGGTATTGATATTAACTGATTTGTTCAGTTCTCTACTTGCACATCAAAATATTTATTTGCTAACTTTCTCTTATCTACTGTTTTATAGTGGATGCATCAAATTTAAACCCAGAAGAGGGCTTACCCTTCGGTTATGTGGTGCTGATCTGTGTTGTTATTGTAGTACTAGTCTTGGCTGCAGTTGGGATGTTCAGTATCTACTGGAAATATAGGAAAACAAATCAACTGGGTAAGACTACTCACATTTAATAGAGCAAGATGAGCTTTATTACGCAGGCATATATATTCTTTTTATCCAGAATAATGTAATTGATTTTAAGTCTGTGGTTTATGTTTAATCAGCCCAGATTTCTTGGCAAGGATCCTACGACATGAGTATTGGTAAGATACTGTATTACTGCCCAATATGTCATTCAAAAAAACATTGCATCTGCTATGGTTATTATTATTAAATAGTGCTTATACTGTTTAATCTTTATGTCTTCTTCAGGTGACTCTTTGGCTGAGTCAGACGTAATGAAGTCAGTGTCAGTGAGGGTGGGCGAGTCCTTCACTCTTAACACTGGTGTCACTAACATACAAAGTTTTGATGTGCTGCAGTGGAAGTTTGGGACATCAAACACAGATTTTACAAATCCATTTTCAGTCATCGCCAGACTGAATGAACCAAACCCTTCTGATTCTAATGGCCACAAGGAGAGATTCAGAGACAGACTACAGCTGAATCAGGAAACTGGATATCTCACAATTAATAACATCAGACCCACAGACTTTGGAATTTATAAACTAAATATCTCCAGGAATGGGAGAATTGTGATGTCCAAGTCATTTATCGTGCAAGGTGAGTAGCTCAAATCTGTCAGTGTAATAAATCTTACTTAAATCAGCGCTATATGAATATTTAGAGGTTCTAAATTTGTTTTACTATGAATATTATATACAATATAGTGCATGGCAATACAGTTCTTTTGATTGATGCTTTGTATGTGTAATTCGCTCTTTGTTTTCTTACCGATTCATCAGAAAATGTGTCAGAGGAGACAAAAACACAGTTGCTGAGTGAAGAGATCTCGGCAAACACTTGTCTATAGTGACATGTTCACCATTTGAAGAAAAAACATTTCTACTTTAATGAGCCTTCAAAAATCACCACCCTAAAAATGTGCTGTAGTTGTTTTTGGAACCAGATGCCACGTGCTGTTGACCTGTGAAAAGGCAAACAACGAAAAGTTTTGTTACTTACAGTTGATGGGACATGCTGAGACTAACCCCAGTCTTGTTTACACTGCTATGCAAACATGTTAATGCATATTTGCTTTGTCTGTTACAAATTCCATCAGTGTTAAAAAAAAAATTCATTCAGTGTTAATGAACAGAACAATACAATAGTGTTTACTGCCCTCTAATGGACAATCTATGTTAGAGGACGGATGTTTCTATGTAATGATAAGCTGCAATTTTTGATTGTGTTGCATCAACGTTGATATATACTGAGATTGAATAAAGAAGAAAACAGCCTACTATGAGATGTTCATCTCAAACCATCTGAGAATCTTTTTCTGTTTGTTCTTCTGATGTGTTTTATGCATAGTTAATAGACTTTGCATTAGGCTACTTTGACCATCGCCTATTATAGATCACCAATCTATAAAGGTGGAAAATGCATCTATTTACACATATTTGAGAATCGAGATATTTCACGATTTAGTTAACACGTTTGGGATTTTTTCGAATAAAGGAAAAAATTTTAATAAAACACAGGCTAAGTGCTTTTGTGGCTACTGTGTGTCAAATGACGAGCCTGAATCAAGGTGTCCTGTAAGAAAAATATAGAAAAATATTTCGGTTTTTCAGTATTCATTTTAGTGTATTTTTGAAGCTTTTGTCTTATTCTTAGGCTAAAATATCAATTTTACAAGAAAAAAAATAAATTTCGGTTAGCTAGCTTCTGAGAATCTAATCAGCTGCAATTGGTTTTTTTTTTGTGCTATGTATCATAAAAATAGCTTTAAATGTATTGAATTTATTTATTTTTACAGCTTTGTAAATTGTATTTTTATTCAACTTAATGCAACAGACTTTTTATGTATATAAAAATATTTTTATTGTACAAATTTGTAAATATGTATATTGTTTAGCTGAGACAAGTGAACTGAACACAGTGGCAGTGATTGTGTGGAGATGGTGTATTTTCACTGCAATAACATTTTCAATGTGCTGCAGTGGAGGTAAAACACATTCACTGTCTTTGCCAGACTTAATGAACAAAACAGTTTTGATGGTTCTGGTCATGATGAGACAACCAGACACAGATGGATCGACAAACTGGATATCTCACAATTAATGACTCGAGTGGGAGAATTGAGGGGAGTAGTTCAAATCTGTTGGCGTAATACATCTTCAATCAGCACTATATGAATATTTATTTAGAGGCTTTTTTTTACTACGAATATTGTTTATTAATGCAAGATACTACATTGCAATACAGTTTGACTGATGCATCATCAGGAGGAACGTTTTGCGAATTCTGAATATAACATCAATGTATGATTGCAAATAAAACAGATTCCAGTTTTCATTTCCAGTTAACAACCAAACCAGTTTTAAAAGTTTTTCAATTTTTACATATTTCTCTAACTGCTGTTACTCTCTCTTTTTCTTACAGATTCATCAGAAAACAAAGAGAATGTGTCAGCCAGGGCAACACCGTTTCTGCGTGAAATAATTTAATAAAATTAAAGTATTAAATGTACTGTAAAACAAATGTATTATATTATTTTTATTTTATTAAAATTAAAAAATTAAAGACATATGTCCACATAAGTTGTGTTCCAAATTTGACAGTTGATATAAAAAAAATTGAAGTTCATATGCAATTTTGTTTAGGCGTTATACCAAAAACAGCCACTGGGTGCCATTCAAACGCCATTGATTTTTTGGTTTATGCATTTCTGTCACAAATCTATCAATTTCTCTCTCAGTATTACATCTATAACAAAATAATGGAATCTTGAGACTCAGAACGTTCCAAAGATATGTATTTTGTCAAGATTATAAAAAGGTTTGATTCTAAAAGACCGTAATACATTTTGTAATATGACACCGCCGCTAAGTGGGAGGAAACCGCTAAAACATTTTGAAGTACCATTTCTATGGTAAAGCAAAAATGTTTTTCACCGGATGAATTTTGAGATTTTAAGCTTTCAAATGATATACAACTTATGATGATTGCTAAAACATGTGATAGGGAAAAAGTCAAGGAAGTAAATACTTTTTGTGACAAAGGTCAGAACTCCTGTTATGATGTAGATTTATCACTGTCATCGCCAGACTGAACCAACCAAACAATTTTGATCGCATTCGTCACGATGAGACAGTCACACACAGAGTAAAGCTGGATCAACAAAACGGATATCTTACAATTAGTGACATCAGACTTTTTTTTTTTAAAGATCAGAAATGTGAAAAAAAAAAAAGAATCGAACTGTGACCTAGTGGTGGCACAATCTTTTACTGTGTACTCATACCACCTTCAATAAAACATTCGTTTTTGAACAAACCAAATAACAAATTAAGGTGAAGTTTTCTTGTCTCTGCTTATTTATATTCAAACTGAAAAACAAACTATCAAAACATACACTGACTCCAATATAGATTTAAACATAGGCCCAATTTCATGCAATTTTGTGTAATATATATTGTATTATATTTAATTTTCAGTTTCTTTTAGAATAAAAAAAAACTTAAACCTGAAGAAAAGGATACTGTTGGCCCATGTTTAATATGGTGTACACTGACATTTGTTGAAGACTTTCGAACACAAATGTTGACTAAATTAAAAACAATGCATATAAAAATACACTTATTCCTTTATAACCATTTTCAAAAAAGGAAAGAAAAATGTTCAGAACACGAGAGAGAGGAGCAAAAACATGTAAAAAAGAGAGATGATTGTAATAGTGAATCAGTGTAGGACTGAAGTTGATGTCTGAGTTCGTCTTTTCTGTTCAGCTTTTCTGGATGTGATGTCATAACCCAAAACAACAACAGTAGCCACACCCACCAGAGCAGAGAGGACCAATTGGATCACAGCTTTAGTACTGCCACAACAGCAGACACATTCTGAATCTGAGGAGATAAAAGAACAATAAACACATGAAATGACTGACATTATGGTGCTGACTAAAATAAACACTAATGTTACCTGAATGTATCTGACAGAGTTGAGTGATGTCCAGATGTCTCGTCTGGTTGCTGATGGGATTGTTGAGCACACAGCTGTAGATATTTTTATCCTGATATTCCACCTCCAGATGTAAAGAGACGCTGCTGCTAAGATCAGACACACTGATGCTGGACAATAAACTGTTTCCTTTGTACCAGGAGAGAGTCACATGACTCACATTCACCACTGAACACAACAATGAACAATATGATGATGATGATGATGAAGAACAGTCTCTGCTAATGACAGGAACAGGCAGACGAGCTACAAAAGATAAGAAACATTTACATTACATTAAAAAAAGGATGACTAATGGCTTTATTCCAAATGAAACAACATCTGTACTGGTACCTGAAAGATTGTAGATTTGAATATTGTAAGGAAGTATTCATGAGCTGTTCATGAACACCTCGCTATTAAAGGAATAGTTCGCCCAAAAAATAGATGCAGATGAGTTTGTTTCTTCATGGAAACAGATTTGGAGAAATTTAGCATTGCATCACTCACTCAACCATGGATGGGTGCCGTCAGAATGAGTCCAAACAGCTGATTTAAAAAAAATTATTAATAATAATAAACACCATAAGTATAGTCTACATGACTCCAGTCCATCAATTAACATCTTGTGAAAAAAACCCTAAATCAAATCCATCATTAGGATGTTTTAACTTTAAACCATTGCTTCTGGCCACAATATAAGTCCATAATCCATAATAACACGGCACCCATTCACTGCTGAGAATCCACTGGTGACCAAGTTATGGATTGCTTAATTTTTCCAAATCTGTTCCCATGAATAAACAAACTCATAAATGACCTGAGGGTCAGTAAATGTTTCACAGATTTTCATTTTTGGGTGAACTATTCCTTTAAATGACTACATGCAGCATTATAATTGATATTTATAATATTTGTAAGTTATATGTACCGTTATAATCTATAGTTTATGTTGAGCAGATGCTTATACGACAACAGAAATATATAAATACAAATCAAGTCAGCTGTATTTGTGTGTTGAGTCAGTAGTTCTTAGCTCACCATAAACAGTGACATTGAACATTTTCCTTATCATCTTATTTCCAATGATCTGTGTTTTATAAATTCCAGAGTGGTCAGTTCTGATGTTCCTGACAGTGAGAGATCCAGTCTGGGGGTCCAAATGCAATCTGTCCTTGAATCCTTTGGTACTTTCAGATACTGAGATGATCTGGGCTGATCTGTTGACTTCAGCCATGGGAGAGTCTTCGGCTCCGAATCTCCACAGAATCAGATCATCTTTTCTTATTTCAGTATCAGTCTGTAGAGTGACAGAATCTCCCTCCATCACTGACACTGACTTCATTTCATCTGTCTCAACACCAAACGCAGCTGAAGAACAAACAGCAACGGTTAGTCAGAGAACTCATACAGTAAGTAATTTCTATTGGTTTAATTGTTTACTTATCCAATTGGTAAATCTTTTAAATTGATTTTAATCAAACTGACAGGAGGAAAAAACACAGAGAATATGCCCCAGCCCGAAAATATTAAAATAGCCTTTATAATAAAACATGATTAGAGATTGTGTAAGCAGACAAACAACGCAAATCCTTAGTTAATTTCAACAATACAGTAGCTTTTTACTTACCAACAAGACCGAACAATGACAAACAGAACAAAACAAATGCATGGACCATTTTCAAGCCGCTGGCTGAACAGTTAATAACTCAAAACACAATGAAAACACTCAAAGTGACAAGTTGCTGCATGTGAATCCTCCCCTAGCAGGATGTGACACCTTAGTCTGTACATACAAGCTGTGGTCACAGTGGTTATGTTGAAGTCTTTATTGGCGGAAAGCATTCTTTAACACAGGTAGATAAAATGGACTTGTTTGCTGTATCCAATTTGAATTTACTGTATTATTTTTGTTTTATGTGGAATATAGACTGTGATATTCATGTTAGCAGAAGAAAAGAAACCCCTCACCCACAAACTGCATATGAATTCGCGTGCATAAGCCATCTGATCACCCCAAAAAAATGAAACCACATCTTGTTCCAGATAAATAAATGAGACAACAACAGGTTTCACTTTGACTCACAAACTGTCACACTTTCAGTTAATCACATCTTTTTCTTTCTGCATGAGAAAAACATACTTTCTGTGGGTCGATTTTAGAATGCTTCATTTAAGTACCAATGTGTCTAAATATATATTAGTAAATAGCTAAATTTTTGCAGATTATTGCCTTGGTTTCAAATCCCCAGACAGTGAGCAAAACAAAACTCCTTTTTTCCACAATGGACTGCAGCAGGTAATTATTAAAACAAGACAAAACCTGAAATGCATACCCAGGTAGCCAAAATGGTACGACCCGATAATGGCCCAGATCTGGCAGGCCAGATTAAATAAATTGGCCCGGACGCCCCAGAATCAGCCCAAATACACTGGCCCGAGTCCGGCTGCCAAAACTGCCAGCATTGGGCCACAATCATGCCAACAAGAATTCTAACACTTAGTCTGGCCCAAGTTTGGGTACTGAAACTGAGCCAACACCACCGCACAAATAAATATTTGAATTTATTTCAGAAACAAAAAAAACTCCAGGAGCTTACTCAAGTAAGCATACCCTAAAAGAGGGACAGATTGACAGAAAGAGAGACAAAAATGGAAAGAGGCAATGACACATATGGTTATTCAGATAATCTCAGATTGATAACATGAATGGTAACTCTGGTAAATTTTAACATATGCAACATGTTTGCATTCGGGCCCGCTCTTTTCTTCCCCCATCTCTGTCCAAGATGAGCAGCAGCCATCTTTTGATGAACTTTTCAATCTCTCCATCTGATGCACTGCCAGTACTTGATTTCTTTGCGCTGATTGAAAAAGAAAGTTCAGTCGCATACTATACTATAGACCAGTGGTGTCAAACTTAATTCCTGGAGGGTCGCAGCTCCAACTCACACCTACTTGAAAGTTTCCTTAATAAGCTGGATCATGTGTGCTTGATTATGGATAGAGCTAAACTCTAGCATATGTCAGTGAACTCACAATTATAGCTTCATTATAAATAAACATAACTTTGATATTATATGTGTAGAAAATGATTTTATATGTTAGATCAGGGATGGGCAACTGGTCTTTTAGTACGATCTTCACTCAGATAAAGACTGTTATTTTCTTATTAAGAAAAAAATTAAGAATATATTTGAGAACTTAACACTTCGTAGAATTTATCTTAAGAAATTTCTTAACTTAGCTATTTCTTAAGAAGATTTTCGTGAATCTGGCCCCAGGAGAAGTCGCTATAGTTCCAGCCGCTCCCCGTATTCATTTCAGTGTAGTAGGACCTGGGCCCGTATTCATGAAAACTTTTAGTGCTAAGATCATTTAGAATCTTTAGGAATACGGGCCCAGGACTTAAAGCATGTTTATTACACATTTTGGGAGATACAACAAATGAATAGAGAAATATACCAATATTCCTATTAAATATTAGTTGTTATTATGAAAATCTGGCTAATTATTACTCCCATTATTGCACTTGTTTGTTCATTCTATGTTGCCCCAAAAATACATTAAAATGCAAATTAGATACAAATTATAGATACATTGTATATAATGGAAAAACTTGTTTATGGCCATTTTACACACATTTTGCATAAAGAAATATGTTTTTAAAAATATCTTTCATAACATAGTTGATAATACATTTTATATAAAGTCTGGTATAAAAAATGAAAATTGATTTGTGATTAAAACAAAAATCCCACTATTTTTGCCTATTATTATTACAATTTTTTTTCTTATGCTCTAAACAATGTAATGACATGACAAAATACTAGATTAACAAAACTGCAGGAGGATAAAATACAATTAATGCAACGTAGGCTACTGCACTATAATTAAAACCGACTCGTGTTAGGAATAAATTAAATATAACTTACATACAGAGTCGCTGTAAGTGCTTTTTGCGTACGTGTGGTTTCAGTTGTTCCTCTATTTTTTCGTAAATTTAGAATAAATTTATATAATTCAATCATCTCAAGCATGATACAGAACGATGACGAGCACTTTACATTCAGCAAGTAACATAAAACGCACGTGACTACAGGCAGGTGATAAATCGAGTTACCCCTCCCACTTCTGATAGTTTTACTGAGATTTCTAATCCCGTGCGAATTAGCCATTAATATTACAGACGTCCTGTGGTAAAATTACATTACCCCATCTACCTGTAAAACTATTCCCGTCCGAATAGGGCTATAGATATGAAGATATTATTTGTTTTATTAGGCCTATTACCACACATACAAGGTAAGTGGTGGATACTTTCGGTTTCGATTAGGTTATGTCCTGCGCAATTCCTATAGAAAATATTGTCTTAATGTGAGGGGGAAAATTAAAAAAAGCAGCTGTCTAAAATGTTTTGTAGTGGATCGGATCTATTAGCCTAACTTGTCGAAATCTGTAGACCTTGTTCTGTGGTGCAACAGATAAAAGGCTAATACAGTCCACTACTACTACGATCTTTAGGGTGTAACTTAGGCTAAAGTTTATTTTTGAAAGCATGGACAGAGTCCATGTCAGTTTTTAGCAAAGCAGTTAATTGGTTTTCTAACTGCAACATATCTAGACCAACCGTCTCTCAGAGAAACTCATTCTTATTTTGTTTAAAGACCTAGGCTATTTTACCCCCTGCATTTCGCTACCTGTTTGAGTCTTTCAATCGTCCTCAGTTTGACAAGATGGATTTTACCAAAAAAAAAATAAAAAATTCTGAATAACAGCAGTAACCGCTTTGGACAAACAACAATTAGGAAAACATACAAAAGGTCGTGGATCATCAACGTAATGATAGCACTAGTAGTAAATATATTACCTGAGATGCTAGATGCTAAATGCTAGACAAATGTGCGCTTTCAAGGATGGACATTTAATAGGCTACATGTGTGGAGTAAGAACATATAAGGTAGCCACATATAGTTTAAACATATGTGTAGGCTCCCTGCTGAAAGAAAAAAAACAGTAGAACCCTGCCCAAAACAATAGAAAATGTAATGGATTTAATGGTTATAATGGGAATTATATTGGTTTTAATGGAAACTATAATGGTGTCTACTGGTATGTGATGGATTCTATTGGTGAGATGTTAAATCCTATTAGGAAAATGCCCAAAACACACTACAAAAATGAATTTTATAATGGTACTTGAAAAAGCTAATGGTATTTTAATGGAAACCATTGGAATTTCTGTGATGGTTTTTATTGGGCTTCTATTGTTTTGTTTTTTTACAGTATGGTAATATATTGATATTTTATTTGTAAACATCATACTTTTTCTGCTTATTTCAGGTAATGTTATAAAACTAGCGAGCTAAGACAGCAGGTATAGCCTACTGACAGTGTGTCATATTGCCTAAGACGCGAAACGCTCCGATTGATTCAAACTCGTGACTTCAATCATTCAGTTCAAGTGATTCGATCAAAAGAGCCATTTTCGAATGTTGACATCGCTTGTAATGATTTTAAAAAGCATAGTGATGGGTGAAATGAGCTTTTCGAATCCTCCGAACCGTCGCAAAATGATTGTTCCGAATCCTGCGTGTCTGGAATCATTTGATTCAGAGTGGGACTTCGGAGCATATATCGCGAATCGTTTGATTTAGATCGAATTTCGAAGCGGGTTCGTGCATCTTTTGATTCAGATCGGAACTTCGGAGTGGGTTCTCGAATCATTTCGCATTCTCAATTCCGCGCTCCAAAGTCCCGATCGGAAATGGTGTTATTCAAATCGGGACTTCGGAGTGCAGATCGCGAATCATATATGATAAGATCATATCTATAGATCTCTTTTGGTTCAGATCGGAACTTCAGAGCGCGGATCGTGAATCATTTACAGTTTTTACAATCATTTTTGCACTAATAACAGAACCATGTCATTTTTCAAAAGTCTAGACACAACCAATGATCAAAATGCTGATTTTTCAAAACACTTAACACTTTTTCCAAATCTTTGGATGAGCCAAAGATCTTTTGTTCATTGAACTAAAATAACCGGTTCAAAATGACACAACATTATCAAAGTATTACTATTTTCAAAATGCAGCTCACACATTACATTTGAATTGAGTGTATTTCATTTCATTATAATGAACTATCAATTGATACGACTGCTCAAAATGCCACGTAACTGTTGCATTACTCTTGAAGCATAGTTTTATGGAAAATTGTGAACAATATTACATGTTTAGATTATGAAAGTGAAGCAACTGAGAACTGAGTATGTTCATGTATGATCAGTTTCAAGATGCCTGTTGTTGTTAGAGAAAACATTCTATATCATTGTTATCAGTATTTATTTTTCCTACAGTAAATGTCTTTTTAGAGGGTAATAGAGCTGGAAGCTGATGAAAATCATTCATATTTTTGGATTAAGCAGGCTTTACTGTAACTTGGAGATGGAGGAGAGGTTAACAGCGGCCCAGAACGATGTTCGCTGGGGGCCTGACCACCCCCCACTGAATGTGATTTTGAGGGGCCCCATAGCAAAATCAATGCAAAGGGCCCAGAATTCCTAGCAAAGGCCCTGAGTGCAGTCTTGGTTTCAGGCCCATCAGTTTATCACCTTGTATCTACCCCCATACTCCTCTTTCCTTACTGTAACCCGACTGAGGAGTTTTTCTCCACATGGGAGGTGGAGGGTTCACAATAGGCCCCCTCACAAACAAGTCCCTCTTCTCCAGGCCATAGATGATGCCTGCAATGACATCACAGGAGGAGACCAGTGTCAGGCCTGGATTTGCCATGCCAGAAGATTTTCTCCAAGATTTTAGCTAATGAAAACATCCATTATGATGTGGATGAGAACCTGTGGCCAAATCCACAAGACAGGGTTGATAGTTGACATTTTATTGTAGACCTACTGTATCTTTTTTTCTTATCTAATTTTTTCTTATTTAAAGTTTTTTGAAAAGCCTGCTGTGAGTGGATTATTTCATCAATAATTTTCAATGATTCTAGTGTCTGTACTTTTCTCTCTAGTCTATTACAATGATGTATGACTGTGGAGAACCATAATGAAAGCTGGATCAAGTGTTTTGAACAACTATATTTAATGATTGTATACTAACAACTAAACAGTGAAACTATGGATATCTTGCATGTGGGTGATCTAAAGTAATGTTCCTATGATATTTCATACTAAATTCGTTTTTTTAACCAATGCCATTGCAAATGCAAGGCTTCTCTAAAAGATATGAACACAATATGCTCAATTTTCCGCTCGGAGCGGGTGGAGTAGAACCGGCTACATTTGGTGTAGCAAACCCACAGTTAATGTGTGGTTACCCTGGTTTAACATCAAACTCTGGTCCAAACGTTGATTGTGTCCTTTTACTTGTTTGCATTTCATATACTTACTGAGCTGTGGTTTACTATTGAATCGCTATATATGAATAATTGTTTCTATTTGTTTTGCAGGAGTGTCTGGTGCTGAGACAGATGCAATAGAATCAGTATCAGTGATGGAGGGAGATTCTGTCACTCTACATGCTGTTGAAACACAGGAAGAAGATCTGAAAGTGTGGACTTTTGGACCTCATGAAACTGTCATAGTTTGGAACTCTGAAATTAAGATATCCACTGACAGATTGGTGTTTAACCAATTGACTGGATCTCTTACCATCAACAACATCACAGCTAATTTTTCTGGAATATATCATTCAGGAATCGTCAAGAAGAACTTATACAAGAAATTTAATGTTACTGTCTATGGTGAGTAGCTCAAGACTTTCAGTGGAATTATCACTGCAACACAATTTTGCATTAAATAAATGTTACTTTATTATTTAAAATTTGACATATGTAAAGGAAGTATACTTCTTGAAGGTGATTTTCCTAGTGATCTAAAGACTGTTGTAGACAAAGCCCACATACTGAGCACATTATTTTCATTCTGATTCCGTCCCCTACTCTTCCTCAATCGAAGCATACAGTGGAAGCAGCTCTTCTTAACATATTTTTTAAAATATTATGCTAATAGATTACCACATCAATAGCCAGTGCTTTGTTATTTGTGAACATGTCAAACAACTACATTAAGGTGTCATTAAGATTTAATCTCTTTCAGATAAACATACAGATTTACCAATAAATGTTGATTTAACTGAAAATTATATTTTGCCTGTTTATTCTCTCATGTTTTCAGCTCGTCTGCCTGTTCCTGTCATCAGCAGTAGCTCTTCACAATGTTCTTCATCATCATCATCATCATCATCATCATATTGTTCATTGTTGTGTTCAGTGTTGAATGTGAGTCATGTGACTCTCTCCTGGTACAAAGGAAACAGTTTATTGTCCAGCATCAGTGTGTCTGATCTCAGCATCAGTCTCTCTCTACCTCTGGAGGTGGAATATCAGGATAAAAACACCTACAGCTGTGTGCTCAACAATCCCATCAGCAACCAGACTCAACATCTGGACATCAGTCAACTCTGTAACACATGTGCAGGTACACCAACATAAAAATATGGTACACCTACAAACTCTAAATTCTAACAGCAAAGCTCAGCTAAATAACTATATTAAGAAGTGCAGTGTTCAACAGGTCACACAGCATTTAGATTACAACCGTCCATGTTGTAATGCATTATCAGTGTCAGCTGACTAACTTTCCACTTTCTGTATGCAGTTATGAACATAAACATGGATAAAATCCTTGGCTACTTATAACAGTGAAAACAAACTAAATTGGTGCTAAACAGTCTTACAGCTTAAACAGCATCAATAGATTACGAACATGTATAATCAGTTCCAGTGTATCTCCACAAGTTTCTAATGTCTCTACTTCTCTAATACAGCACAAGGACTGTCT
This sequence comes from Barbus barbus, assembly GCF_936440315.1. Lineage (NCBI taxonomy): Eukaryota > Metazoa > Chordata > Actinopteri > Cypriniformes > Cyprinidae > Barbus > Barbus barbus. The sequence goes on along the minus strand of NC_136737.1, from coordinate 5,176,757 downwards.
ATAGGTATAATAGTGGGGATATGTGTTGGTCTCCTCTTGCTGGTGTTTGGGACGGGTGCTGTGGCTTACTGTTGCTACAAAAAAAATGCAAAAGCAAAAGAAAATGGTAAGTGTTGCATACAGCTGATACATGTCAAATACCTTTGAAAAAATTAACTTATAAACTTTTGTTTGCTAGATTGTACTAGAATTGTATTATTATGCTACTCTGATTCTGATTCATTGTTTAAATATTTTAATATTAAAATAATATGAAATAATATTATTTTATAACAGATCAGATTCCCATGGATCAAACTATTCCACTAAACAATGGTAAGATATTATCTTTCTTGATATACTGTATATTAACACCTGCCTTTTGTGAATGTATGAGATGTGGCTTCATTCAATTTATCCATTTCTGTTAAAGCCAGAATTGTTTATTTGTCCAAATAATTAGAGTTATGTCCTGGATATGAAATACTGGATTACTGCCATTCTATCCATTGGTAGGAGAAGGTACAGACTTAGTCCAAATCACAATCTTTCTAGCAATTAACTAAATGACCATTGCAAGTAATGCTACGGAGAATGGAAACCTGATGTCACAGTGCAATGCATTGTGGGATTTTAGGATACAGGGACATGGACAAAAAAAGAAAGAATACACCTGTTATTCCACAAAGAACAATTAACAGGGACAATCTGTATTTGTATAACAATTTCCAATACTTAAACTGAAATCAGAATCCTGACCATTGAGAGCCAAAATGTATAAACTGCTAGAAAAAAACCAAAAAAACTCTGATGTAATTGACACGTTTCATTGAATTAAGTGTGATTATTGTTTGAGCAGGTCGAGTTCTTGAGGAAGAAGATGATAACCCAAAAAATAATGGTAAGATATTCTATTACTTTATGCACTGAATCTCTGTGTGTTTGAGTACAAATCAGATTTACATGTTTTTCTTCAGCAGATGAGGAAATGCCTGACCAGGGGAGAGATTTACCAGATGGTAAGTTACAGTAAAACAATGTGAATGTTCATTGTCTATTACATGTGATCATAATTAACAAAAATATTATTATTCAAACAGGTCAGGAAGAATGTGGTCCATTCATTGATGGTAAGATATTGAGTGTCAATTGTGTGCTTTTGTTTGTGAAAAAACAAAAACAAATCAGTCCTTAAAATACTTAGATCTGATATTTTTATAGTAGACAGATGTCTAATTAGGAGAGATATGTATGATCATTTTGACAGAGAAACAAAGAAATTTGTTTTATGCTCTAAAGTAATAAGGAATGCCACAATCAATATTACAGGATTTTGTGTTTATAGATGGTACTGTAGTGCTGAGTAGGTTTGGGAAACGTGTTTGTGCTCAAGGGCCTGATGGGCGTTTGATCTGGGCAACATTTGCATGCTATATTTCAAGTACAATAGCTTAGTGTGTGGAAGACATTTAATATGTTCACTGAAAAGCTTCCCCTCTGTTGTAGCTCTTATATCAAATATGATACTATAAGTTTCTGCCTAAGGTTTAATTATATTAGGAAAAGTTTGCAAGCTTTTTGGGACATACTACTTTTTAACAAACCATTTTTAACAGACTGCTGTGTTGCTTGGTTACATGCATTCTGTCATAGTTTAAACTGGCCTTGTTATCTAGTTAACAGCCTTCACATTTTATTAAAGGGACAGTTGACCCATGTCAATGTTTCCCAAATCATGTTGGGAAAATAATTATATGAAGTGTAATTGGATGTTTAGTTTGCATTCCATTTGATTGCATCGAGAATGAGGTTTATGACCTATACTGCAACCAGCCAGCAGTGAAATAAGAGTGATATTTAAGATGGATATTATGTGAATTGGGACGAAGCATCTAAATTTCACCAAGTTCCACTTCCATTAAAGGTGTCATGCATCAAATTGTTCCTTGTTTGTAAACGAATGCACTGTAAAATGAAGTGAACAAAGGACCGAGTTCTTACTAACACAGTCTTGAACTTCATTAAAAATAAAAGTATTAATTCACTCTTTCCTAATGATGGGATCAGAAGGAAGGTGATGCAAAGGCTGTTTCCACAGCTTAGCACTGCACAGCATCTTGTTTCTGTGTGGACCTGTGTTTGCCTCTCATTATTTAAACTACATGCGTGAATCGGTGGGCGGGGCTAAACTGGCAGCGATGTAGATGCAGGCGTTGATCTTCTTCTGCAGAGGCGGTGTTTAGCCACACTATTACATCATAGAGTAGAACATTCCACAAGCTGTGGTTTTAGCAGACTACCTTCAATATAAGCTGTTTTTAGACTAACAACAAAGTTTTGAGTTCTGAAACTTACAGAATGTTTTTATAGTACAATGACCTCTTATATGTCAAAAGATCAAAGGAATTTTGGTTTCTCAGTTCTTGACCCCTTTAATTACAATTCAACTTTCTGCATGTTGTGGCCAATTCACTTCAAAATCACATTCATAAATTGTTCTTCAGTTCACAATTTTGGCCAACCAAAACCTTATTAGATATTAGTCCACAATTTCTTTGTATGATTGTCTGAGGTCAGACATTACCTTAAACTAAATAAAAGTTTACTATGAAAATAAATCTAAGCAAAAATAAAAAGGAAAGAAAGTACAATGTAATTGACATTGTTCATTGAATTAGGTGTGATTATTGTTTGAACAGGTCCAGTTCTTGGGGAAGACATTGATAACCCAAATAACGGTAAGATACTGTATTACTGTGTGCACTCAATCTCTGTGCATTTGAGTACAAATCAGATTTACATCTTTGTTGTCTGCAGATGAGGAAATTCCTGAGCAGCAGAGAGATTTACCAGATGGTAAGTTAATGTAAAATTTTAATTTAATTTGCATTGTCCATTAAATGTAATCACAATTAACAAAAATGTGATTATATTGTTCAAACAGGTCAGGAAGAATGTGATCCACTTAAGGGTAAGAATTAAATGATACACCTCCATTACACCATGAACAGTGAGAAACTTTACCGTACATAAATCTCAGGTTGGAATCTACCCTGACTCATTGATTTAGATGTTTGACAACCTGAAGTTTGCCCTAATGTTAAACAGCATATCTGTTTTGTTTTATATTCAACAATTCAAACACTTCTGTGAAATGTTTTTTCTTGAAAAGATTGTGCTAGCTTTGCTTAAATTGAAAAAACAAACTATGTTTAACTCATCCTGAAAAACATTTTCTTTCTTCAGATATGTTTCATTCTGAACCAGATCAAATGAAGAAAATAAAAGTGAAGCAGGGAGAAACTGTCACTCTAAAGAGTGGTGTTACTGTCATTCAGAGAGATGTTCGGCTACGGTGGAAATATGCTGATTCCAGAGTATCTGAATCCACAACCTTATTTAGTGTCATCGCTGTATGCGATAAAAGGACCGATAGGTTCTTAGTAAAGGAAGGTCCTGGAGGGAAATTCAAAGACCGACTACAGCTGGACCGTCAGACTGGAAATCTCACCATCAAGAACATGAGAGTCAAAGACACTGGGCAATTTAAAGTAGAGATCAAGAGCATCACCAATCCACTTACAAAAACAATCAAAGTCAATGTCCGTGGTGAGAAGCTTAAGTATTTATGTGTTTGAAATGTTTCTCTTTGTCCAACTCCCATTCTGACTCCTATTCAAACACTCACTGTGTTTGAGCCTAGGCAGTTATTATAGCCTTAGTATTAGTAATAATAAATATAACACATTTTAGAATATGTTTCTCTCTTAAACACTTCACTTAAAACACAGTAGTAGTGTTTTAATAGCCACATCTCCAAATAAATGGTAAATGCATGCCTGTCTGTGTATAATTGTAATGTAATAGTTTAATTTGCCATACAGTGCAGTTTAACACTGTTCCCATCTCTGTTGTTTACCCTGTGATTCTGTTACTTTACAGCTCCCACAAAAAACGATTGGGATGATCCAAATGAAGCAAATTTGTCCTTGATACCAGAAGAGGACCCCAACAACACTACTACATATACTGTGGAACCGACGGACACAGATGAGGAATTAGTCATAAATGGTGGGGAACAGTGGCACAGGGTCACATGACAATGCCAATATGGTGGATGTAGAAAATATGGATTGTATTCATACTATTCACATACATACTCACAGACCAGACTTTTTAAATGGTTGAGCAGGTATTCATCAAGTGCAGAATGTATTCGGACAAACAGGTGCACATTGTGTTAAGGAGCTAAAGGTTTTCTTTGGCAACATACTTGTTAACTGAAGTATATTATGTGAAATAATATTTTGTAGATCACTCAATGAATGATCACTGATTTTTTTTTTATTATTTTCTTTTAATGTAAACATTATAGTTTATTCTTTTACTCCATGTTGGCTGTTTAACTCGTCTTTCATATTTTGGGATTCCTATGAGAACTGTTACACTAACAGTTGGTAAATGTACAGTTAACAGTGCTATGTGACTCTCTCCAAAAGATTCCTTTAACACTATTTGATGTTTTATGTTAATAATAGTTTAGAGAATATTGTTTGTTTGTTTTTTCATTATTTTTTGTGTACTGTTATTTTGAATCATTTTTGTTAAGAGTCCACCTTAAATATTACTCCAATAATTCATTAAGGGGCCAAGCACAGATGATATATGCCATACTAGTATTTATTGGAAAACATGGCTAATCTTTAATTGTCAATTAAAATTGTTAGTAGCAAAGCACCTATTGTTTAGTTACACTCCGATACATTATTATAAAACTATTCAGGTGCTCTTATAGTATGGTGCTAAAGATCTGTAAGTATTATTTCAATACATTTCAACTTTAAATATGCTAATCTCTGGACCAAAATGACTCAAAATGACAGAGCCAAAAAATGTATGAACCTCATATTGTACATAAATGGTATCAGGGTTTGTTTGCATCTTAGAAAATAATTTGGGAGTGACATACTGCCATTAATGTTGATATTAATTTGTAATGTGAGTATGTTGTGATATATACTGCATTTTTAATATTCAGTCCAGCATTTATTACCTACTGTGATATTTGAGACACTCTTTGTAAATTCACTGTGAAAACACTTAGGATTATTAAGAAATGTGAAATATTTTAGTGACTAATAAAACTTGACTTATGAAATGTTGTGTGCTTTCAATGCTTTATATGTTGATTAATACGCAAAATGTACTTCAGGTCAGGTCAGCCGGTCATCATCCCCAACTAAACCCTGAAGGTATTAGCGAAGGAAAATCTTTCAAATCATATAATAGCTATCGAGAAAGATTCCCCTCATTCCCAAATTAATGTGTATGACAATTTAAAGAGATAGTAGGCCTACACTAAAAAATGAAAAGCATTTACTCCTCCTCAGGGTTGTGTTTCCCCAAAGCAACTGTGGTTGCAAGTTCTTTTGTTACCAATAGAGTTCAATGGAACTAACGACCATAGTTAGCTAACAATCCTTTTGGGAAACGCATCCCTGTATGTTTGTTTAGTCTGTTGAACACTAGTCTCAGCTTCAGAATCAGTCAAACGGCCTCATGGGTGGGCCTTGGCCAATGAAAGCTGCCATGGATTCCAGACCTTCAGTCATCAGTCTGAAGGTCTGGCAATGCGATACTAGTTGAACACCAAAGAAGATATTTTCAAGAAAAGAATGTGGGTAACCAAGCAGTATTATTCCCCACTGACTTCCATATATATATATATATATATATATATATATATATATATATATATGTTTGGAATATAAGTGTATGGAATATTCTTCTTTTGTGTTCAGCATTTGAAAACTGTACAGTGTTTCATGTACTTATGTGATTGTTGTAGCCCTTTTCTGCCCTCAGCCAGTTGTACTTTGTCTGCCATTTTCTATGAGGCTCGAGAAGCTGTAGCGACAATAATGTTTTGTAAGCAATGCAGAGAATTTGTACTTGGATGTAGAAGTGAACATAAGAGAAATCATCAGAGGATGTACTAGTGGATTAGTTTTGTTCTTGATGGTGCACCACTGAATAAACCTAAATTCGTTTATGTCTGCGCAAGTCATTTTCCTCCAGACTGTTTTCTGAATGAGGGACAATTCAAGCCACGTTTTTGCTAAAAAGTTAAAACTCAAGATGGATCTGTACCCACTGTTCGTGATCCAGGTGCACCTCCAGAATAAGTAAGTCTCAAACTTTATGGCCTGCATGGTTGGTTTCACAGATAGGGTTTAGATTAAGTCAGGATTAGACCATCGTTCAATTAGGACAATTAAGTAGTTTTTATAAACGTGCCTTAGAAAAAAAAAGTGCATTTTGAGACAAATCAATGGCATTGACATATTTTAAGATATGTCAGTATATGTTTCTAGTTACAAGTCAGTACAGTAGTAGTTTCTAGTCAGTACATTTAGTTAAAAAAGCCCAGACATGCATTTTAGTCTGGGACTAGGATTAACACGAGGGACACAAATCAAGAATTACATTGAAAATCCCTGCACTTCAGCACTTCCTTCACACGATCCACAAAACTGTAGCTACAGCATAACTTCAAACCTAACAAAACTGACACTTTAGTCGCAAACAGGTCCACCTGTGCCTGGCCAAACACTCTCCATATCTGCTTCACCACCTCGGGGCCTCGGCCCGTCTCGACAGAACGTCTGCTCCCACATTGAGATGCCCAGGAATGTGCACTGCTCTTAATGCCCTGGGACCACACAAGGATCTGGTGCGCCAGCTTGTACAAGGGTCGCGACTGCAGACTTCCCTGGTGGTTTATGTACGAGGTCTGGGAGGAAGTGTTTGAGTGCTCGAAGCACGGCCAGCATCTCCAGCCAATTGATATGCCATGTCAGATGGCGGCCACTCCACAGACCGCGGGCAGGGTGGCCACTCATGACCGCTCCCCAACCGGTGAGAGACGCGTCCGTCGCTAGTTACACGGCGACAAGGAGCTGCCAACACCGGGCCCTGGGACAAGAACCAAGGTTTCCTCCACATGTCTAAGGCACGTATGCATCGTCTCATGAACTTGAAAGTGCGGAGTGGTTTTCCCCTCGGGGAGAACCCCTTGGTCTTGAGCCACCACTGTAGGGGTCTCATGTACAGCAGGCCAAAAGGTATCACGTTGGACGCAGCTGCCCTCAGACCCAGCAGTCTCTGAAACTGCTTGACGGTGAGTGACTGGCCTTCTTTTACTTTCTTGACTGTGAGGATCAACTTGTTACGAGCAGGGGACAGACGTGCCTGCATCGTGGTCGAATCCCACACCACGCCCAGGTAAGTGGTCCTCTGTAATATAGAAAGCACACTTTTCTTGGCGTTTAGTCTTAACCCCAGGTCTTTCATGTGGGCGAGAGCGGCATCTCGATGTCGAGCCGCCGTTTGATCTGATTGAGCTAGGATCAACCAATCGTCGATATAATTCAGTATGCGGATGCCCTGAAGCCGCAGCGGGGCCAGTGCCGCATCCACACACTTCGTGAAAGTATGGGGTGAGAGTGCTAGGCCAAAGGGAAGAACTCGATATTGGTAAGCTTCGGCCCTGGAAGCAAACCTCAGGAAGTTCCTGTGACTGGGGAGGATGGAGACATGGAAGTACGCGTCCTTTAGATCTATCGTGACAAACCAGTCCTCGGACCTGATTTGAGACACAACATGTTTGATTGTGAGCATCTTGAACTTCAGTCGCATGACTGAGCGGTTCAGCTGACGCACATCTAAAATGGGACGCAACCTTCCATCCTTCTTGGGAACTATGAGGTACCGGCTGTAGAACCCGGACTCTCTTTCGTGAGGAGGGACCACCTCGATGGCCTCCTTCCTCAAGAGAGTACTCTACTTCTCGTTCCATTACCAGAGCCTGCTCAGGGCCCACCTGAGTGGGATTCACCCCGTTGAATTGAGGCGGAGGAGAACCAAACTGGATTCTGTAGCCTCTCTCTACAGTATGCAGGACCCATGGAGACACATTTGGCAGTAGCCAAATAGTCTACCAAGGGAACCAGTCTCTCGAGACTGTCTTCTGGTGTACCTAGAGCGGCTAGCTCGGTGTCCTGGAACGGCACACCGGCAGGAGACGGCCGAACTAGCTGCTCTAGAGACCCCCGAAGGGGTGGCGAGCCTCTCAGTTCCGCTACGTTTCCAGGCGAAAGTAAGAGAGAAGCGCTCACTGTAGACCGCTGCGCCCTGGAACACTGGCAGGCTGCAAATCCTCACAACACATGCAAATTAAGAAATGTTGCAAATCCTCACAACACATGCCAATTAAGAAACGCTGCAAATGCTCACAACACATGCAAATTAATAAACGGGCTGCAAATCCTCACAACACATGCCAATTAAGAAACGCTGCAAATGCTCACAACACATGCAAATTAATAAACGCGCCGCAAATCCTCACAACACATGCAAATGTCCTTTCTTTCATTAGCCTACTAAAAGGGCCTGAATACATTTTAAAATATTATTCTTACTGTCATTTTTATTTTGACCTGGTTTTAACAATTAATGAAGCATTGCAAATTTATTTTCATTAACCTTGAAATTATATTTAGTTGAGGATATTAAATTAAGTTAGCCATCTTATATAATAACGTTAATCGTGTAATTTGTCATTATTAATCTAATAATATCCAAAAGACAAAGAAATCATGCAATCAGGGTGTTTAAAATAAACAACAACAACAACAACAAAAAACACTCACCTTTCAGTTCACCAGCAACTCAACCAATAGCCACTGCTCAATAAGCAAATCCCAGCTGGTCCGTCACTTTTGGTCCCCTTGAAACATGCAGGGGGTCCAGTAAGGGTCCAGTGATGTCAGATAAGCCAAAACCAGTTTTTCAAATGATTTCATGGCTACAGACGTTAGGGCCACAGGTCTGTAGTCATTAAGTCCAGTAATTTTGGGTTTCTTTGGGACGGGGATGATGGTGGAGCGTTTGAAGCATGAGGGGACTTCACACAGCTCCAGTTATCTGTTGAAGATCTGTGTGAAGATGGGGGCCAGCTGGTCAGCACAGATTTTTAGGCAGGCTGGTGACACACCGTCTGGACCTGGTGCTTTCCTTCTTTTGTTCTTCCTGAAGACCTGGCACACATCATCTTCGCTGATTTGAATTGTAGATGATTAGTTTAAAAAATGTATCATGCTCAGGGGCCACAAAAAATTTAAACTATCACAGAATCTTTTTTTAAAGTTGAAGACTGTAATACCATGGATGACCACCAGATAGAGTATCCTTAATCCTAGGTACCTGACCTGCCTCTCTGTGTATCAGAATGAAAAATAATGCATAAAATCAGCTGAAATGTTCTGAACTGTCAGTAGACTTTTACATAATTATTGTAGAAATGCCTTCGGCCGGTACCAGCACTTCTTTTTTTCCACTTCAAGCACTATGTACAACAGAAAGTGCTGTGGTAATACTGTCATATTTAGCTCTGCTCATTTGTTGTGTGGTAAATTTATGTAGTACTGCTACAGTACCACAGGACATTTTTGTAAGGGTATGCTAACGTGCTGCGTCAATGTTCATAGCGTTATTATTGATCCTGTAGACGTCAACAAAGGTTGTCATATGAATATGTCATATTCATTGTTTACTATTGTATTTCAGTTTGAGGGAAGCAGCCATTGAAGGTTTGTCAATGATGTTAAGTTCTGATGTTGGATCCCTGTTCTTTATTTCAGATAAACCACACGCATCCACAAGCCCTGTATGCATATGCCCTGCACATCTACAGTCAGACAGTCCAACTTCTGTCCACTAATAATCATCCAGTCTGTCAGGAGTTAAACCAGCTACAGTAGCGATTGTATATCTGAGAGGATGCACGTTTGATTCCCACTGGGAAATATCTATATATATTTAAACGTAAATTCTGCCATTGTGTGCAGTTTGCTAGCTGGCTAGTTCACCGCCTGGCCTACTGTATGAATGAATGAATGAACAAACGATCTAAAAAAACATTAAACTCGACGGAGGAAATGTGGGAATTAGGTTAAACTGAAACAAGGAATGTGGTGTATAATTGTGTGAAATGAAATGTATAATGAAAATTGGCCAGCAATTTCTCCAAGCAAATATCAAGAAATAGGTTGCAGCAGTTTGTCTTTTGCAAAGTCCACTATGGGACTGATCTCGAATCAGTGTTGCCAACTTCTTTCGAAGGAAAGTAGCTGATGACGTCTTGCGCTAATTAGCATATTCATTACGTCATCGCGTCATATTGCCTTTTACATTTGTTTGTCTCTGTGCTCATACTGTATTTTAATGCAGCCAAATTCTCAATAAAACTGTTTTCCTTTATATATTTTACGGTTTATGTTGTCAGTCAACGGGATAAATATGAAATAGTGACTGAAACGCAGCCCTTTAAGAAACCAGCTCTCCCTCCCAAGAAGTTAGTCTGCACAAAAATCATAATTTATAATCGAGCCGTCGTCTGATAATCGAGTATCAAATAATACACACAAGATAAAACAAGACAGTTCCTGTGCTGTGATTTCGGCTATATTTGCATGTAAAATTAGAGAAGTAACATAATATCTATTTGAACTGAACGCGCTGCTCCTCTCAGCCGCTCACTGAACAGAGAAAGAGGCGCGTGCGCGCTGAGACGCTTAGCGTCCGGGGGCGGGACATAATCGCAGCATTTATCCAATGGGCGTCTAGTTTTGAAGCACTGAAAAAAACTGTTCAAAGCAGCCCCATTGAAGTCAACGGACGCTAGGCTTCAACAGGCAAATACACTGATGCTACGGGAATATATGAGAAGGAAATCGAGTCACCTGCTATATGTAGCTGATTCTGAACGAACTCGTCTCTGAGATGAACGTGTTCTAACGCATTTTTAATCAATAAAATGTTAACCCAATAGTACATATTTGACCATTAATTTTTTGACATTATAGGGGAAGCCGAGCGTCCCTTGCAGTCTTAAAGAAATCCCCACTGTATCTCACCCATGATTCAGCAGTGCGGAGGACGTTCATTTCATCTGAATGCTACCAAGAGCTCTCATTGACTTCAGTACCCAAACCTCTCTCACTGTCACCCAGTCCTCACGTATCCTGTCATCTAGCCAATATCTCAAATACGTAAAGGCTCTCTCCTCTCACTACTGTTGATCAAACTGCACTGTTCAATAACCTGTCTGCACTCCTCACTCACAATGTTCTTATTGTTTCCTGTGTTATTTTGCACATTCCCTTGCACATTTCTACCTCCGGATGCCGTTAAAGTCATTGGCCATATATAAACATATGCTACTTACATACCTCACTTTATAATGCACCTTCTGTTTATACTTCCTTGCAAACTAAGTTGTATGTACAGTCATTTGCACTGAGCTAGTCTCTACCTCATAACTTGCACAAACTTAATGTATATACACAATTTTTATATTTATTTATATACTTTGTTATTTGCACTTCTGGTTAGATGCTAACTGCATTTCATTGGCTCTGTACTTGTACTCTGCACAGTGACAATAAAGTTGAATCTAATCTAATCTAATCTAATCTTATGATCATTAAAGTTGTTTGAATTGATCCTCCCTTCTGCCTTCTGACCGACACCCCCTGTTCACTACGATACCTTACTAGCCCTAATAATTCAGGTAGCCCTTCGCTACAACACACTTGTTTTGTGGCATCTGATTGGTAAGTTTCAAATATATCTTTATGGCTTAATGTCATATGGTCATAAAGCTGGCATGATAAAAACAGTTAGAAACATACATAGACCAAATACATTTTCACAAATGGCCCTGATTACAGTAACTTCCACTAAATGTTTCCTGTAATTGCAACACAGTGGCCTGGAGGATTCTTGCACCATTTCTCTTTTCAAAACTTTGTTTTAGTTCGGCAGAATTTTTAATGGGTAACTTCAGAAAGTGTTTTCTTCTGTGAAATGTAGAAGTTAATTTACTCCTGTACTTCATCTGTCCATTTAAATATATATATATATATATATATTAGGGCTGTCAAATGATTAAATTTTTTTATCAAATTAATCAGAATTTTCAGTGGATTAATCAGGATTAATCACTATTTGCAATTACACCTGAATCCTAACCATTTTTTTTTTCTGAAATGCATACCAAAAGATAAATAACAGGACACAGATACATAATTTTCATATTATGTCTGTTTATTAACACAGCCAAATAATGGTGGTTTAAATCAAGCTGAAACATACTACACACCATAATATTTGTCTTTGTAATGTCCCATCGCTTCCTCTTTGGCATTCCTCTTCACCAGGATGTACAATTTACAGTATTCAATTGCAATAAATGCAATAAATGTAGTCAAATCATAACAGTGGCCTACCACATTTTTGCACAATTTGAGTCATCTGTTGCGTTTTTATGTGGAAAAAAACATTTTTAATAAAACTTTTAAATCAAACCAAAGAACAATCTTTTACCTTTTCCTCCATTCTTTAATCCAGTTGCTCAAAAATCCAGTTGCTATCTACTATAACATGTTGCACTGAAACTGGTCTTTTTGTTTGAACATCACCTTTCAAATCTACTGAGCTTCATCAACTTGTTCACATTTTCTGAAAGTAAAGCTGACCTTTTCTTGTTCACAATGTGACCTGCAACTGAGAAAAGTCGTTCACAGGGAACAGTGCTTGCAGGAGTGGCTAGATATTTGTGAGATAGTGAGGCCAGCTTCTCATGGGCTCCTGAATGAGATGCCCACCACCTCAAGGGGCAGTCCTCCAATTTAATGGTGGGCTCTGCTCTGTACCTCTGTATGGCAGGTTGGACCTCTTCATCTTCTGATTCTGAATCTGAGCTCATTTGCAGAAGGCTGATTTTCTTCCTGGGTGGCCCATCATCATGTGTCTGTGAAGACCTTCTGGGTGATTCTTGTTGCAGCATCCCTTCAAGTGTGGTCCACACCTCTTCCCTGTCTGTCTTGGCATTTCAAGTCTTTGAAACGAGGATCCAAAACTGTAGCAATCTGGAGCCATGCATTGTTGAGCTGTTCTTGACGGGATGCTAGGTCCTCCTTGAACTTGGTCTTGAATCTCACCACATATGCAGGGTCCTCATCACAGGCTTCCATCTTGAGACGCAAGTGGCAGAGAGAAGGTAGTACCACAGAACAGGAGACATAGGCCTCTCCACCCAGGAGCTCAGTTACATACCTACGCACACAAACACACACATGCACACAGAGACAGTGTATTATTAGAACAGTGGTTATCAACATATTATTATTATTATTATTATCATTATTATTTTTTACATACATACTGTCACAGAATGACCCGTCTTCCCCGTCACTCATCACTATCACCTGTTTATTTCCAATCATCACCGGCACCTGCACCTCATTATCACCAGCCACATAAAAGCACTTCCCTCAGCTCACTAGATCGTCCGATCTTGAAGTGATGTTACAGGATTACTCCATGGACCGTCTCTGCTTCCTGACAAGCTGAGTATAACTACCTGCGATTACTTACCTGTTCCTACTCACCTTCTGCCTTGTCCTTTTCCAGTCCTCCTCCTCGTCTGTTCCGGTGGCTTGGTCGGATCCCCGTATGTCTCTGCCGCTCTGCCGCGGCCTATACCCAGGATCTGTCAAAACAGAGAGACAGATTGTGATTGACATTCTTATCTCCTTAACCTCACGAAGTGACACTCACCACGTCCGAAGAACCCACACGATTGCTGTTTGCTGTTACACCCTGTGAATAAACACCTTGTCATTTCACTTACCTCCTGTGTCAGACCCGTTCCATTACACATACATGTTATTGATATTTGACTTGGTTTAATTCATTCCAGAAACTAATCAAAGCAATGTTATTTGATAAGTTACAGACTGATTTACCTGCATGGCTCTAGAAGTGTCTCCAGCCTCTGCTGTTTATCCCACTCTGCTGCGGTCGGCAAAACGAGTTTGTGCTCCTGATTGTCCAGGGCTGCGATGACAGCCTCTTTATTTCTGCTCACGCGCTTGACCATTTCCAGCGTCGAATTCCAACGTGTTGGAACATCCTGGATCAATGGCTTTTGCTTCTTTCCCAGGCTGACTTGTTGTGCTTGAAGCTCCGCAGCATTTGCTGGGCTGTGCTTAAAATGACCGACAACTTTGCGAGCCTTGGCCAAAGCATTTACAAAGCCGCTGTCAGCAAGACTCACTGTGATACTTCTCTGCACCATGTGAGCGACACAGTTCATGTGTTCATAGCGTGTAAGTCAAATTGCGGCAACCATGTTGCGTGCACTGTCAGTCCCAATAGTTGTCGTCTTGCCCTCGATGTTCCACTTACGTGCAACAGACAGAAACTGTTCTTTACAAGCCTCCGCAAAATGACGCTCCTCAGTTTTTAATATAGTCAGCGCAAAAGACTTCAGTTCCCACGTGTCACTGATGAAATGTGCAGTTACGCCGAGGTAATTGTTGTTACTCACTGATGTCCAATGGTCTCCTGTCAGGGCGATATGATTTACTTGAGCCAAGACCTCTTTCCTTTTTTCTTTTTCGTTTTCATAGAGCTCGTGGATTTTCGTCATAACTGTGGCTCTTGATGGTGGCTTATAGAATGAGTCTTGAGACGCCACTTGCAAAACATCAAGGAAACCTGAGTCTTCTACAATGCTAATGGGTCTACAATCCTTTGCAATCCATTTTGCTATTGTGTTGGTCAAATTATCTGAGGTTGATTTTGTTAATGGCCTGCGAACATTCAGCGTGGTCTGGCGCAAACCACTTGCTGAACCTGACGGCCCAGCAAACGCATGTTTGGCGTTGACATGGTACCAAACTTCTTGTTACAAATCTTGCAAATAACCTTGTACTTGTTAACTGTACCATCATCATTCTTTTTATATTTGAATCCGTCAATAGGCCCACTTTGCTCACCTTGCTCCATCTCGCCTCTAGCTCCCAACCACTTTCCTGACTTTCCTGACCCGAATAATTTGTCACACTGCGCATGCGTGAAATGCGTTAAAAAATTTTACGTAATTAACAACAAACAACTAATTAACGTCGTTAACGCGCTATTTTTGACAGCCCTAATATATATATATATATATATATATATATATATATATGATGGATTTTTCCATATTGGTTTTTCACAGGCATTTATCTTTATTTTGAATTAGCTACATATTGCACTGTGTTACGTTTTAGGGTTGAAGGAAATGCCTGTAAATTTAACAGAAAATGTACTGGTAATTTTCATGCAGGACATTATCAGGAGATCAGAGTGGCAAAGAGGAATTATTCTGATAAGCTAAGGATCATCTTCCAGTGATCCTGATTCAGTGTGGAAAGGTATGAAGGATATCACCAGTTACAAGTCATCATCCCCCAGCACTCTGGAGAATCAACAACTGGCAGACGACTTAAATGAGTTTTATTGTAATTTTGAAAAATCACCCCACACCTGCCCTGAACACCTCTCCACACAACCATTAACACCTCCAGCAACCCTCCTCTCTCCCACACCTACAATTCAAATCAGTGAAGAAGATGTGTGCCAGGTCTTCAGAAAGAACAAAAGAAGGAAAGCACCAGGCCCAGACGGTGTGTCACCAGCCTGCCTCAAAATCTGTGCTGACCAGCTGGCCCCCATCTTCACACAGATCTTCAGCAGATCACTGCAGCTGTGTGAAGTCCCCTCACGCTTCAAACGCTCCACCATCATCCCCGTCCCAAAGAAACCCCAAATTACTGGACTTAATGACTACAGACCTGTGGCCCTAACGTCTGTAGCCATGAAATCATTTGAAAGACTGGTTTTGGCTCATCTGAAGGACATCACTGGACCGTTACTGGACCCCCTGTAGTTTGCCTACAGAGCAAACAGGTCTGTGGATGATGCAGTCAACATGGGACTGCACTTCATCCTGCAGCATCTGGACAGACCAGGGACTTATGTGAGGATCCTGCTTGTGGATTTCAGCTCTGCTTTTAACACCATTATCAGGGAAACCCTTCAAAATAAACTAACTCAGCTCTCCGTCCCCACCTCCGTCTGCCAGTGGATCAACAGCTTCCTGACAGACAGACAGCAGTTAGTAAAGCTTGGCAAATTCACATCCAGCACTCATACCATCAGCACTGGAGCTCCTCAGGGCTGCGTTCTCTCCCCACTGTTCTTCTCCCTCTACACCAACGACTGCACATCTAAAGACCCCTCTGTCAAGCTCCTGAAGTTTGCAGACGACACCACACTGATCGACCTCATCCAGGACGGTGACGAGTCTGCTTACAGACGGGAGGTTAAGGAGCTGGCTGTTTGGTGCAGTCTTAACAACCTGGAGCTTAACACGCTCAAAACTGTGGAGATGATCGTGGACTTCAGGAGAAACCCCCCTGCTCTCCCCCCACTCACCATCATGAACAGCACTGTGACTGCAGTGGAGTCATTCAGATTCCTGGGCAGCACCATCTCTCAGGACCTGAAGTGGGATATTCACATTGACTCCATTGTCAGGAAGGCCCAGCAGAGGTTGTACTATCTTCGCCAGCTGAGGAAGTTCAACCTGCCACAGGACTTACTGAAACAGTTCTACTCTGCCATCATTGAATCCATCCTCTGCACCTCAATAACTGTCTGGGTCAGCTCAGCTACCAAATCTGACCTCAGAAGACTACGGAGGGTAGTCAGGACTGCTGAGCGAATCATTGGTACAACCCTCCCCACTCTCCAAGAACTGTACTCATCCAGAGTGAGCAAAAGGGCTGGCAAAATCACTCTGGAGCCCTCACATCCAACACTCCCTCTTTGAACTGTTGCTGTCTGGTCGACGTTACAGAGCTCTGAGCACCAGAATGACCAGACACAGAAACAGTTTCTTCCCTCAGTCAATCCATCTCATGAACACTC
Source organism: Barbus barbus (assembly GCF_936440315.1). Lineage (NCBI taxonomy): Eukaryota > Metazoa > Chordata > Actinopteri > Cypriniformes > Cyprinidae > Barbus > Barbus barbus. Next base: position 5,159,894 of record NC_136737.1, on the reverse strand, counting down.
AACAATAAACGTGGAACACACAACTCCAATACACTATCCATTCACCACACTCACTAATTTTATCTTTATTTTCTCATTTCTCATTTGCACATACTGGACCTGTACATAAATAGTTGTCTATATTATATATTGTGTTTTTGCTGCTTTGTACATTGCCTATTTGGATATTTGTATATTATTCTTTTATTATCTGTGTCCTGTCGGCTGTCTCTCTGTTGCTCTGTGGAGCTTCTGTCACTACAACAAATTCCTTGTATGTGTAAACATACTTGGCCAATAAAGCTCATTATGATTCTGATCTGTTTTTCTACAGATTATTTTTTCTTACAGTGCATTTAGGCATGCAGCTCTGTGAAAACTTGAGAGACTGTGGTTTAAGAAGAAAAAAAAAGCAGAATTGGAGAACAACCCACGTCTGACACATACTAACACAGAAGTAGTTTTCATCTCTGTGAACATTTCTACATTTCTCCCTTTCTAAACTGTTAAAGAAAATGTTTTGCTCGTTTTTTTTTTGCTGTTTGTGCTTTTGGCATCTGGTTGGTAAGTTTGAAACATTTCTATGGTTTAAACTGTACCAGAAAAAAAAAAAAAAAAAAAAAAAAAAAAAATAAAACTTCCTGAAACTATATTTTACCGTCTAAGGATCCTTTCCACACAGATTTATGAGCTGAACTAGACTCAAATCAGCTCAAATACTCACTTTGGTCTTTTAAGAGGATCTTAATTAAAGCCAGAAAGAGTATTTCTTGTAATAATTTTAAAACTTCCAGCTTAGAGTTACAGCTTGATTCTTCTTCAGTAATGTTAATCTGTGACTGAGAAATGTGTTTCTGTTCTTCAGGTGTGTTTGCTGATTCAGTTGCAGTCAAGTCAATATCAAAGATGGAGGGAGATTCAGTCACTCTACAATCTGGTCTTACTGAAATACAGACAGGTGAACTGATAATATGGAGGTTTGGAGATGCAGGGGTTCTTATAGCTAGCATTAATAAAGATGCTAGACACTTCAACACATGTGATAATGCTCTTGGTGGGAAATTCAGAGACAGACTGGAGCTGGATCATCAAACTGGATCTCTGACCATCAAGAACACCAGAATCACAGACTCTGGACTTTATCAAGTGAAAATCAGCAGCACAAAAAGGACCACACTCAGATTCAATGTTACTGTCTATGGTGAGTCACAAGTACAGGTTTGATTCTTCTGTTTATTACAGTATATATTAGTCAAACTAAATTTAAGGTGAGATGGTTACCACTCAATTATTCCCTACATATTCTCAATTATATTTATTTCAGCTCGTTTGCCTGTTCCTGTCATCAGTAGAGATTGTTCATCATCATCATCATCATCATCATATTGTTCATTGTTGTGTTCAGCTGTGAATGTGGGTCATGTGAGTCTCTCCTGGTACAAAGGAAACAGTTTATTGTCCAGCATCAGTGTGTCTGATCTCAGCATCAGTCTCTCTCTACCTCTGGAGGTGGAATATCAGGATAAAAACACCTACAGCTGTGTGCTCAACAATCCCATCAGCAACCAGACTCAACATCTGGACATCAGCAACTCTGTCAACCATGTGCAGGTAGGGCAGTGCTGATACGGTTATTTTTTCACACAAAACACAATCACCCATATTTAAGCTATATGTGAACCAAAAAGAGAGTCTAATAAAGTGACAAAGAGAAATAATAATATAGGTGATGTCAAAAATCTAAGATCCACCTAGTGATATAATGAACACAGTATGTTAAGGTTTTTATAATATCTCACTAGATAAGCTTTACTTTCACATTTCAAATTTAATTCAACATTTCATTAACTAAAAATATCTGATATTATCATCATTCACAAAAATAAAATTAATAATTGAATGTGAATAATGTGAATAATTAGAAACTGATTCCTAATTATTGTGATCCAACATTTGCCTCGCATTTCAGAATGAAAAGACAAACATTTCAGGTGAAGGATAATCCACTTCTTACCTCTGAGACTGTGTTATGATCTATATGACCTTATTATTTTTATTGTGAGTATTAGGCTTATCATTATTGCTGATCACTGTTGCTGTGCTATGATAGTGTAATATTTGCCCGAGGGGTGAGAACCACAAAGGCATAGAGAAATAGTTATGAGAAACAACAGTCTTTAGAAACAATAGCTACAACATGCCACAGTTGTAATATAAATCTATAGGGAAAATCTATTCCTTTAACAGATTATCTATTATAAATTCTACAAGTTAGACACAATTTACCACACTAAATAAGCCTACAGTAAAACGTGATAAATTATAGTAAAGTTTTTTTTTTTTTATTATGCAAATATTAAGACAAATACAACACATACATAACAAATAGAACCTTTACAGGAAGAACAAAACAAAACAAAACATCACGTCTTGTAAAGTTTCCCTTTCAAAGATAAATAGGTGCATACAGACGAACAGCTAACAATAACTTAAAGTTAAAAAAAAACTTATACATCATTGGTATTACCAAAACAATCATCATAATATTTCAAAAATCTATCACTTTTCTTGTTCTTAATCAACTTAAGAGGTTTAAGGAAAGCATCAATTTCAAGTAAGAAATGTGGAAAAGAAGGCATCGATTTAGCGAATTTTTGTTTATGAATAAAAAACATCCCAAACAAAATACAAAAATTAAGTATGTAATTCACTGGCATACTAGTTTTCCCTTTATAGTAACAAATGATATCCTTTAACTGTAAAAGACTTTATATTTACCCATATAAAATAGTAAACTATTCCAAAAGTTTTGAGTCTTTATACATTGAAAAAATAAATGAATCAGTGTTTCATCCTCAATTCCACAAAATGAGCATGAATTGTCAACATCCATATATTTTGCCAAAGTATCGTTTACAGGATATATTTTATGAAGGATCTTGAAATGAACTTCTTTTATTTTATTTGAAATGCAGTACTTGTGAGGTAACAACCAGGCATCTTTCCAGTCTATTGACTCAATAAGAGAAGCAGTAAAATTTACCTCTAGGAACATTATATATTTTTTTTTCTGTAGAATTTGTCGAATATGCTTATTATTAATTTTTTTTGTTAAAAATACTAATTCCATTTAATGACAAATCAGGTTCTTTGGCGTCACTCTTACTATAACCTAAATGGCATTTTATAAGTTGAATTAAACCAGAAGGAATCGCTTTTAGGACAGCATTGTATTCTTTAAACGGTATAAGGGGAAATTATGAGCTGACATAAATTTCTCATAAGTCAAAAAGTTAATTATAGTAAAGGTGGTCATGAGCAGGGACAGATTATGACGCACCGGTGGACTGATTATAGCCACCACCACCCCCTCCAAATTGAAATTGTGCAAATTTTTTCTTAAATTCAAATAGTAATGGATTTTATCTACACTAAGTGAAAATATCAGTATTTTTAGCGATATGTTATTTACACTAAGTGCAAATAGCTATAGATTATATTTACACTATGTTAAAATAGCAGTGTTTTCTGATATTTATACTACTTGTCGCAAAATAGTGGCAATTATCTGCACTTCAGTATTGTATTACATTATAAACCAGTATGCAATAATAACGTATTGAGTGTACATTTTTAATTATTTTCATTCAAATTATTAAATGCATGCCATTTTATTGATACAATAAAGCCCTCCCAGCACCTACCCTAACCCTACCCGATACTTTATTTTCAACTTTTTGGTTATTTCTTTAATTTTTATTGACACTATTGACTTGTTAGAGCTGCTTTACAGCAAAAATATAGTTGACTTTCTGACTTTGCTTGTATGCATATTCTATCTATCTATCTATCTATCTATCTATCTATCTATCTATCTATCTATCTATCTATCTATCTATCTATCTATCTATCTATCTATCTATCTATCTATCTATCTATCTATCTAGATAGTTTCAGTCACATGATTGGCTTGAAGACCTGGAGGGCAAAACATCCATAGAACTGCAGCACAAGCATCTGTTTCCAAGCCACAAATATTTAGATCATCTTTCAAAAGAATAAAACAAAGATATGTGAACAAAATGCAAGTTTTGGCAATTTGCAATCCATATAAAGCATCTGCGCAATATTTCAATCACTAAAATCAGCAGCACGTTCTAAAAATACACTAAATACACTTTCTTCCATTCACCTGAAAGAATACTCCAAATTCAAAAGGATAATTTAGACAACTTTGTACATTAATGACAAAAGTCAAGTTGTATGTGCAACACACACACACACACTATTTTAGTGTCTATTTTTTTTAAAGGATTTGTAAGAAAATATCAAATTGACTGAAGTGGTGGAAAAATACATTATGGTTAAACAGGTTCTGAAAATCTAATAAGCGGTAATTGTTGCCGCTTATTAGATTTTTTATATTTATTCAGCTTTGTAAATTATATGTTTGTGTAAATTCATGCAACAAAGTTTTTTACATAGCTATCAAAACATTTTTATTGCACAAATCTGTAAATCTTTGGCTGGGACAGATGAACTGAAGATAGTGCAAGATGATGTTTTCAATGCTATACAAAGATCTGATGTGATTCAACTTTGGAGAATTGAATACAGATGGAACAAAACCCATTTATCACCATAGCCAGAATGAATGAACCAAACTATTTTGATTGCACTGGTCACGATGAGCCATTCAGACACAGAGTACAGCTGGATCAAAAAAACTGGATATATCACAATCAATAACATCAGACCCACAGACTTCGGAATTTATAAACTAAATATCACCAGAAATTGACCAAATATTATCATCTGAGGTTAGTAGCTGAAATATTTCCACAGAATAAAAATCCATCAACACTGAACAAGTTAGATGATCTGAAATGACCAAAAATGAACCAAATCTGATCTTTTGTTTTTTACAGATTCCTTAGAAAACAGAGAGAGACAAAGGAGGAGAAGAGACTAAATCAGATGAATGGAGAGATTACTGAAAACACTTGTCATTATCCTTATTTAAAATAAAATGTCTGCTTTAAAACAGGTGAAATGTGTTTGAAATATACGCTGCATGCTGTTAAACTGTGAAAATTAATAATAATGAATTCATTAATGAGGGTTTATTTGACTTTACACTAACGTTTTGTTATTTTACAGTCGATATAACCTGCTACCATTTACTCTTGTTGTGATATTCATGTTATGAACATTGCATGTCTGTTACATTTTAGTGTTCGTTTTAATATTTTGCTCAGTGTTATTGAACGAAACAGTGATGTTTGAACGTTTTCTGCTCTCTAGTGGACAATCTAAAGGTTGCACGGTTTCAAACAGTGATGTGTATAAGAGATTTGCTCTGACAGTTCAATTTCAGCCTTTTTTATATAACATTTTAATAACAAAAAATCTTGTCTAATGAAATGAATTGTGTTGTATCTCAAGTGCTATGACTGGTAAGTCTTGGCCTAACACTTGAATAATATCTTGAGCTTTGACCTGGTGGCTATGGTTGACTAACACACCCATTCTCTCTCTCAAATAGTTAGATAGTCGGCGGTGAACTGTAGCCTACTGGGAGTTTCTGACGCTGCAGATTTGCTATGTTCTCCATGACAGATCCCGTTGGGAAGTTCCATTTACTTCCGTCTTTTGATTGGATTTAGCCCACTGATTTCTCAGCATTTAAATCAAGAACATTTCGCGTTTCTGAAACTGATCGAATGCTTTGAGACTCTTTGACAGCTAAAATGGACAACTTTTACTGATCTTTACAGAAACATGGAGGCGTTTGTTTTATTTTTTGTTACGTTACTCGTGAATGGTGAGTAGATCTAAATGGTTTTCGAGACTTAAATATCTAAAATGATTTGAATATAATATATATTCAATTTCTGAAGTAATATTTTGATCTGTTTTATGAAGCTTAAACTCAAAAAAAGCTTGTGCTGATGTCTGCCCAATGCACAAAAGCACCATAAATTTGGACAATATTAACCATTAAACAAGACTCAGTGATCTCAGTTGGATTTGTTCAGCTTAAGTTTTAAAACTGTCTCTGTTCTGCAGGTGTGTTTGGTGAAATTACTTCAGTGTTAGTGATGGAGGGAGATGCTGTGACTTTATATAATGATGTTACTGAAATGCAGAAAGCTGATCTGATACTGTGGACGTTTGGATCAGACAGCACTCGAATAGTTCAGATCAACAGAATGGCCAATAAGATCTCTATATATGATGATGTTCTTGATGGGAGATTCAGAGACAGACTGCAGGTGGATCATCAAACTGGATCTCTGAACATCACAAACACCACAACTGAACATACTGGACTTTACAGATTTTTACAGATCATTGACGGAAAAGAGGTCCTGCCCAAGAAATTCAGTATTATTGTTTCTGGTGGGTAGTTTTTGAGATGCATACAGTTTGATTTTATTGCATCACATTATATATCCATTATAGACTTTTTTCTCTCATGTTTTCAGCTCGTCTGCCGGTTCCTGTCATCAGCAGTTACTCCTCAAACTGTTCTTCATCATCATCATCATATTGTTCATTGTTGTGTTCAGTGTTGAATGTGAGTCATGTGACTCTCTCCTGGTACAAAGGAAACAGTTTATTGTCCAGCATCAGTGTGTCTGATCTCAGCATCAGTCTCTCTCTACCTCTGGAGGTGGAATATCAGGATAAAAACACCTACAGCTGTGTGCTCAACAATCCCATCAGCAACCAGACTCAACATCTGGACATCAGTCAACTCTGTCACACATGTGCAGGTACAGCAGCGTTTTTTTAACAGAGCTGGTCATATTAATGTACGTCAATGCTGATATAGTATCTCTCTTTCCATTATAGCTCCAGATTTGTCTGCAGTTCATATAGTGCTGGTTTGTGTTTGTGCTCTGGCTGTGGCTGCAGTTTTGTGTGGTATTTATTATTACTGTCAGCACAAGACACGTAAACAGGCAGATAAAGGCGGTATGTGTTACTTGTAGCTAATTTAAAAGAAAAAAATAAGAGTGCAAAATATTCTTTTGTAAGAAAGTTTGCATTTACTTCTCCATAATTGTTTAAATTATGCCATTTTTTTATACAGATGGCCCTGATGGAGAGGAACTCGAGAGCCTAAAAAGTGAGATACAATTTAACTATGTATACCGATTCTTGTGTTTTTGATGTAGCTTCATTCTTTCTACTTAGACAATAAATATAATCACAAAAAAAGTTGTAATATTATAGCCAATGCTGGGGAAAGTTGCTTTTAAAAGTAATGCATTACAATATTGTGTTACTCCAAAAAAAATAAAAAAACTAACTGCGGTACTTAATTACTGTTTATGTAAAGTAATGCATCGCATATTTGTTTTTTAATAAGAAAAAAAGCCAAAAGTTATATTTTTGGCAACTGTAAAGGCTCTTTAACACCAAAAGTGAAACGAATAAGCCTCAGATTGAAGGAGGTGCCACTGCACTTATTCCCAATTTCTCCTAACGTGGGTACAGTAGAGGTATCAGTCAAGAAATGTGAATAAAGTATCTTGCATTACTTATTTGATAAACTAACTAACTTAAAAGTATTGCTACTTTATTAGTTACTTGAAAACAGTAATCTGATTACATAACTCGCATTGCTTGTAATGCGTTACCCCAACACTGATTATAGATAGGGATTACAAAAGATTTAATTGAATCAAGTTATGTTATTTTTATTAAAGGTGTAGTTCCTGAAAACAATGGGGATGTTCATCAGCCAAACCATGGTACGATACTGTACTACTGAATTTGGGTGTTTTGTTCATAACAAAAACCAACATACCAAAGACCGATATTTGTGTTTGTTTTCAGCAGACAGGGAATCGTCTGACGACAGACATTCAAAAAACGGTAAATTACTGTACAACTTTGTGTACTTTACAATTACAGTGGTGTCCTATATTTAAGTCTATGATTTTGGTTAAAACAGGTGCAGTTCCTTTATTAGCTGTGGAGGTAGATGGAGGTATGTACTCTGAATGTTTAAAACACCTGTTTTTATATGTTTAAAAAAAATGTATGGTTATGAGAACGTTAGACAAAAAAATGTAAACGTTTAAAACATCCAGTTTGTTAAATGTTTAGATTTTTTTCTCGTGTATGAGAAAACATTGAAGGAACATTCTGTTAATGTTACTGGAAAACTACCTCTGAGAATGTTCCCCGTTATCTGAAACCAAAGAATAAGGTAAGGCTGAAGAGGAAACGGGATGATCTGGTTTATATATTGTTCTCAGATGAAGGGTGTGACTTAGATGCAGCGTGGGTTGCAAACACACTCCTTCAAAAGCACACTGTTTTTTGAGAATAAGCCTTTACTATGTAAAGATATGCCATATTTTCAAATATATATGTCCGTTAAATACATTTCAATTGTAATAATATTTCACAATACTACTACTTACAAAATATTTTATATTGTATCACATAAATGCAGCCTTGGTGAGCAGAAGACATAAAAAAAAAGAATCATAATGAATCCAAACTCTGTTTTTTTTTTTCTCTCAACAATGCAATTTTGACTTGGTACGACTTAATTTCCAGAAAACTGTGCATGCAGGATCTGTGTTTGTGCAGATCAGCATTTACAACAGATTAATATTTGTGTTTTGTTTTCACCAGGTGGGAACACGTCTGTTCATGAGGGAGATTTAGAAACTAGTAAGTTGCACTGGATTTGTTCATTTATTGATGCTTTTACCTAAAGCTGTTCATCCTAAGTAAGGAGTAACTTGATGAAATACACAGTTATCAAAAATGTACAACCTAGTGAAGATACCTGGAGAGATCCATGTGGTTCAGTATGGAGTTTGATAGTGTTGAAGGCTGCATGAAGATGGATAATTGGGGCTTCGTCGGTGGATAGTGAGGTCGTTCTATGAGAGGAAATAGTAAACTGAGTGTTTAGTGTTGGTTTTTAGCATTCGGGTTACCTGATGTGGCAGCGAGGACTAGATGTGTCATGTAGAAAAATGGGGAAAAGAGATGAGAGGAAATAGACCAGGGGTTTTCAATCACCTAAATATTTATAATCATAATTTTTTTTTTTTTATACTGCCAAGTATGGTGACCCATACTCGGAATTCGTGCTCTGCATTTAACCCATCACAACTACAACACAGATTTCTGCAGGGAGCTATTATCACACAGAGAGTCGAGTGGTGTATTAGGTATCACAAATAATCAAACCTGCTTGGTTGGAGTTGTGGGAGAAAGAGGGTGTTGCTGTGTCCTCTGGGCAAATCCAGGTCTGAAGCCCAAAATGCTGATCTTTACTGAGAAATCACACACTGTTCAAGAGTCCCAGAAGAGGTGAAAAGAAACTGTAGGCTTGTTGGATCATGTTGCTCACGTACAGCACAGTGCTTCCTCTGTGACATTTGTCTGCCATTTAGATTTTTCTTTAACTCCTCTTAAGCCCAAAGTATACCTCACTTTTTACGTGTACGCGAGGGTCAGCATACATTGCGCGTGATGTGAATTTCATCATCAGAATAGTACGTGCACCACTGGAGTTTTGCACATACGAACTGACTTGTTTTTGCACTAATCAGTTGTTCCACAAGGTGGCAACACTGGCCCAGGCCGTTGTTTTACAGTAGAAAACAAAAAGAAAGTACAAAGATATTTTTATCAGTCATAACTTCTGGACAAAAATACAGCAGACGCTTGACAAAGATGATGCTTTCTAGAGCGCATGTGTCAACCGCCTGCGTTCACGCACTCTTTAAAATGGAGTAGACTATAAAAGGATATGCGTTTGAAACGTACACATATGCTATGAAGTATACTTTGGGCTTTATGCGGTTGGCCTAATTCAACTGAATACGCATGATACTAAATAATACCTGGGTATGTCTGAACTGCCATGTGTGTTTAGAAACTGAAATTACGAGCAAGAAATTATTGTTATATGGGCTGTAGGAAGTCGCAAGGTTAGTTGGACAAGATTTTGTTTTCATCCAAAGTTGTGAATAAAATTGTAATATTGCATGAAAAATTTGCGAATAAAACACGGTTTCCATCCCACGTTTTTCCATGGTCACTTCCTGAGAAACTTGAACAGAAAACCTTAAAATGTGCATCTTGTCGTTTCTTTCCAGTGTTTTTAATGCGATACCCCAAACTTTGCATACAAATACGTGGATGGAAACAATTCAATCTCCATCTGAAAAACTGTTTCTGTTTGTTCTCCAGGTGTTTTTCTTAAGGAAGATAAAATCACATCAATGCCAGTGATTCAGGGACAATCTGTCATGCTACACACTGATCTTACTGAAATACGGGAAATTGACGTGATATGGTGGAAGTTTGCAGACTCCAAAAAACGCAGTTGTGCTAAATTTGTTTTAATAGCTACACTGAATAAAACAAATAACGAGGTCTACCTATATGATGAAGCAATTCAACAATTCAAAGACAGTTTGAAACTGAACCACAATACCGGCTCTCTCACCATCACAAGCATCACACCTGACCATTATGGATATTATAAACAATACATCACCAGCAAAGAAGAGATGGTCATTCATACGTTCAGCGTCGTTGATCATGTGAGTAGGTCGAGTCTTTTAAAGTAGTATTTGTCTTACTAATAAAGAGAGATAAATATAGTTTTATGCATCTTTTTTGAATTATGCCGTCTTTGTCAGCATGTCATAATTTGTGAATAGTAAGTAACTAATCGCTGTAGCGGGGGACTCATTTTATTATCACATTGATAAAAACTATTTCACTATTTTTAACTTCTTTTCTTACAGAACCTAATGAGAAGAGAACGGACCCAACGCCTTCTCCAGAGAAGTTACACCTGCCCATGATTACAACAGATGACCTAGGCTACAATATATAAAGACTGGAATATTATCCGCATTTCAATTCCGTGTGTGTGTGTGTGTGTGTGTGTGCACTTGGATGGGTGAAATGCAGAGCACAAATTACAAGTATGGGTCACCATACTTGGCCACAAGTCACCTCCTTGAAAAAGTATTGAACACAACCTAATGAGAAGAGAGCAGACCCACAAGAAAGGGAGTTGCAAAAAGGCATAGAAAGCCAATACACCAGCTGAAATCTATCAGTAATTAGAAAGCAATCCTGCCCCTTGTCAGTGGAAATTAATACGAGCTGCATCAGTCCCAACACCTACAGTACCAGGATGATGAAGATGAAAAGAGTGGACATTTCAGCAAGACAATGATCCCAAACACAGCCAAGGAAACTCTCGGTTGATTTCAGAGAAAGAAAATAAAGCTGTTAGAGTGGCCAGCCAATCACCTGACTTGAATCCAATAGAAAATAAGAACTAAAGATAAGAAGAGGCCCACAGAACCTTCAAGAGTTGAAGACTCACACCTGAGCAATGAATGAGACTAGTTTCTCCAAACATGAGCCGTCTTGAAGCTCATATTACCAACAAAGGCTTTTGTACAAAGTATTAAATACATTTCAGTATAGTTCAATACTTTTTCCATGCCATTCAATTTTATTACACGTAACTTAATTTCTGAACTTATTTGTATTGTTTTCTTTGTATGTATGGTTGATTTAGGTTATTTACCGACATCTGGTGGAAATTTCAAGTCAACAGCACCTTTAGAAATATATTTACTGAGGAAAAAATGGTGGCGTGTATATATATATGTAAATAAAAATAATATATATTTTTTCAAATCAAAAATATGTTTGGTCCTTTGTATGTTCAAAAGATAGCACATATTTAAAGAAATGCATGCTGGTGGTTTGTAGATTATGTGCTGAACTGCAGTCGAATTGAACTGTCCCTTAAAATTGATTTGAATATGCATTGATATTATTAAAAAACGACGGATAAGAAAATAATGAGTAAAATGAACATTACCAATCCTCTTGACATACATTTTCACATGCTGTGTGAAGAAATGGATCAGGTTTTTTCAGCTCAAATGCATTGTCGTCAAAGTTATTAATGCAAATAGAGGTTATAATATTAGTCTATTAGGATTCATTTCTTTTAGTTGATAAGTAGCCTATTGAGTTGCATGTAGAATTGACTTTATCGCTCCTCCTACGAGAGGCGACTTTCACTTTGCAGAGAATCAAGGGTCTGTTTTTGTCTAAGAGATACGCTGTTTGAGGCTTATTTTAAGAAGCATCACACGACGTACCGACGGTAAGAAATTCAACAGTTTAATATAGCCTAACAGACCACCAGTCTTGCATTACAATACTGTATTATACCGTGTACTCGAAGGGTTTTGAGACGTGTAACATTGAATGTCTTCTGGGCATTTCAAACTTCAGAAGATGAGATGGCCGACATCAACTTGCAAACTGTGGATGCGTCACATTCTGATAAGTTACTTAATGCAAATAGTGCTAATTGTAAATCTGATTCGGTGTTTTGCGACAGATGTTAGCTGAAGTTCGCTTTTATTGTGAGCGCCTTTGTGAAGATTCCGCACCGCTCGCTCAACCCAACATGTCCTTTGGTCATTTGCTAGTTCGAGAATCTGTGGATTGGAATAAGCAAAGTTTGTCTAATGTTTCTAAAAGCAAATTCTAAAATCCTGTAAAGATTGACAGACATTTTAATCAAGACCGCATTTCCCCAATTTGGTCTTTTAGAAAGTGTATTTCTTGTATTAACGCCACAAAATAGGCCTAATACTTTACATGCATTTCATCTTGTGTGTGCTTTTCATGAGGGGACATCACCAGAGAAATGTTATGTTAGAGCGTGATCTAAACGGGGTGAGCGGAGCGTTTGCTTTGGTCGGAGCGCGCGCCCACAACATGCTCTAGTGACTGAGAAACGTGTGTCGCACGTGTTTGATTGATGCTCCTGAATCTGACAGGAAACCTCACAGACTACAACATGAACGGACGGTAATACTTTCTCAGCGTACTGCGCGTTGTTGAGTTTAATAGGCTGTATCTCACCTCAGTGTTGGTTGTCAGTGTACAATGTTGCCTACTCGTGAGATTTGGATTCGGCTTGTGACAAGTTAATACTGAGTCGCAACGTGGTAGGATGACACTGATTTATGTGTCTTTTCAATGGAAATCCGCCAATAAACACACTGTTAAAAACAAGACGTGCAAATTAAGTTTCGCGTCCAGATGCGTTCATTAGTTGAACTAGGACTGTCAGATTTTATTATTTATGCTATACAAGATGGCACGTGGGTTAGGTGCCTAATATTTTAAAATTAACACTAAAAAACGGAGATTATAAAATGACTTAAACCAGAAATTGACTGTACTATTCAAAAGATTTTAGATTTTTTTTTTTTTCTGTATATTATTTTGAGTTGGCACTAATAAATAGCATAACAAAATTTGCGTATAGGCCTACCTCATTGTTGATCACTTGGGAAGTAAAATGTAATTGTTCAAAGATCAAATCATAAAAAAAAATGTTTGTTACTTTTACAAATCTAAATTAACATAGGCTATTTCAAATCATATTTTGATAAGATATTTTTTAAATAAATGCTCTAAAAACTGCTGGGTTAACAACACAATTTGGGTTATTTTGGCAACCCAGCGCTGGGTCAAAAAGGGACGAACCCAGCGCTGGGTTATTTTAACCCAACAAGTTGGGTTGTGTTTAACCCAGCATGCTGGGTTGCTTTTTTATGGTTTAAAATTATTACATGGCTAGGCTAAAATGATCCCAAATCAAGCTAGGCATTAAACCTACAAATCTTGTTCATTTTAAAATCACACAAATAATGACTTTCAAAAGGTAAATATTTATTAAAAACAAGAGAAAAGTCAAAAAAATAACATGCAAGAAGAAATGCAGAAAAGTATGGCATTAACAGCTACAGAGTTTATAAATGAAGCATTGAACATTTGTTGAATATAACTTCTGATCAAATTGGACTTTTTTGGTAAATGTTATATATTGCATAAAAATATACAAAAACACTATTATACAATAATTGTACAATTAGTTAATAGTTAAGTCCTTTACAAACTATTCTGGCATGACATTACACAAATAAACCACAACATTAACACTGATATTATAACATTCAACAGATGCATGTGTGTGTATGAATGACAGCGTGTAAACTCTTCTACTAAAAAACACATTTAACATTTTGTTTTTACAAATTATACACTTACAGTTTATTTAATATGCCATGAATACTGATCATGCATCACTGTCAATTTTCATGATCTCTTTAGCATAATTGATGTAGTCATGAAGAAGCCCCATCAGCACAGCATCCAGGGCAGCGTCCTCCTTTAAAACCACTGTTGCATCAGTTTGGGCCAAATGTCATTCTCCTCTTTGACCAGCATTCATCCCAGTCACCGCCTGTTCTCCATCGGTGGCCTAAAAAGAGAAAAACATTTGAAAAAGAAAACATTTAATTATTAAACTATCCATTTTCAGATAGAAGTGCATCCACATCAGTAAGGATTGGTAAATAGTCTGTTTTATAATTTCATCCACTTTGTGTGGATGTTTAATTTCTCTGTCTACCACACGCTATAATGGCAGCACTAGTGTGAGGGCATGTGATATTGTTTAAATAAATATATTGTTTTCAGAAAGCTACTTCTTTACTGAAACATTAACACAGACATGACATTCACATACCTCACAATCTTCCATGTACGTGGAGGGCTGCTCTTTAAAGGGTTAGTTCACCAAAAAATGAAAATGGTCATAATTTACTCTCCCCCATGTTGTTCCAGACCCATACAAACTCAGATTTTTGGAACACAAATAAATATATTGAATATTCTCTTAAGCTTTGTCCTCCATTGCAAATCTGGGACCAATATTTTCTTCTGAACAGACATGTTCGCTATGATATAATTTAAGGTTTATTCATATATAAATATTGGAATGGATTACTTCAACAATAACTGTATTTATGAATCTTAAATACTGATTATCTAGACTCTCAATGGATTAACAAAAAATTATGAGAGAAAATTTTAAATATATTAATTTGTGTTCTAAAGACAGACAAAAGTCTTTTTGGAATCACATGAGGGCAAATATGATTTTTTTTGTGTGTGTGTGTGTGTGTGTAAACTATTCCTTTAAGGAAGGAAAACCAATAATGATGACTCTCCAAATCAGACAACTCCAAAGTTGGTTTGAGTTATTCAATGAAAAACACAGATATCAATGGTTTACATAGAATATGAACACGTAATCACACTGTTGTTGCATCAAAATGTGAAGTAAACAGACAGGAGCAACTTTTTTTTACTCTTTGTAAAAAAATAAAAAAAAATAAAAAAATTGATAACATGGGATTATGAAGTTTACTTGCCTTATCTTTCCCTCTCTTCTGAAGAAGTTGAGAATATCGCGTCCTCACACAAGCAGGCTGCTGTGTCGTTCCCGGCGCGGCCATTAACACACAAGCTCAACAAGTCTGAAATATTACATGAAAAACATTACTTATAACAATTATCACTTCATCAGCCTCAAAATAATGAAGATAGTCTTTATTACATAACGCTGTTTCCTTTAGGAAACTACATTCAGTTTAACCGCGAAAAATAAGAAACAAATTAACATGTAAATGTGTTGATAACCGTCTATTAACACCCCAAAAGGAGCAGATGATGTAAAATCTTATGTAAATATGACATGAGACACTCACGGACGTTATATTAAAAGTATCTCTTCCCTTCAGTAAAAAAAAAGGCCGTTAAGACGTTTCTGATCGAGGCGAAAACCGCATCCGCGTATTTTTCAATATGAGCTCTTTTCGGACTAATTTCCGCCTTCCATGAAACCTCAAAATACTCCGGGACATAAACTATGAATTATGACTTTACATTTTTAATCTTTACTTACCATAACGTCTTTCACTCGCTTCTTTCAGGCGGAGAAAATGGGGGCTTCTCGCGCTGGTGTCGTCCGATGTTGACGTGACATGCGTGCTCTTTCACGTCCGCGTTCCCAACCCAGGTTATGATTAAGACCAATTTTCAACCCAAAATTGGGTTAAAACAACCCAACGTCATACCCAGCGGCCTCAACCCAGCATTTGGGTTGAAAAAACAACCCAGCGTTTTTTAGAGTGTATAGAAAACAAGAGATGGCCAGTCCTGTGTATTATGCAATGACAGTTTTGATTGTTGTTATGTAACTTTTAGCAACAACAAACTGACCTGCCTTTAGCAACTTTCCTTGAAAATTAGATGGATTTGAAAATAAGTCAGCTTCACTTTTTCTGTATGCCGACAGGTTTGTATTAGGTTTGTTTGTTTGTTTAATTAAATTTGAAAAATTTTTCTTCATGGTTTACAGATGCTGCTTCATTTATGTGTTTGTACTGTTAACCGGTTCAGGTAAGAACAGAGCAAAGCCTGTCCAAAGGTTTGAAACCATTTTTTACTTTGTAATTTATGCTTTGTTACATTTTTAATTGCAAACTATCAGCAAAACTGTTTTAGTTCAAATTTAAATAGAAACATGAAACTGAGCATCTTCAGAAATAGTGTAATGATCTAAAATACAAAAATAAAAAATCAGAATTGCAATGCCGTCTCAAACTTTTGGACCTCACTCTAATAGTTAAGTAAAGTTATGCAATTCTAAGAAAAGTTGTGTTTTCTAGCCTCTCTCCATCAGGTAGTTGAAGGCACTGAAGGAAGCTCTGTCATCTTGAAGTGCAGTCAAAAAAGTGCTGAACTTGAAGAAAAACATCTGACAGTCCACTGGAGACACAACGACATCAGAAATGTATTCGATATTATCAATGGAAAAGCTTCTATAAAGGAACAGGACTCAGCATACAAGGATAGAGCAGAAGTTTTACCTGAGGAGCTTAAGAAGGGCCGTGTCATTCTCAAACTCAATGATCTTCAGCTCTCTGATGGAGGAACATATCTCTGTTTTGTCCCATCTCTGGGAATTGATCACAGTACACAACTGGTGGTCAAAGGTGTGTAATAACTCCACTTTTGGTCATCAGTTTTAGTTTCTGTGTGTTAAGTTGAACGTGTTTTGGTCAAAGCAGCTAGTTTTATAAGTGTACAGTTTGTTTTTATTGTTAATTGTTTGTGGGTTTGTCTTAACAGAAAGATCATTCATAACATACACAACTGCTCAAGTAAGATGCCATGGTACAAAGCTGGGAAGGACGCTGCACCTCCTAATTCCTTCATCTGGATTTATTGTACTTCATTTGATTGTACAATGATAAAAATGATTGTGTGGTGTAGTAAATACTGCAGAAAAACAAATGTGATTTCTACATGAAATAATTTAGTTCAGGCAAGAATAATAATAATAAAAAAGAATAAATTCAATATTAGTACTCAATTTAAGCTTGTAGAATTCAAAGTTTGAACTTGTGAGTCTATTTTACTTAATTCAGTATTTACTTTACCATGATTGCTGCTAAATATGACTCCATTCAGACTGGATCTGCACTGATTTTATTGGGTACTATATATAAAAAAAAAAAAAAAAAAAAAAACTTTTCAGCTGTATTCTTGTATTCTGTGTACTGCACTAATGTTTTTCACTCTACACACTGCGACTGAACATTGAAATGAGACCTGAAGATTAATATATTATAACTTTTACTGAAGTATTTCTTAGTAAAACATCATTTAAATGAAATCAATAACGAATGGAGGAATTTACGTTTATTAATTTGAGTTTAAAGTATTGTAAATAAATGAGTAGCTATAAGGGGCGACGGAAGATTAGCCCGAACAGTTCAACATGCACTTCCACTTCTTTCAGCTTATTGAAAATGCATGGTCTTTTATGACTTCAGAAGCTGTTTACGGAAAACATCGACTTGCAAACACATCTGTGATGGTGGCGTCACATTCCGAGATATTATTTAACGCAAATGTAAATCTGATTTGGTGTTTTACGACGCATGGTGCGTGTCTCTGTTTAAAAGCCAATAGAAACCGAAACCGAAACCAAAATGGTAGCGCAATAATTCTTTTTGCATACAAAATCAGAGACGTTGCACATTCAAATCAAGCCTACAGCATGCTCCTGTTGCGTTGTTTTCACCCTCTAACGAGTCTGCACAAATTGCATAAAATACGCTTTCAACAAAAACACATTGCACGTCTTTGCACATGTTATATAGATCTGAGGTTGCTAGTTACCTTTTCCTACGACTACTATGACGTAATCACGTTCTGTGCACTATGACCCCAAGGTTTGTAGCTTGCGGTGACGTCACAAGCCACGACATTTGATTTTCATTTGCTGTACGTACTATTCAATGCGTTTTATTAATCACTTTCTCTTTATCATTGCAATCTGTTGCTTCAGCTTTTATTTTTCACGAATACACACATATGCACCTTTACAAATACAAGCACAAGCACACACTCGCGTGCATAATGTCACGACTGCATGAAAAATAAGTACATGGACGCAGAGGTTTTGGCGTTACTAACGTTACTCGCGTCCGACTGCTCATCTGCTCCAGATTCTGTTTCTAGTGGGGTTTATTTTTGTCTATATATTTATTTATTTACACAAGAATAACTGAGATTTATTTTTCAATCAACATCGTTCTCAAAAGCAAAAAGTTGTCTTTTTGACCCCACAAATTCATCTGTGAGGCATGCCACAGGCCCCTCTGCATTATTCTGGTCCTCATGATGCAAAACGTAATTTACATCACAGACATCCAGCTGGCATTCTGCCATAGGCCTACTTTTCATTCAACAACATTCGTAACTCTTGACTTTAGTATTAAACACAATGGCTTGGCCACTAAACTGTATTTAGTCCTACCACCAAGCTATACTGAATAGACATCCACGCAGATCCAAAGTGTCATCGCTTCTCGAAAAGAAAGAGTTATTCTGGAAAATTGCATTCGGTTATGGCATTCTGGTCCAAGAGGAAAGTGGCTGCTGCATCCTTCCCCCTTCTAGTCAAAACTTGTCCATTGAGTTCTTGTGCAGGAATTAAAGGAGGATCTACAGCTCTCTATTCTAGTCAATGGGAAATGGAGCATGTTCGGGGTTACTTGTGGAGCATTCAAAAACTTGTACAAATGAGTGACAGGCATCTCTGTGTTAATAAAATGATATCTTGAAAACAGAATATCTGACACTGGTTTGAATTCTATCTGTCAGATCATATCATGCACCCTGCTGGCTGCCTCAGCCAATCACATGAAATTACAGCTTTTACATCGAGTATTTGTTTAGGTTGTTGATTCCATTTTGAGATTTTTGGTGGGTTTCAAATGCAATCTCATAGAGTTTATATGGGAAAGAGTTTAACACAATTATACAATGAAAAATTTCCAAAACCATGTTTCCCATGTGAGTTTAACGTAAATTTCCCATGTGCAAAATTAGTGGAGTCATATGAACTCCACTACTGCCCTCTCTTGGACATAAGGTGGAATTGCAGTACAGTTTAAAAAGAAACACCTATTGTCTTTTGCTATTTTCTCAACTTTAAAATAAAGACATAGGCCTATATATGCAGAATTGATAGCAATTCATCTACATCAATTTATTGTGTTCCTGAAAAAAAAGTATTTTTCATGAATGTCAGGCCACAACATTGTCACATTTTTATTGGGAGGCCTACATGTTTTTGAAATGTTGTAATGTTTTAAATGTTGCAGCCCAACTTGAGAAGAACTATACTGTAAGTCTAACTAATAGTAAGGTATAGTTTAACGGAGCTCCGGAATTTTGGCAACTGAACATTTTCAGCTGAAATAACAATAACAAAAAATGTAAATAATTAATTAAAAAAATATATATATAATAATTTGCTTTCAGCCAAAGTGGTTTTAGGGGACCGAAATTATTGACCGAAACAGTAGGCTAACATTCTCAGATAGATATGTAGGCCTATTATTATTATTTTTACTTTGTTGTCTTTATAGGCCTACTTTACTTTATTCATTTCATATGAATAAATGTCATGAAAACAAGTTTTTAGTAGGCCTGTAGCCAACTTTTAAATGTTTATATAGAAGAAACAGCCTAATTATATCATTAAAAGTTGATATTGTCTTATTTAAAATTTAAATGTACGTAGCTATAGGCAACTTTTTTTTTTTTTTTTATTGAGTGTTGATTATTTATTCAATTTGATTTATTACTGTTTTTTAAACTATTTTTGGTTTCGGGTTTCTAAATGAAAACTTTGTTTAAAAAATTTAAAAAAATAGTATTTCGCTGCATCGCTACATTTAACTTGTTTGTACTAATGTTGTTCTGTGGGAGGAATTAAAACACTTCAGATATTTTGAAATTCTTCACGATGAATTTCCTGCTATTTTCTGAAAAGCACCTCTTATAGGCTGTTGGTTTTTGATATTATCCGGAGACCCTCGTGGCAAAAGTTGCCAGAAGAATTTAGTTTTGTCAAACAGTTTCTAAAACATAAGCTAGTGATTGTTATTGACCTATGATGAGTATTTGACTTTTCAAATTGCAAAGATATATAACTGCAGTCTCAGCACCTGTAATTTTAGTAGGAATGACTGAAATTAAGATGAAACTCATTGTGAAGAGTAGGAAGTCTCGAGGTTTGCTGGATATATCTCAGGTAGATAAGTTTGATCCCAGTCTTAGAACCATTTTTTACAACCACCTAAAATGCTAAATGACAAAATACCCTAATAACACAAGTAAAGTTTAGTATGCAGCACAAGCTGATTTAAAACAGTGTTTCGTCACACTCCACCTCTGTATAGGTCAGGATATGTGCCTCAGTCGGTGTCCTATATTCTCCATTCCCTGCAAACTCAAGGTGCTCATTTAGCTTTTCACTAACAGCAATGAAAATACATTACCAGATGGTTATAACCTGCTGCTGAAAATCACATCAACTGTAATTGTTTAATACTTTCAGGCTTTTATGTCTTTATGTATAAAATATTTTTAAATAAATATAAGTTTTTGTACAGATTTGTAAATTGTATTTTATTTTCATGCTACTTATTAAGCTAGATTTGTCGATCATAAATGCTATATAGCAGGCAGCACTATATTGCCCCTCCTACCAAGCAGACTATAAGCGGAGAAGCAAAACGCGAATTTCGAATTTCTTGATAAGCAGCAGCAGGAGCGTTTGACGGCGTAACTCTTACATACAGGAGACTACAACATGTACCGACGGTAAGGAGGCTCTTTCAATCTAAACCACGCTATGCAGAGTTTAATACAGTCTAGACAATAACAGTCTATCGTTATTCATTTTTAGTGTATAATGTACTCGTGAGATTTGGAAACGATGAAACGTGCGACATTGCATTTATATGTCAATATGTTTAATACGCAATGTGGGATAGAACGACCCTCATTTTGTTTATGCAATAGAAAATATGCCATTTAATTCCTGTCATTGGAAGTTAATAATCACATTTTAAAAAGAAATAATTCAGAATTGGTCCATTCATCATTCATTGACAGGTGAGATTCAAAAAACAACATAACCAACCCTGCGCATGACTGGTTAAAGTCTGGACCAATCACAGCCGTTTGGTGTAATAAAACAACAACAGCAGCCAATCAGTGTTGCTAGAATTTGATTGAGTTATTTGAAATTGACTTCTGTCTACTGTGGCTGTTTGACAGGGTAGCGTTGCAAGGTTTTATTTGGATTATTTGATGATGGCAAAACATTTGGTAACACTTTAGAATAGAGAACATTTATTCACTATTAACTACGACTTTTCCATCAATAAATTCCTAATTTGCTGCTTATTAATAGTTAGTAAGGTAGTTAAGTTTAGGTATTGAATATGATTAGGGATGTAGAATAAAGCATTAATATGTGCTTAATTAGTACTAATAAATGGCTAATATTCCAGTAATATGCATGCTAATACACAACTAGTTAAGAGACCCTAAAATAAAGTGTTACCAAACATTTATTTATTTTGGACTTGACATTGCTGAGGATATTCTCTCTTTTTTTAATGTTCCTTCGTGGTTTTCAGGTTCAGTTTCATCTGTCTGGTGGCACTGTTAATAGATTCAGGTGAGAACAGAGCAAACATGATTTCATATTATAATAAAATCACAAAACATGTCCAGCATGATTTGAGATGTTTCAAAGAGCATCTTGCAATTCAGTGGATGAAAATCTGACTGTTCTAAGAGTCACATGATCAGTATCACACTTTACTTTGGATTCCAGACCTAGAAATTTAAAAAGTATTCAGGAGAAAAAAAAATCTTAGATTTTCAGGGTAGTTTCAAGCTTTTGGACACAACTGTATGATATTAGTGAACGAATTAAGTGATGTGAAACTAAAGCTGTTGTGTTTTCTAGCCTCTCTCCATCAGGTAGTCGAAGGCACTGAAGGAAGCTCTGTCAACTTGATGTGCAGCCACAGACATATTACATTTGAAAAAAAACATCTGACAGTCCACTGGAGACACAACGACATCAGGAACGTATTCGATATTATCCACGGAAAAGTTTCTGTAAAGGAACAACACCCAGCATACAAGAACAGAGTAGAAGTTTTACCTGAGGAGCTTAAGAAGGGCCGTGTCATTCTCAAACTCAATGATCTTCAGCTCTCTGATGGAGGAACATATCTCTGTTTTGTCCCAGCTTTGGGAATTGATCACAGTACACAACTGGTGGTCAAAGGTGTGTTGTAAAATCTCTTAATGTTATGCATTTTAAGTTTCAGTGTGCTTGTAATCTAATAAGTAGTTCTAAATAGTCAAACATGTTCTACAGGGATATATTTTTGCATGCCAGACAGTGCACATATTTTGGTCAATGCATATTAACTAATAGTTTTATGAACACTTCTTTCTTTCTTAACAGAACAACCATTACCCAAGTATGAAGCAGTTCATATAAGAAGCCATGGTACAGGAGCAAGGTTGGGAAGGACTCTGCACCTCCTAATACCTTTATCTGGATTGATTCTGCACTTTATTTGAACAGGCCTTTCTGGACATTCTTATTGTCAGTGAAGCACAGAGCAAACTAGACCACTGATTCCCAGATCGGGATATATATCTAGCAACATTCAGACTAGAGATGCACTAATATTTATGCTGCTTGTTTGTAAATTAAATGAATTACGCAACTGATCTTTTTCACCCTACCCAATACAACTGAATTTTGTATTAAAATGACAACTAAAAACACATTTAATAATAAACACGATATATAAGAAATCTGTAATGAATGAACAATTTTTGTGTTCAGAAATTGATGTTCTGTCCCCATTCATTTAAAGGTGATATTTAAGATTATTGTTGAACAAGAAAAGCAAGAATAGGTGGTCAATGGTACCACTGGAGCAAAAAATGAAGTCAGAAAGAATAATGTTTGTGGCCAGTACAAACTGTATTGTAGGAGAATAATTAGTCATTTCTCCATTAAATGCAAAAATGTCACTGGGGACTCAAAAACAGCGATACTAGTAGGCACATACAGTCCTCATGATGCAAAACATAATTTACATCATAGACATCCAGCCGTCATTCGTTCCATAATTTTCATTCAACATTCAACAACATTCGTAACTCTTGACTTTAGTATTAAACACAATGGCTTGGCCACTAAACTGTATTTAGTCCTACCACCAAGCTATTCTGAATAGACATCCACACAGATCCAAAGTGTCATCGCTTTTCGAAAAGAAAGAGTTATTCTGGAAAATTGCATTCGGTTATGGCATTCTGGTCCAAGAGGAAAGTGGCTAGTGCTGCATCCTTCCCCCTTCTAGTCAAAACTTGTCCATTGAGTTCTTGTGCAGGAATTAAAGGAGGATCTACAGCTTAAGTGTCTATTTAAGATGAATGAAGCCTTGGCTGTACAAATAAATCAGTCCACAAAACATCAAGGTATCACTCCTCATGGTTGAATTAGTCTTTTCCTGTTCATTAAAAGACACAAAAGGTGCAAGACTGTTTTCTTGATGCTAAAAAAGTAAAAACAAAAATCAAGCATTGATGCATGCCAATGCCTATATGCAGCACAAATCGGAGTCTTAAAAAGTCTCTTTAAAAATCCAATATATTATTAGTATGGAAAAGTGCTAGGTGAGACAATTCTCTTTATCAGTCACTACGGCAAGCAGTCAGCGCCAATAACGACAACCATTCGAATTGTTCTTTCAAGAGCAGGCAGCTTTGCAACTCAAACCTCTTCCTTTACGAAAGCAATGTCTGGGTCCGAGAAACGTCGCGAGGATGTCTGGAGCTCCTGTGTGCTGGAAGTGTCTGAGGTTGTAGGTGAGGGCGGGAAGAGGAGCTCTGTTCCAGCGGTGATGTAGAGGGACTGGATGCTGTCTTTGCGGCGGCCGGGTTGCTCGCGCCGCTGGACGAGGGTGAGGGACTGGGCTTTGCGGGGAGGGAGGGACTGTACAGCTGGGTGGCATAGGACTCCTGGGGGCAACTTGACCGTTTTGGGGATGATAGGGTGGCGACGCTGGAGCTGAAGCCTGGGAGAAGACAGTGAAGTAAGAGAGGGGGCGTCAGCCCATGTGCTGCCTCCTTGGGCCAGGGTGACAGATTTAGGAAGGCAAGCTGGTTTGGATAATCTTGGCAATACGATTGTTTGTCCTACAATAGGGAAACAGAACCAATCAACCCCCGAGCAGAAGAAAGCCCAAAGCAGAACCCAAGACATGCCACCAAAAGTCATAAAAGAAAGACAACATGCAGTGTCTTATTCCATCACCGCCAACATGCACATAACAGACACCTGGGTTAGATGACATCACAACCTACTACAGAGCGGATGGCACCGCCACCCTCTTTAAATGCGCCAGGAGCATCCCGTCCAGACCTGCGCCACACACACAACAAGGACAGGACCCACACATGGGTGACTACTGCAGAGGAAAAGCAAAGGACTGGTCCAAAACAAATGGAGTCTGTACCTTAATACAATTCCATGTCCGAACAGACCGTTCGCTCATCCAACAGGCTCTCAGAGCTGACTGACGCCTCAGAGTCAAGGTTCTCCTGATCAGAACCAGGTTGTTCTAGTTCTGGTAGCCTGCAGGCAAGGTCCTCTCTGGAACACAAACCAAAAAAAAAAAAAGGCATTCAAGAATCATGCAGCGTGGTTACTTGTGAGATTTCCTCTACATCTACATACTTCTCCTGTTTGATAGACTTGATCCGCTCCATCAGGTTTCTCTCAGCTTCAGTGTCTGAATCCAGGGGCTCGTTCTCAGGTACAACACAAAGGTCAGAAGCTGGCTTCTCCCGAATCTAGTGTCCAAACAGATACCAACTTCATCTCAAGATAATGAGATCGACTGATTCAAGCTCAGTCTCAGTCCTGGAGGGCTGGTGTTTTACAGAGTTTAGCTCCAGCTTGCCTCAACACACCTGCCTGTAAGTTTCAAGTATACCTAGCAAGACCTTGATTAGCTAGTTCAGGTGTGTTTGATAGGGCTGGAGCTAAACTCTGTAGGACACCGGCTTTATAGGACCGAGTTTGGTGACCCCTGGCATAGGTCTTCAAACCTGCTCCTGGGGACCCACTGTCCTGCAAAGTTTATTTCCAACCTGCTTCACCTGGCTTGTGACTTTTCTAATGATCCTGAAGACCGTGATTAGCTGGTTAAGGTGTGTGTGATTAGGGTTGGAGCTGAACTCTGCAGGACAGTGGGTCCCTAGGAGCAGGGTTGAAGGCACATGTGCTACAGTATTAACATTTTCATTTTACTCAAGTCTGCTCCCATGTGGTTAGTCTATGAAGTAAAAAGAGGGAAGTTGTAATTCAAGTGTGGCACAACAATCCCTTGTGGAGTGAAAATGAGGAGTGCTAGAGATGTTTCAAAGGTGAGTCAAGTCTGGAGGAAGAGAAAAGGTCTACTGGGAAAGAATTTCAACCAATTAGATGGATGTAATATTTCATTGTGGAACTAAATACAATTGAAGTCTGTAAGTTTCCAAGGCATGAGTTTCAAAGGTTTGTAGCAATGAAAAAACAGATTAACAGTCAAACCTGACTGCTTAATCTTTCTGCATGCTTATACAACCAAAAAAACAAATCACAGATTTGCCCGTTGTTTAATATTCAGCAAATTACTTTACGTAGCTTTGAAATTCATGCCATTCACTGCAATGACTACCCAAAACCAGCACACACCTACCACAACATCAACCTGACACCTGACACCCGACACCCTCTTATCTACAGGTCTAAATGTCTACAGGTCAAAAATGACACTAACACATGCAATGGATTGAGTTAGTATTAGTGAGGCATGACTTGTACACTGCATGCACACTGGATGCATGAACATGCCAAACTACTGGGGTTCACAACACCATAGGGACATACGTACCGCCACTTCTTTGTAAGGAGTGATAAATCTGAGAGGTAAATGCCAGCACTATAGAGATATAAAAACGAGAAGCAAAAAAAGTGTTGCGAAAATTACTCTCTGTAGGTGCCTTATGTAAGGTTGGGGACTGTTGGGAAAAGTGATTGTTCAGGGGAAAAAATATGGACATTTTTCACAGGCATCTGAAAACAAACCACTTGCAAATTATACAGAATTGCGTTCTGTTAAAGGACAGGTCAGTCAAGGTAGGTCAAATGTACCGTGTTTTGTCTTTTTAGCTTGAGCTGATTGACAGCCAATGTCTCAGCGTATTCCAGCTGCTCGATCTCCTCCATTTTCTCATTGTATCTCCGGATTTGTTCGTTAATTAGCATCTCCACACAACTGAAGAAAGGAAATGTTCAGTTTTGAGACTCCATTCAGTTTAAACAACACAATATTCTTAACAACCCTCTAACTTGCAAAGTGGATATGAAGTCTTTACATGGTGGTTTTGGCGATGTCCTTCATGCTCATGAGCGGGTCGGCACTGTCCGGACAGCAGAGAATGCAGGGAGCAAAAACGATGGCCAGAGAGTTTGGCGTCATTCGATTGCTCTTCTCCTCCTTCGCAACCCTATAATGTAACCAAATTGTTAACTTGACAGCTACGTGGTTTTGCACCAACAGCATGTGTTATGGACTGCATGTACTCATCTGTACCTGACAAGATGGAAAACGAGCCTCTCCAAGGTGTTGAAGTTGGCTGTTGGAAGCTGTTCCAAAACTTTGTAAATGGCTTGCAATTGCTCTTGCTTCTCAGGAAGTTCTGTGAAAGACAACAAAAGAGTTATAGCATGTCTAAAGGATACCCAAACGACAACAGAAAATGTTGTGGGGACCAACCTATGGCACGGAGGAAGTCGTTGTAATGCGTGAAGGTCATGAGAGGTTCAGGCAACTCCCTTAGCCACTGTTTGACCAGGCCAGTGACAGCATGGATGGGGTAATCCTCAAGACAAACATTCTCTGGGCCTACACAAACATGCAGTCATTAAACAAAGTTATTTAAAGTTATCAGAGTGGGCAGGATAAGCTACAAAAAAGTAAAAAATATGACTGTGAAACTACAGAAAGGTCTTCTTCCCAATGTGATATTGAGTTCTGGAAATATCTATGATGCTTAACCTGCTTCCAAGAACTGGTGTAGTGCCTTCATGCGATTGGCTGAGCCGGACTTTCTGTAAATGCCCTCTGTGTACAGTCCATTCATTTCCACGTGTTCCAGCATTATCTCCAGCACAATTGGCACAGGGGTCTTGTTGTTGACCAGGTTGCAAACACGCACACCAAAGTGTTGTGACCCAGGCTCATCATCACACTAGACCCAAAGCACGCAAAGATCGACCAATTGAACAAGATTTTGAAATACCTGCTTTTCCAGAATGCTTAGAAGATTGGATTCTTACCTTCTTGGAGCAGAAAGCAGAGCAGTCTATGACGATTTTACAAATGCACTTCTTATGGCAAACCATTTTGCAATCTGAAACAAAAATGAATCATCATACAATGTTCTCAGCCTAAATGAAGGCAAATCCATAGGGGACGTATAAGAGATACTCACAACTGCACATGTAGGCCTTCTCCATTCCCCAGATGTAGGAAGTGCACTGATCACAAGACTGCATGATGTTGACTTGGTAGTGTGTAAACACGTGATCTAATGGATTCTCCAACTAAATCCAGACAAAACATTTACATTTCTTCAGAATTCACAAAGCAGGGTCAATATGAATCAGTAGACTGTTGGATATAGTTACTTACGCTCTTATCCTTCTTCCTTCTCATCTTACGACCTTTGGGGGGCTGAAACAGATTTTATCCAAGGTAAATCAAAAGGATTACATGCATTCAAATGATCAATAACAACTACCATTTAAATCAGATAATGAAAGTCTAGAGGGTAAAAGGGCATGCATGAACTTTTACCTTGGTTGGTTCAGCCTCTTCTTTTTTGATCTCCGCTCTGATGAAACCATCCAGAACTGACTGGAAGAGATTAACCACCAGCGGTACTTCACCTTTCTGCTTTTCTCCTGCTAGACTGATCACTTTTTTGTGGTAGCTATTCATCAAAGCTTTATACCCAATATGAGGTTTCTGTAGGTAAGCGAAGAAGAAATTATTAACGAACTACAAGTTTCTTCTAATGCCCATAATACAACTTGACCCAGCAAACCAACAAATTCATGGATAGTACACAGCATATTTGCTCTATACTCTAGTGTTTGCGCAATTTTAAGGAGTGTCGTATTAGCTCTACTCACAGAGAACGAGTACATCCCCTTGATGTTTTCTCTGAACTGCATAGTGGCAGTAATAAAGATGTGCTCTGTTCCTGAAAGCTGCTTTCCCCGTGAGCGCAAATCGTTCACCTACACCGCATAAGAGATAGAATAATCCTGAGAGAATGCTTGTCAAAAATTGTATACTTTATAAACATGACTTAACAAATCTTAACAGTCTTCAGTCACTCATTAATTGATTGCACAATTATGCATAACCACACAATCAACTAGAAAAAGCTGAACATCTTGCAGTCCAATCCATTCTTCAGACCTGATTGCCCAGGAACTCATCAAGGTGGCGTAGCTCATTAGCATTGGTGATCACGCGGTTCAGCGAGGGGTTACACTGCTCAGAGGCCCGAGATGTTGAGTGACTGATCATGATGCTGGTTGTCCGAGCAGGTCGACTCGCATTAGGCTTTGAATTGTGCAAGCGTGATGGAGAAGTGGCTATCAAACAAACAAACCAATAAATAGACAAAAAATACGATGATCTAAAAGAATCATATGCTGTCTTTGCAGTATGTACCTTCTTTTTGATCCAAAAAGGAAGCTAGGCTCACGTCTCCATCTTCTGGGGTCTGAGCTTCTTTATGTGGACGCTTCTTTAGGATCTTTCTGAAAAACCCTGTTGTCCTATTGAACAAAAATGCACCATTGCATAAAGTTAGTTGTAGCGAGTTTTCTATTTTATTATTAATATCCTAGCAAAGCAGAAGCATAGCATGCTGGGAGGTCCCATTAGGCAAGGGACTTCACTATCATTGAGATTGCACACCTCCGCACAGATTATGGAATTTCAGGAATCTCCCTTCTCTCATAGCAGATGCTTTGCATCTATATAAGGGAGTGCATAACCTATGCCAGGAGTCAGACGTACGAGTAGGCACTGCTGATCTAAGCATGGGGCTGTATTTCCCATGAGTCTCAATGAGTCAGATTTTCTGCGTGACCACATTCTACTACAGATCTGTGCATTTTTTGGATGAGTCAAAAAGCTATTTACTTTTGGGAAAGATAGACTTGCAGATAAAGCAAAGGCCCGAAATATAGTCTATGCCAACAAGTAAATTTCTAGCTATGTTCAATTTTACATAGAGCTGCATTGAGAAATCTGTCAAAATGCAAGTCGTAACACAATGCATTTTATATAACATTCTCTAGGGATACTGTAGAGGATGTGAGAATAAACTGATCTCATCTACGATTTGTTCTGTCTAGGCTAAGCAATGGTTTGGCAACACCAGAAGGTAGTTAAAGTGGTAATACTGGTAGGTAGGACAGTACCTCTCTGGTGTAGATGGCTGGACAGGTGATGTATCTCGCAGGCTGTGGGTGTCATTAACTTTTTCCTTCAATGTGCTGGCCTTCACTCTATCAGGACCAACCTCAGTGCTGGACTGTCTCTACACCAAAATTTATGAACACAGCAAATGTCTTAGTATTATGCAGCATAGTTTAGTGTACAGTACCATAACCATTTTTGCTGATTAGATAACAATGGCATAGTGAATAGCCTGTCTCTGTCAAGGAGAAAGTTCCTTCTTCCCGTTTAGATAACCCCTTAAAGGAAGCTGAAGCGGGTCAATGCCTGCCTTTATTTATCCCAAACTGAGTAAATTAAAAAGTACAATGATTATTTACTTGGAAAACAGAATCATGAATGGTTGGAAAGACAGAAGAAATAAACCAGAGTCTGAAATTGTGTGCCACTGAATTTTGAGATTACAGTTTGTCACCCCGTAAATCCAGTTTTAAAGGCCATTGAGCTTTCAGAATTTGCACTGAATGAAGTTTTAGCCAATCAGAGCAAGCTCTATCGTTTATTTTTCCTTAACACAAGTTAAAGATATCTGCAATCCCTCACAGGATTCTAAGCTGTTAATCCACCAGCAGCCCCCACACCACAGATCCCAGGACAGCATCAAATTTTAGGCTGCAATACACCACCTCGAATGGACTCATGGGGGACAAAGGAAACGTCCAGTGCTCTGCATCCTCCATTTCAACACTTTTAATGGGCAAACATATACGTGCAAGGGCAAGTCGACGCCTGCGTCTTTGACGAGTTTTGCCCTGAATCAGCCAGAGAAGCATGATCACTAAAACTCAAGCGATTGTTTAAATTATAACCCTAAAGTACCAAATGTAATGAGAACATCAGATCGTCTGGTTGCATACCAATGGGAAGCCTGCCAGTCAAACAAACTTCAAGGCACAAACAAAAAAACAATGTTTTCCTTTGTTTACCATTGTGTTAACTAGTTAAATCAAGCCAACATTACCTGTGATGAAGCGCCCAAACCTATTTTGGATACATCGCCTAGTGACATAGAGATCCCACGGTTCCTGGTAAAATTGGGAAAACCAGACAGAAGGTATCGTCAGAATCATATAAGGAGATAAATAAAGATACACAAGAAGGAGAACATAAACCATACTGGAGAGTTTTGATATTCCTGTCCTCCAGACTGCGGGGTTGCACTATGAGGTTTTCTGGCTGGGTGTTGCTTCTTGATGGTTCTTTTTTCCTGTTGGCCTCTTCTTTGGCAAGAGCAGGTTGAGCAGTGATGGATGGGTCAGTGTAGCCATTTCTTCCAGGCCCAGAAGTAGGGATATCTAAGGGTAAGGTGGAAGGTCGAACAAGTTCAGGTGGAACTTCTTTGGCATCCCTCTTCGTCTTGTCTACTTTCCAAGACACAAAGGTGTACTGATCCAACTCTTTGCTGTCTGAGTGTGCCTTCAGCTTGGCGTCTGCTTTTCCTGGACTCTCCAGGGTTTTGCTCTTGATGGAAGTATCGTCTTTTCCAACCGAAGCTGCCCGCTCACTTTCTCTCTGGTTGTGCTCTAGGCCACGTTGTCTCCTAAGCTCCCGTTTCTCCTGACTTCTGGATGCTGGAAGTTTGGAGAGCGAAGGAGCTCTGTTTTGGCTTTGTCCAGTTGGGATTTCAGGAGATGTGGGATTAGCATGTGTACCTTCTTCTCTGGGATGTGCAGAAGATCCATTTTCCTTTTGCTTCTGGCATTCCTTAACCTCAGGGTGAGGACCAGCCTCCACTTGAGGAACCTTCTCAGAATGATTTTGGTCTTTTGAGAGATCAACTTGAGCCCTGCCCTTACTTTCAATCTCAACATCCACAGGAGCCTTAGGGTGCTCCAGCACTAGAGTCTCCACATCGTCAGACTGCTTGCCTGGTGCCGTTGGTTGCTGTAGTGGCGTCTTCTCCTGCTGCTCTGCAGCCTTCCGCTCAGCCTCTAAAGCAAGCCGAGCTTCCTCTTCTTCTTGCTCTTTCTTTCTTCTAGCTGCTTCCTCTTTCTCTCTGGCACGCCTGGCTGCCTCTTCTTCCTCTCTGATTCGTCTGGCTGCCTCCTCAGCCTCTTTAGCTTGCCTAGCGGCCTCTTCTGCCTCCTTGGCTCGTCGCGCTGCTTCCTCCTCCTCCTCTTTTCTTCTCCGAGCTTCCTCTTCCTCTCTTTTTCTCTTCTCTTCCTTTAGGGAGTAGTACCTAACAAGACCCAATCCAAAACTTGCCAAATCATGCTTAATAAGCCCACAATGTGCATTATGAAAGTAAATACATTTGCTTTTGATTTCTTGTTATTTTGTGTGATGTCTATACCGTTTGCGAGCTGAATGCCCTCTTGCAAATGCCTGTATCTTTGTGACAGATGCTCGTTTTTGTCCATATTCAGCTCTCTGTTTGGAACATCGCCATGCTGACTGGATCAGAACCGCTGCTTGGTAGAACTTCTCTTTGCGGTAGCTGCACCATGAGCGCTGCAAAGTCGATCAAATCAAATATTAGACAAAACGGCAAGAATACTGCCCAAACACAAAACAAATTTTGATATACCTGGATTAAGATGGCCGCCTCTCTCATTCTAATAAACTCCATCCTCTGCATTTTAGCTCTAAACCAATGCTGCAAGAAAATGATTTTGTGCATGACATCCTTGTGAAGGATGTCTTGAAGCTTTTGCCTTTCGAGCTCTTTGAGATACACCTGTAGAAAATGAACAATACCAGAGATAACTATTAAAAAGGCCAAGACTAGAAAAGTTGCCGATTAAACCTTTTGGGGTACTAGGAAAAATGCTGACCTTGGTTTTCCCAATCTGGTAGGTAGTGTGGTCAAAGCCAAGCCTGTGCAATAGAGATGATATGTCCTCCAGGGACGTAGCCTTCTTTGGCAGCAACACACGAAACTGCTCAGTAAACTCCTGTAATACAGAAATGAGCTTTGTTTATTCAGACAGCCAAATTACACACTCAGGTAAAATTTTAGGGTTAGCGGTTCATTAGGTCATTACCTGAAAGGTGTATTTGGCTCCATAACCTGACCGCCTGATGCGCACTGTTTCCAACATGCCTGTGTACCGCAGCTGCTGCACAATGAGTGCTTCATCAAAACACATTTCCTTCTGAACACCAGGGGGGGGAAAAATTAAAATTAGATCTCATATCAAAGATTTTGTGCTTAGATGAACAGCTCAAAACAAGACCAGCAATCTATATGAAAAATAAATAGATTAATGGACTTAAAATCAAGATCAACTTGAATAGGGTGAACAATGACATTTAATTTGCACCTTCTCAGCATTAGAACGGAGGCATCGGATGAAAAATGGTTCTGCCTTCCCCAGAGTTTCCAGAAGCTTACTAAGAGATGTCTACAAGATAGAGAAATATCATAATATTGAGTGGAAGACAAGTAGAAAAACACAAATGATGCCAAACAGTTCCAAAACCTAGTGAGATTTGTTATTCCTTTGTCTACTAGCTATAAAGGCAGCTACACAAACAGCTCTTCTCATGCAGAGCACATGGCACAATACTTTGATTTTAGCATGATGCCAAGCAAAACAGCATGTAACTCTAAATGTAACAGTGCACAGCGAAAAAATATTGGCTCAAATAATATTTTTCTATTATAATATTATATCAATAATTTTAAGCACTAAATGAAATATACTTGAAGAAATATATGAAATTACTGATTATGATGCCTTACAACGCTTCCACTAGGTTCTGGAACATTGCATTTGTTTTTAATCAGAATCACCAAATTGGCATTAACAGCCATGCTAATCTAATTTAGTTTTTTTTTTTTTTACTTGAAACTGGGCACTGATGCTGGGAGGACGTTTCTTCTTGTGCAGATGAAGCAAAGACTTGGTGGTGCGGTCATGGAGGCCCACTATAAACTTCAGCGAGCAAGAGTCCAACAGGTTCTGCCCAAACACACAAAAACAGAAAGTCAGTCTCTCACACAAAGAGACCTTATTTTGCCACATGAATGCCATGGCTACATGACGACATGGAAAATCTCATTCCAGCCTGAGCTGCAGCGGTAGAGTTTCAAAACATTTACCCAGCACCGCACATGTAACGGAAAGTCATAAACAATCGTGGCTAAACTTCACACTTTCACCAATGGTGATGGAAATGTACCAGCTGTGCTGCAAATGCTAACAAGTTAAAGGTGCTGTAAGTGATTCTTTTGAATTTTGTTCAGATTAATAGTGGCTATATGCTTTTATGGTGCAATCCCATGATTACAAACCATGCTGAGATGTCGGCCTGAAACATTAAACAGCCTGCAATTTGCACAGTGTCTAAGCAGTACACAAGAATTATTAATTACTATTAACTATCTTTGAGTTTTTAAAAAGTTTGCAGAGTACGCTATGATTTTCTATTCGCATGCCAAAATTTTTGCAATGGCGGGGTTGTTTTGATCTACTAGCCCAACAATCTTGACCATGCTGATGTTAAAGGGGGAGGTCTAATGCTATTTCATGCATTCTGAGTTCTGATTCGCAAATGTGTTAAATTGTTTGCTCCCGAATCTTTTATAAACAAGGCCCAGTTCGGCGCTGGATTTGCACATCATTTGATATTCAAAGATGGAGCAGTCCCAGCGATAAAAGGTCCCAGTCATGATTCGGAAATGCAGGCGTCAATTAAAACTGCATCAAATTTGCTAGTTGGCAATCAGCCCGCAAATGCATGTGACTCTTTAGCTCCGCCTACGGTGCGCCTCCAGGAACTTGGATGTTTTCCGAGAGAATCGTAAAGCTGTATCTTTCTTCTATAAATCTAATAAAACTAAAGACTCTTCGGATATGTAAAGGATGCAATACTACTCTATTAAAATAAGACTGGGCCAAACTGTGCGTGTTATATCCCCTTTAACATAAGCTGACACCTACCAATACCAGAGGAAATTACAAAAGAAATCTGCAGAATCCACTTGCAGTATCTTGAAAGTCAAACACCTAGACAGAACTCGTTTAAATATGCAGTTAGACCATTTCAGCAAGTGACAGCTTTACCTTGGGAATGAGTTGCTTGGTCTTGGGGTTCTTGTTTTTCCTGTAGGGAGGGAGAAAGAGTAGGGTTGATGGTTTGTTGAGAAGCGAAGGGAGATTACATGTTAGTAGAGTGAGTCATGCGTTGGCTTGTATGACGTGAGCAAACCTAAGCACTTAAGAAGCATTTTACGGAGAAGAACGCACAAGATTTGTTTATGCAATGGTGTAGAAAAAACCAAGTTCACATTCGTTTAACATCCCTATTGAAATCCATGGATTCGCAGTGTTTTCTGGGGTTAAATCTAGCATGTATACACCATAACAGAGATGATGGTTTTGAGGAGATCAGAACATCGTGGGAGGGAGGAATGATGGACATTTTTATTGATGCTCAACTAATCTAAGGCATTCCTACTTTAGAGGACAAGTTTACAATTTAAGTGTATTCGATGTCTGTGATCTACATAAGCAACCATTCTGAAGCTTTCCACAGCTCTTAAAACATTACAGACTCAATGGGTGGGTCTCATAAGTTCATGCAGCATGTTAGCATGTGGATACCATTCCAAGCTCGAGCGCTAATGAAGATTAAACTGCTTTCGGCTCATAAACTCTGCATTCCTCTAATATACACCACTAGGGAGTCATCTAAAAATAATCGGCATACTTGTTAGATGGATATTATGTGTGCAGGGTTAGGGGTGGTTGGGGTTAAACAGTAAATCACAAGGCGAGCCGATAAGTAACGGTGCATATTTGGGAAAGTTTGGGAGTAGGGAACGTTTCAGAACTAAGCTTAGCAAAGAGCCTCAAGCATTGGCTTCGATGCCAACCGAAGATGTCAAGGCATGAAGGGTCAGCAAGGTGGACCCATCCATTCCGAGCCAGAGGGGGGGTCAGCGGTCAAACTCACTGGAGGACGTGGCGCGGGAACCGCAGGCGACCCCAGGATTGCAGCAGCTTACGTGGATCTTCCCCATCTAACTGCAAGTCCTTAATGGAGTTGATGATTTGGGCATGCATGTCCCTGATTCAGCCCGGTGAAAAGGTAGGGGGAGGAGACAGAGGGAGTGAGGTGAGTTAAACGGGGAAGGGAAAGTACAGGAACCCAACACCAATGTTGTTAACCGACATTCGGAAAAGGATACACCCTCCACCACAAAAAGAAATCACGTACAATGAACAAATGCAGGCAAATGTGTTAAATTCTAAAAGGCCCTTAATTTGGTGAACTATTCCTTTAAGCTTCAGTGGTGAATCCATGCTGTTTTTACTCTGGTTTTGACCTGACGGGGTGTTAAAACGGGGGTAGGCACCCCACTCAGCAAAGGCCTGGACTCATGCACTGGTTCACTTACCACTCGGATCAGAACAACAGGAGGTCAAACAGGTGGGATTGGCACTGGGGGCTGGGGACGCACTGCTAATAGTGCGTCAACCAACAAGGAAGTGAACCCGCTTCCCTAATAAAGGACGCTTTATGGTTTCCTTTCCACTTGGGAGTACTTAGAAGTAATAAACCTCAAGGTCCCGACTGGGATTTATGAGTGCATGTTGTGGATTTCTTTGAACAACCAGGTTAAATACAAACTCTGGCTTGCCCTTTGATCACAAAGAAAGAATAGAGCTAGCTTCTGGATTCTGTGAACATCTGAATGTGGTATTTGAGTTTG
Source organism: Barbus barbus (assembly GCF_936440315.1). Classification (NCBI taxonomy): domain Eukaryota; kingdom Metazoa; phylum Chordata; class Actinopteri; order Cypriniformes; family Cyprinidae; genus Barbus; species Barbus barbus. The sequence goes on along the minus strand of NC_136737.1, from coordinate 5,123,306 downwards.
CTCAAAATACCAGAAACCCAGCCTTCCCGAGCCGCCAAGCTCTCCCTATCTGACCTCAATGTTCTGCTCAAGTCCACTTACTTCTTACTCTCATAACTAGCAAAGATGTCCTCAAAAGCCTCTAGAGGGCGCTCCTCTGAATGATCAAAGGAGAAATCAAGCATAGGAGCATGGCTGTAGAAAATAAACACCACACACACAGTCACTCGAGGGCGAAGGCCACCAGCAGGTGCTGATCTATGACCAGCTTTATTGACCGTACGGGTTAAACTTTACTGAAACTGATCAGAGGTCAGTAACTGAGGGGAAACCCTTGACAAACACCAGAGGAAACGCAAAAGGGACATTGCAGGAACAAGTACATTTATTAACTTGATAATTCCCACACAATATCTGTCAGGAACATGTCCGGGGACATATTTCAGCGCAAAATGAAATGAAGTAGTACTGAAATGTGAGAAAAATAATATAATTTAAATTGCATTTGTTCTCTCTCTTTAATTGATTGTGATTCACATAAAATGATTAATATAGCAGTATTTAAATAAATAAAATGTACATTTTTCATGCATTTGTCTGCTTTTGCAGAAAGAGCTTTAAAGCTTTGTTTCATTTTCTCCATGCAAAAAATATTTTCCTATTTTCTTCTTTGGATTTTGGGATGAAATATGACCTGGACATGTTTTCTTTATCGATTTGGTATTTGCATAAATGGGACTTAGCGCATGAGATTACTGTGAGAATCAGCCTGCAATGTGCCTTTGTAGAGCGAGCATGGTCACATGATCACCTGCCACACAAAGGCAACGAAAGGACAGGAAGAGATCAAGTTCCTCACAATAGTTCCCCCCTCTCTCTCTCTCTCTCCCTCTCTCTTTTTCTAGTCAAGAGCAGCCTGAGTCCAAAGCTTACCGGTACATCCTCTCAACGGGCATGTTGGATCTCTGCAGCTCTCCTAGAGGAACTCTGGAGTTTGGTCTGACCACACCTGTATGTCCAAACACACAAACACAAACATCATTGACGGCGTGATTTCAACATCCCGGGCGACACCCCACCCAAGATGTCTCGCAAACAATCTTACTTGCTTATTTTTATTATCCCTTCTTAGCCTAACCATTCTGAAATCCTACTAAATACGAGTATTTGCGTCACTGGGCAGCTTTCTCACATGCAGGCTATAAATAACACCTTCTTAGACCATGGAAATCTAAAGTTTTGGGCTAATCTGGAAACTAATGCATAATGCTGCATGGGTTACCTGCAGTCTTGGCTGCCCAGCGGCGCCCGGCCTCGTTGAAGGCGGCCAAAGCGCGGATGGTGGCGCGGAGGATTCCCCACCGGAACATCGCCACCGGGTCCATCCCGATCAGCTGCCGGATGTAAAATCGGTCACTGCTCCGCAAGAGAGCCACGATATCTGGACGCATGTGATCCGTGTTCTTCTCACGGAAATCCTGTTATGCAGAAAGTGGATATTAGCCAGTCATTGTACAAAAATTTTTTTTTAAATGCATTTAAATAATAAATAGTAATCTATTAAATAATAATAATAATGCTTATTTTTAATTGATATATTTATAAAGAATCATTTTTATTTTTGCAACCTTTAATAATTTTTACTGTGCGTCATTAAAGGCATTTTATAAATATCATCAACATGTTATTTTCATTATTTGGCCTCACAAAATAAAATAAATAAAAATATATCAAATATTAAATAATATTAATATTTATAAATGCATTATTTTTATTATAACTTTAATTTTTAAATAATTGTACATTGTATCATTAAAAGCATACTGTAAACATCAACAACATTTTATTTTTAAAATAATAAATTTGTTATTTTAAATAAAAAATATTTTTTTTTAAATAAAAAAAACAAAAAAACAAACACAAATAAAATAATACATTAAATATTAACATATACATTTTTTTTTTCATTTCTATTTTCATTTCTGTGTGTAAAGGCAGTTTGTAAATAATAACTAAAGTAATAAAATAAAATCGATTACTTTTTATTATACCTTTAAAATACTCATTTTACTGTGTGTCATTAAAGGAATTTTGTCATCAAAATCAACCATTTTTATTTTCATTATTTGGCCTGACCTAAATAAATAAACCAATAAATATTAATGTATAAAATAGTAACATATAATTTTTTTCTTAATTTGTTATAACTTTAAGATGCTAATTTACTTTGTTTAATTAACAAATTTGTAAACATCAACATTTTTTTAAATTTAATTTTCATTATTTGGCCTGACCTACCTACCTAACTAACAAAATGAGTTATTTTTAATATAACTTTAAACAATTAATACTTTTCTATGTGCTATTACAGTCGTTTTGTAAACAATTTATTTGTATTATTTTGCCTAGCCCCCCCCCCCCCCCAAAAAAAAAAAAAATATATAAAATAAATATTAAAATATTATAAATGAAAAAATTTAAATAATGATTATTTAATGAATTTCCCTGTGTGTCAGACACGTTTTATTAAAATAAAATTGCAAATTGTATTTTCAATTTAATTGTCTATTTCGGCTTAAAAAATAATTAAATATTTAATTATTTTAATTCTTATACTCCCGTTGCTTTTACCTTAATCTGGTATTTGACTTTCCCAGCAAAATGGAGGATGACGAAAGCTGGCTCCAACACTGGAGTCGACACAAAGTAATAATTCTGTTGGTGCTGCTGTTTGAACTTGGCCAGCAAGGTTTTATCAGTGGCGTGAGGAAAGCTACGAAAAAAAAAAAAATTATATTAAATCACAAAAATGGGTGCTAATTGTCGTTCAGAGAGCAATGAACCAATGAATGGTCTTACTTGCTCTCCTCATCAAGTAAATATAGGAGTCCAGTGGGCTTCTTGCTGATGAGGTGAATACAGCCGACGTTATCGGTGTAGTCGATGTTGTGCCAGGTGATGCCCTCGGCCTGATACTCCTCCTGCAAGCGGACAAAACACACATTGTAATCAAATCGCCACTAAAAATAAGAGTTGATGAAGACTTTTGGAGGTTGCGCCCATGGAAACCAGCCCACTAACCTGTTCAAGTTTAAAGATGTGCTGGTTGAAATAATACTGAAGCTGCTCGTTGGCGTAGTTGATGCAGAATTGTTCAAAGCTGTTGGTCTCAAAGTCTTCGAAGCCAAAGATATCAAGCACACCAATAGATAAACACTGAAATAATGGAGAAACGACATGATTATGGGACTTTGAATATCTTTAATGCAGATTATGATCGTTGTGGTTTCATTTGTCGTACCGAAACGGACTCCTCCATGTCTTTCTTATTCAGCAGCGCGTGATTGATCCGCAGGACGATCCAGTCGAACAGGGCGCTGTACAGTGACTTGGCCATGGAGTCTCGAGCGGTGATCGCCTGCACAAACGACACTCGTTTAGCTACAGAACACCTGGACGCTCTGCTAAAAGCAGCGTATGAAAGCGGACGGCTCTAGCGCACCTCGCTGTGGCTGTAGGGCAGAATCAGCTTGTCGTTTACGGTCACCGTTTTCCTCTTGGTAAGAGCCTCCACCAACAGCTCCTCCTTAACCTGGATGAAAACAGCACAACACTTGTGAAATGACATCCAAAATATCCAACAAACTAGAGCATGAAAACCATTCGCAAAAGCATGAACTCATGTGATCGACTAAAGAAAAAAAAAAATATGAAGGAAAATCTGGTTTTCCCCATTCAATAGGTCAACACAATAATATTAACAATAAAGTATATTATTATTAATTAAAATTAATATTAAAATTTTTATATTGTACAATTTAAATAAAAATACATATATATTAGTAGTACAATAATACTATTTTACAATAAAATAAAAAAAAACTAATAACAGCAATAATGTAACATGACACCATATATAAAATTATATATTGTTTAATAATTAATAATTTAAGAATTTAAATATATAAAATATTTATAAAATAAATATTTTTATATATTTTATTTAAATTATTAAAATTAAATTGAAGAGATATAATACTGTTGCAATAATAGTATTAAACTGTAAAATAAATATTCAAGAATTATAATAATATTATAAATAAAACAATATAGATAAAATATATAAAATAACATACAAATGCATTCATTCAATAATAATAGTAATAATAATAATAATTATTATTATTATTATTATTATTATTTTATAAAAATGACAATAACTGACATTATTATTATTATTAAAATAATGAAGAATATTTTATTTTATAAATATTTTAAAGTTAAAAAATGTAAAGCAATACAGAAATATGACTGCAGGAGTAACTCAAATATTTCCAAAACGTATTTAATAATAGTAGCAATTACAACATCAACAACAACAACAACAATAATAATAATAATATAATGAAAACAATAGTAAAACTACAAATACTGAACTTATTTTGGCAGATTTCATTAATTAGCAAATTTGAAATGCAATTGAAAACATAGCAATATTTTTCTTCATATTCCCGTGGGTCAAACTTCAGGTCAGAAAATACAGAAATCTGCAGAAATACGCAAAAATCGCATCCCTAATAGCAAGTTTACCTTTAGCAGGTCTGAGAGTGTGGAAAGCACCTCCGGCGGCCCCACGTCCAGACCTTCCTCTCTGCCGGACGACTTCTGACTGTACGTCACGTTACCCAGATACAAGATGGCCGACAGGACGGAGAATATCCTACGAAGAACACAACCCAAAACGTCTCAGATACTTCATTTCCTTCTTCAACCAGTCTGAAGACATCTGGGGTAACAGTTTGACTCACTGTCTCTTGGTGGCCGGCAGGAAGCCGACCATCTCCATCGCCTGCTGCAGTCGCTCAAAGTCGTGCCGAAGATCGTCCGCATCTTCTATCGTAAAGTTCTGCTGCAACGAAAACCAAAAACCGTTGCAATTTCTATGCAGTTTTCATGCATAAGCTATGCTATGATCAGTAAACACTAGGGATTAGAGCCACAATTCTGACCTATATATGCATTTAAAATGTAACACATTTAGTACACCAATTTTAAATATGAAAATTCGGAAAAAGTGGTTTGAATTAATGATTTCACTCGTGTCATTACTGGATGAATCAGCATTTTTGAATGAATCTATTGAATGAATGATTCAATGACACATAAATTTAACAGTCACCTGTCGCCACCTAGTGGCGAAACAATCCAATCGACACAAATGTTATTCTCATATTATATGAGAGCGTTCACCTGTTTGAGGTAGAAGTATTCTTCTGGCTGAAGGAGTCTGAATTCGCGTCGCTCGTCCTCCGACGCACCCACCAGCAGATAGTAAAACACGTGGTAGTTCCTGTGTGAGGAGGAAAAACAACGATTTTTTGACGGTAGTTCCACAAGCTACACGTTACCCATGATTTAAAGTAAACAACAGTCAAGCTACCGCTTTGAGAAACTGGTTAAATACACTTCACATTGCTAATAAAACGCAGCTATGAATACGTTTGTTTTTGGACCGATTCATTTACATGAATCATTTGAACGAATCAGTTCATTCAAAAAGCCTGGTACAATTTATGTTGATATAAATGTATATATATAAAAAAATCCTTCAAAATGTATTTATTTATATAGTAAATTTTGATATTTATATATTAATTTTGAAGGTGGTGATATCTTGTTTTTGGACCAAATCATTTACATAGACTATCTGAATGAATCAATTCACTCTGAATCACAACAGTATTTATGCATGTTCATTTATAATAAAATATATTAATTGAAATACATTTTCCCCTGAACTTTTAAACTTTATTTTCATTCTTATTTAAATGTATTCATATATTAAACGCGTTTAATTATGTGTTCAGTTTAAAAGATGCGATTTCTTGTTTGTTCGTGAACCATTCAAATGAATCAATTCTTTTATAAATGTTGGTCCTATTTATTTACGGTGGTTTAAATTAAAATATTAATTGCAATACAGGTTTTTAAAAGGTATTTATGTAAATTTATTTCCATAAATATACATCAATAGGAGGTAAAGTCTTGTTTTTGGAACAATTAATTTACATGAACCATTTAAATGATTCATTTACATGAACTAGTTGAACAAATCAGTTAGCTAATTCATAATACTATTTATTCATGCAGATTTAAACTAAAATAGCCTCCTTATATATATAATATTTATACATTGAATTGATCCAAAATAAGGCACTTTCAAATTCATTTACATGAACCATCTGAATGATTCAGTTGATTCATTTATAACAGTACTACTTAATTATGCTTATTTAAATTAAAATACTCATTGCAATAGTTTTTTTTTCTCCAACCAAAGATTAATTTATTTAAACATTTATATATTCCATTCATTTATTCATATATTAGCCTCATTTGAAGGTGTTTCTGGGCCAAATCATTTGCATGAGCCATTTAAATGAATCACTTCATTCATAAATGATGCTACTATTTGATTCTGCTCATTTAAATGAAAATACTCCGTCTAATACAGTCTTTTTTATTCATTTAAAATGATGTCGATTTACTTGCACGTTAAATTTGAAGGTGGTGATATCTTGTTTTTGAATCAATTAATTTACACGAACCACTGAATGAATCAATTCACTCATAACTCATAGGATTTCCTCAATTCAAATCATTTGAATGAATCACTTCACTAGGGTAAATCACAAAAGCAGACGCTACTAAATTAATCAAAGCTATTTTACAGTGTTTTGAAGACAGGAGCGCAGTCACGGTATTGAAAAGCTTCGCTCGGTTAGCAGCGGCTCTATTTTTAGTCAGCGCTGTTTTTCAGGTTTTGCAGGCTGATGATCTGCAGCAGTCGTGGTGAGATGATCCGAGCTGATAATAATGAGGTTAATGCTGCAGAAAGAGCAATGGGCCGTCATATACTGTGGGAAACATCAAACCAGCCTGGTTTTCGTTGCAAAGCCGCAACGTTTGACAGTCGTACCTCTCGTTCTTCTCTCTGGACACCAGACGGGACTTTTCCAGCAGATATTTCTCAACCACGGCCCTGAAACACAACGACAAACCTCAGTCCCTGACACAACGAGGCGCTTTTCAGATGTCCTGAACAAACCCCTCAGTAGAGCGCAACAGCAGCCATTCACTCTCTGAACCAGATCTGCGATGGAGCACAATATCACAACCTTTCTGATGTTTACATACTTCGTAATATAAACAACATTTATTCATTTGTTAGCTGGGGATAATTTCATGACAATTATACACATTTTCATCTTATATAGTCATTACTGTGAAACTGTGATCGTGTATAGTAATGTACTTTTTAAATAATAATAACAATATTATGACTATTTCTTGTACTATTAAATGTGTTGATATAAATGAAAATGTAATATTTCAAAACACAAAATATTATTTGTAGTCTGTTTTTTTCTCCTAAAAAAAAAAGGTATACTACATTATTTACATATTAAAAGTATGCATGTATTTATTAACATCTACATTTATTTATACATTACATTATTGATTTAATAAATGTTTATACATCATGGTAGTATTAATGCTGATTTAAAATATTCATTGTATTACAGACTTTCTCCACTTTATTAATAACATGCATTAATCTTTACATTTTTTCCTTATTCTTAGTTATTTAATTCAAGTATTTATATATTGAAATGATTTATTATCAGTTATTTATTAGAAGTCGGTGTCCGAGTGTGTATCTGTTGACTTGCTGAGCGTCACTGAATTGAACTGAGCTGAACTCGAGCGGGCCGGAGGACAATAGAGGGACTGAGAGCATCCGGACGGCTTTATTGAGTCTTGGCTCTATCACACTCTCATGGCCTTTGTTTAGAGGAACACAAGTACAGTGCCAGCACACAGCATTGTGGGTAAATGACACCAGTGTTTGGTCAAGAAACGTCCATGTAACAATCCAAACATCAAGGAAATTTGCTTATTTTTAGTACCATTATATGCGTCTATATATACACACACACACATATATATACACATACAGGGACTGAAATTAACTTTTTCACTCAGCAGCCAATTTGGCTACTAAATTTTTAAGTTACCGGCCATTCATAACCTCTACTAGCCCAAAAAAAAAAAAAAAAACTTTTATCGATAAAGATAATTAGACGATATTTTGCTGAGTGTGCTATTGCGCTGGTATCTTAAGGAATCAAACTGAATTTGTTCTTCATATTCTGTGTGCTCTGTTCACAGCAGTGATAGAAATTAATATTTTCCAATAAGTTTAAATTGATTTTAACCTTTTATGGGCATTTTTACCTTTATAAAGCCATTTTTCCTAAAAGTATGCATCATCTTTTGAGTCAAATTCTTACATTTAATCAGCCAATTATAATAATAATACATTTAGGTTGTTACTAAACAAAAGAAATCAGTATCAATAAAATGTATCTTTGCAGAAGTTGCATCTGAAGTGGCATTTAGATGTATTTACAATGGAATGCTTTAACCTGCAGTTAGAAATGCATAAATAATGTTTTGATATTTTAAACATGAAATGTTGAAAACTGATATATGAAATTATTAAACAAAATGAAAAGATACTTTAAATGTGAAAATAAAACCGCCAGCAGGCGTCATCAAGTCACTGTTAATAAGTGAGTCATTGCGACTGAACCGAATCGTTTAAACGGTTGATTCATTCAGGAACGAAGCACCATCATGTTGCTCAGAGACGCAAAACAGTGCTGTGGCTGCGTTTGGAATATTTTTTGTTGTCGAAACGGTGCAAAAGCAGGAAATATGGTGTCTAAGACGTAAGTCTCTTGATATTAACTTGTTTATTGAACTGTTGAATAAAATCAATATCATATTTGTGACCATGCTGATTTTTTAAGAAAAAACGGCACTCTTCGTGTGATATTGACTATATGAACTGATATAATATATACATTTTCTGCCCCCTTATCTTGAATTGTGATCATTCTTAATGCATATTAATAGACTGAATATGCAGTGAAAGAACACGCTCTAGTTCGTCTAACCAGACTTCATCACATCGTCTATGCGTGCTCTCTGAGGGTGTTTTGTTTGGTTTTTGCAATATACTCGATAATGTCATGTCTCATGAGTTCAGTATTTGCTCTAAACCTGAGCAGATTTGGCTTACATGAACTTCCCCAAGAAATTAATGACTGAACATAACTTATGAAAAGTAACCCGCCAAATTGTCTAGTGATTTGACCCAATACTTTTGGCAATATATCGTCTAATATTTATATCTATATATCTCTATCTCTATCTATCTATATCTATGTTATTTATTAATTTATTTTAATATGAAATTTATGTATTTTTTTAGATTTATTTTATTTCATGTATTTATTAAATTTATTTATTCAGAAATTACATTTATTCACATTAACACTTCTTTATTCATTACTTTTATTTACATTAACATTTATGAACTGGCATTGTCATTTATTACACAAAAAATATATATTTTATTTTAATGTATTTAAATAATATAAGCTTTCGTACTTTGCGGAAGTAAATATTTATGCAGATTTAAATCAATACTTTTTCTTAATATATTTATTTATATATTATATTATATGTAATCATTTACATGCATTTATATATTAAAAATGTATCCATTAATCTTTAGATTTATTCATTCATTACATCATTAATTTATTCTATATATGAATTAAATGCATTTATTTAGATATGACTTTTCTTTAGTTATTAAATGTTTTAATTCATCATGGTACCATTTATGCTGATTTGGGAAATTATTTGAACCCCCTAATAAAAATATATTTTTTTCCATTTATTTAAATGTATTTTTACATTACATTTATGCATTTAATATTCGTGTTTACACTTACTTATTATATACATTAATTTATTACATTTAATCAATATATTTATATATTAAATGTGTTTATATGTATTATTTAGCTAGTTATGAAATTCACCTATTTACTTATAAACATCCAAATTTATTTATTTATGTAATTGTTAGTCAATCATTCAGTGATTTATTACTTCATTATCTGAAAAGGTTTAAATGAAATTCACAGACTTTTTCTTTTTACTGCGCAACTTTGTTCAGTTTTAGATTTTAAGGGCCAGACGCGCCTGGGAATTGGTTCACTCACACCTCAAGTAAACATTAAACCTCTCATGTGAATGGAAAGCAGCCAAAAAGGGTGTCTACAAGCAGATAAAAACAGAAAACAGGACAGATGGCGGTTCAGATGACATGTGAAATACGCCAGAGTGAACAATTAACCACAGAAACAGATCTCAGATAAGAGGCGGCAGCTCTTCTGAGGAGGAAGTGTGTCGATGTGGAGGAGGAAGCGGCTCGTGTGACGTCAGGCGGCAGGGTGTGTGTGTGTGTGTGTGTGTGTGTGAGAGAGAGAGAGACAGCAGACACTCACCCGCGCACCACGCCGCTCTCCAGGTAATTGACCTGGATGAACTTCCCAAAGCGGCTGGAGTTGTTGTTGTGGGCCGTCTTTGCGTTGCCAAAGGCCTGCGAGAGAAAAAACAAAAACAAAACAGGATGACTTAGTAAAATGAGATTTTGTAAAAAGGCAAAAACAATTTTTTTTTTTAAAGCAAGATATGCACATGTGCATTGTTTTTCATGTGTGCAAACAAAATATCCATTGAAATAATCTTCACATTTTTTAAAAAGAAAAATCTTAAAATGTATTTATAGGTTTCAAATTGTGCACTTAATCCAAAACATAATAAAAAGTCTATTAGTATTAGACTATTAATAATTAAAACATTAATAATATTATTATTATTTTAATCACTTAATTATCATAAATTATTCATATGACTGTAATTCACGTATTATTGTAATAAATATGGCATAACTACAACAATAATAATAACTATTTTAATTGATTATTACAATCATTTATTAGTAATAATAATAAATAGAAACAAACAAATAGCTAAACAATAACAAAAAACTAAAATATAATCATAGCTAAGCCATAATGCACTATTTAATTCAAAAGGTAAATGTAACATTATTATTAATTATTCATAATCATTGTTCTGTAAATAATTATCTTTATTACTAACTGTTAGCAACAAAAACAAATAAAATAAACAGCGAGAAAATAAAGTACCTAATTGAAAACCTGATAAATATATTTTATTATCTTTATGTAAATATCTATATAAATAAATATCTTATTACTAATTATTAATCATAAAAATAGAATACAAACAGAATAAAAAAACAGAAACAGATAACAATAATAAACTGAAATAATAAACTTCAAAACATACAAATATTTTATTAAAAACGTATTCTGATTATTATAATCATAGTTTTGATAACTCAACTTCACAATTAATAAAATGCAGTGCATGATAATTAAACAAATAAAAATGTAAATAATATTACTACTAATTGTTAAATCTTTACTTTGATCATTTAAAAAAAAATAAAAAATGAATAAAAATTAGAATGAATAAATATATATATATATATATATATATATATATATATATATATATATATATATATATATATATATATATATATATATATATATATATATATATATATATATATATATATATATATATATATAATTCCATTTATTTAATTTTATTCATTCTAAATGTTTCAATAAATGGACAAATAAACTTAAAACACAAAATCAAAAACCTCGTATATTTAAATGCTTTATAAAAGATAATTGAAGAGACGATGCTATAAATCAGATGAAATCACATTCAAGCAGATTCAGATGCAAATAACTGCAGAGGCTCCTCGTCCGACTGCAATAAAACAAACACTGCTCTGTATTTGAGTGAATCTGCCTGAACGTGTGGGACCATAGTTTTATGCTGTGACTTGTGAAGAGCAGTTTGATGTTATCGCTGCATCATCTCCTCCTCCATCGGTTCACACCTCCAGCGTGGGGCGGCCCATCTGCGCTGGAACTGGTGTGTTTTAGCGCCACGGGCGAATGCCAGCCTCTGGCCCCGGCCCTCAATGCACCACAGTGTTCGCCGGACTCGGCCACAAAGGCCCTGCCGCGGGGAAAGTGGCTCTGCATGCTAAAGAGGAAGCTTTGTGCCAGACAGCAGTGGAAAAACGGCCCGCTCCAGAAGGGCCGGGGGGAAGGGCGTTAACCTAATTAAGATTCCCCGCGCTCGACCTTTGACCCGCTTCCAAAGCGCATGGCTAAATATTGGGGAAAGCTGGAGCGGATACTGTAACCGATCAGGACTGCTGAGCTTAAAGAGACAGTTCACCCAAAAACGATGATTTCACTATTGACTTCACGACGATACAGACCATGTTGACTCGGAGTAAATAAAAATTATATAAAAATGTTTAAAAAATAATAAATAAACATACAAATTGTCTATAGAAAAAAAAAGTCATTATTTTTGTTCCCATAATTATAACTATTTAAAATAATTAAATAACAAAATAAATAAAAATAATAAAAAATATTTTAAATTAAATAATAATAATAGGACCAAAAATTATAAGTGAAACTATTTTAAAAAGTCATAAATATTTATTATTAAAACTATTATTAAAAATTATCATCATCAATAATATTTATAAAAAGTAATAATAATAATTATTATTATATAGATAAACAACAGATTGTATTTATTTTATAGCCGTTCAAATTATTGAAAATATTAAGGTTAAAGATGGAAACAAAAATAAAGAACAGATTCAACAGACATATAGATTCTTAAAAAAAGAAAAAAGAGAGTCAGTCAGAAACCCTGTTTTGCTTTGACACGAGCGGTTGATCGCTAGATAAACAACGCAGCACAGTTTCACTCATGGAGATGATAATTCAGATTCAAACCAGTCTTCACAGAGACTCCTGCTGATTGGTCGTGGGACTCGAGGGGTATGAGGAAACGCCACGCGACCGCAGAGGCCAGCAGGATGATTTCTCTGTCAGAATGTTGCAACATAAGCCTCTTCTGCAGAGCTGCGAGAGGAAATAAGACGGGGCAGGGGAGAAGAGCGAAATCTGCCGACCTGTCTGGACTAGTTCTTATTCTGCTCTGTTATTTGGGAGTCAGCTTTCCACAGATTTCCATGACAAAGCCGCGAGGCTCTGCTTCCGTATAGAAACTGGAACTTGGACAACAATAAATCCCATTAAGCTGAACTGGCCGCTCGCCATTTAGCAAATTAGCAGAATCAAAACACCTCAGGTTTGAGCAGAAGCAGGGACGGACCCTTCGAGTCGCTCTGAAAACTGAAACATCAGCATACGTGGTCTGAGAAAGACTACAAATATTAACTACATAAATATTAATATAATAATAATTAACATTTTATTAATTAAGATTAGAAATTAATATATAATTGATAACTTACATTGTCTTATAAATAATATTTTTTGCAAAGGTTTAAATAATTACATAAATATTTAAACATTAATATATAAATATTAGTGCTGTCAAACAAATAATCGTGATTAATCGCATCCAAAATAAGTTTGTTTACATAATAAATATACACAGTACACACACATTATGTATATATATATATATATATATATATATATATATATATATATATATATATAAAAAATACAAACACATGCATGTATGCATTTAAGAAAAATATGCTGTTTATATATTAAATATATTTATATATAAAATATATAAATGTATAAACATGCAAATATTTTCAAAATATATACTGTATGTGTGTATATTTATATATAGATAAAAATGTAAACAAAATTATTTTGGATTAGATCAATCGTTCGACAGCACTAATAAATATTTAATAATTTAAGTTATAACTGATAATACCCATCATACACATATATATATATATATATACACACACACACACAAGCAGTAGTATATTTTTTCAAAGGATGAAATAATTACGTAAATGTATATATTAATGTATAAATGAATATAATTGAATTAATTTATAATTGATAATATATAAACGTTTAATAACTTTTTGAACAAATTATATTACATATATACACCAAGTATGCTATATTTACATAAATATTTAAATGCTAATAAATATTAATAATAACACCTTATTGATTCATTCATAAATCATTAATTTATAATTAAATAACATTAGATATTTAATATAATTAATAAATAATAAAATAAATATTACATAAATATATTACATTAGACTATACTATACACATAAAAAAACACAACTTTCAAAATGTTCTAAAATTATTTATATTACATATAAATGCAATCGCATGTTTATAAAGATTTTAAAAATATAATATACAAATTCATACAATGATTTTAACTTCAAATAACAAAAATAAATTACCAAATGATATGTTACTTTATATTTGATTATATATTATTTATATACATAATATTCAAAAGTACTAATGTACATATATTTATATAAATATAAAAAATTGCAATAAATGACTGCATTACTTATATACACAAACTGTGTGTGTGTGTGTGTGTATGCGCATTTAAATATATAAACAATTATTAAATTATTGCCAAGTCATCATAAATTACACTAATGTACAAAATATTCTAATGTATTAATGTATATACCAATGTACATATATATATATATATATATAATAAAAAAATATATATTTAGATCACAAAAGAACATTGTATATCCAAACACACAATGTAAGACTATTCCTTTATATACACACACACACACACACACACACACACACACACACACACGTTCCCCCATCTGGTGAAATCCAAGCCATCCATACAATGCATCTGGAATCAACAAAGGCCCTATTCTCAAAGCCATTTTATTAAAAGGCCAGTAGAATCCTATTACTCACAAATAACACTATGAGATTCTCACATGACTGTTAAATACAGCTGCTTCTCTTTTTATTCATGGCCTCAGAGCCATCGAGCACAAACATCGGGCCAAGACAATCTGGCCATCTCAAGTGAGCTGCATGACTTCATTCATTTTCTGAGTCTTCAGCATGAACACAAAAGGAAGACTCGGTTGCGTTGCAATATCGGGTTAGCTGGTGACAGCGTGTACGAGCGCTAATTGAGATCACCGACACAATAGCATGTCAACAAACGTCTTCAAGCAGAACGAGGCGACAATTCATTAGCTCATGATAACAGTTTGCACATTATCTGATTATCTGGCCCTGATCTCTGTGACGGAATTACGGAGTCTAATCATAAAAATGGAATTTACTGTATAACGCAGAATGTCACCGAATTTGACAAATTTTGGATGGATAAATCAAAAATAGTAAATAAATTTACACATATCTGTAAGAATGAATTTTGCAGAGGCATGCTTTCATTTACTACACGCATACTGAAGTGCACGCAACTGCTCGGAGAGGCACTTCGTGGGCATTTTACCATTTCTTTTGAGTAAAACTATCATCATATCACTACAAACAGAAACCTAAAGATCTTCACAGCAACCTGTCAAAATAAAAGTTTGGTTTAACTTGAAGAAACTGTGACAAATATATTACTTAATGTAATTATAGTACTACTAATAATAATACAAATATTATTAAAACACTATCTTTAAAAGGAATATTTACAGGAATTTGTTTAGCATAAAAAAAAAGTACACATTTCTGAAAACAAAAATTATAAAACCAATTAATTAGAGATGCTTTTGGTTATTAATATTTAAAGAAACCATTCAAATGGAATACAGAATTAATGGAAAACTGAATTTGGTAAAATAAAAATTTGCGAAAAAAATAATTTCATAGGGCCTTCATTTTATTTTTGTTAAACTTTTAATAAATATCTGTTTAATATTATACGTTTCATGATTAATTAATTAGACCTGCTTTTTGATTAACACTATTTAATTTAACCATTAAAATACAAAAAACAACAACAACACGGAATCCACTACAATTACAATTGAAAAAAAACAATTTCGAAAACAATAAAATGGAATTTGGAAAAAAAAAATTAAATGGTTTTCATAGGGCCCTACTTACTAGTAACACTAGGAAAAAAACAGTGATGACTGCCCTAGCATTAGCGCTAATATCCTTGAGGGAATAAAAAGGCACATGGAGTGCTTACAAGCAAAAAAAAAAAAAAAAAGGTGCAGCAGTTCAGAAATTGCTCTAATAAACACAAAAATGATCTGAACTCTCCAAGTTACAGTGTTTGACTAAAGTTTAAAGGCCTGCGGATGCATTCAGCTCTTCAAATTAACAAAGTTTGCTGGAAACTGGAGACAATCGAGGTTATTAGGTCTCCAACGCGACTGTAATGACAGACTGGACTCTTGAGCCATTTTATAGTAGACTTTTCCACATGTCGACATCCCACGTGTCTCATTACAGCCATCCCACCAAAAATAGCTCAGACCGTCTCAGGAGCCAAAGTCCACCACACAAGACCAACACAAAGCCGAGAAATAAACAATGGCCACGAAATAGCCATTACAGCTTCCTGAGCAACAATACGCTGACTCTCGACACCCAGTGAGCAGACCGGCCAATGAGGAGTGAAGGCTCTACAGCTACCACTTCCTGTTGCAAGAAAAAAACCTGCTTCCTGTTGAAGTGATCAGCCTGAGGGAAGTTTCTGTCTGCGGGCAGCAGAAGCATTACTTCAGAGGACTCGCATGTATAAATATAAGCCCTACGTGCGTTCGAAAGCCACATTCTTGCACCGAAACATCTGTAAACAGAAAGCAAAGATGTTTGCAGAGCAATTTGAGAGCTCAATGCCATTTGCAGAGTCTCCTAACTCTCCTGTTATCTGATACTCAATGACGTAATCCATAAAAGCCATTTGGATCTGGAAGAAAACCCTTTTTGGCTTGATGGATACCAAATGGTTTTCCGTTTGGGCACTTTACCACATTAATAGGTCAAATATCACAGTTTACTTGCCCTTGAAGATGCTTTTTTCTGGTATTTAGTATGCATGCGTTTACGTGAAGGCCAAATATGCATTCAAACAAAGCAGTACAGTTATAGGAGGGGGATTACGAAAGAGTAACTCCAGTGAAAAGGCGCCCGAAACCGGTCTGACGGGTCGGTCAACGACAACAGGTGCCAAACATCTCCGTTTACATCATGCCAGTTGAAACAGAGACAATAACATGTAGCTTTAAAAAGAAAGGTTTGTAAAATTACAGTTTACATTGAGTCACGGTCCATGCATTTGCTTTTAATAGAGTTTAAGGCAAAACTATTTGCTGCTGGCCCTGGTTGAGGTGCCTCGGTAGGTGACAATTAAAACCAGTGTACTATCACAGTTGGAAGTTTGGTAGAAGAACCTGGGACTAGGGTTGCAAAGTGGCAGAAATTCTCTAGAAAATTCTGGAAACATTCCGGAAACTTTTGGAAAGTTTCCAGTAGGGATGCACCAAAATCTAAATTCTTGGCTGAAACTGAACAACATGAAACACTGGGACGAAGGCTGAATACAGAACAAGTTTTTTTTCCCCCCAAATAATTTAGGTTGCCGAACATTCGGTGCAACCCTAGTTAGAAATGAGACATCAGCTGATGTATCCGCCAAATAGTCAAGCAGTAAATATAACCAAAAGAATCACTATTCCGACACGTGAAAACTGGACAAGAAGGAACTCTGCTTCGACTCACATATGGAAGCATTTCTCTCTAATACAATGCAGAGGATAATAAAACGGAATATTGTGTCCTTTCTTAAAAATCAGCACCAATTGAAAGTCTTGGAAGATGGATGAGACAAAACAGCATGAGACCATAAAAGGAAGAGAAACCTCAGGGAGATCTGACTCCGATCATTGAAAACGTCTGGATTGAGGCTCGTTCTGGTTACATTGTTCAATTGACCAGTTTCACAGGCTGCTTCTCACCACAAGTGCAGAGATGCAAGGAATATTTTGTAATGAAGCCTGAAGACGCGTCTGCCAAAGGACAATGACTGTGCTGACTGCGGATAAATGACTTCTAGTTTTCAGAAACCACAAACACTGGGACAAGCGTCAACACAAAACCTGACATCTTTCATCTCTTTCGGGACTTGCTACACGAGTGAACTTTATTCTAATAAAGGGGGCTGAGATAAGACATGACACCAAAGGATTTCTAATGACTTCATGTTTACAGGAAACCTCAGAAGTACTGAGAAGAGATGCAAATCTCAGAAGCCGAGTGGGTTGGTTTTGTCTAACTTCAAAAACAGCACTTTTATGAAAGAGTGAAATGTTGAGAAGAATGACTTTATGAGAATCTTTAGATGCTAATCCTTAAGCTGTGAAAATATCACAACATCAACCCTAACCGTTCTCCAACTGCACTCTAGAGTCTCGAAAGGTAGTTTTTCCCAGCACGAGGGTTACCACTACCATAAACCGCCGTCAGATAGGAGCTGGGGAAGGGTTTCTGCTGATATTTTGCAAAATAACAGAATGTGCCTGAACAGGTTTATGGGACCGAACTATAATTTTAAAGCAAGAGACATAAAACAACAAGAACTGCATGAGACATGGCCCCCTGAGGAAGGCCTCCAGTTGTAGGTTAGCCGGTACTGCAACATGAACTATGCAAGTACAAGTTGTGACCCTGGGTTTCAAGCACAGGCTTATGGGAAAGCACTGTGTAAATAACTGATCTGAAGAGCTGCAGTTTAAGTGAAGACTGAGAGATCTGTGGGTAAGCTGTCATTGTTGTTGTTACAAAGCATTGTTCAAAGTAAAGTAGGGAGCTCTTCCAGACTATACAATTCCAACCAAAGAGCTATTTTGTAGAAACAAGCCTCCTAGGATTTGAAAAAAATAATGTATAATGCTCAAATAAAGACACTACACAAACAACCAATCAAATGTAAGGTACTTTTATAACATGACTATTTTTTGGGGTTGACAAGTTCTAAGGTTGACAACTGCAAACCGCAGACCTATCAAGGGACTTCCTTTATCTTAACCATTTCAGTAAATACAACAAAACCTGTCAAAGGTTTTAAAACTCTAGAGACTTAACGTCTTATTTTTTGGGGTAGACAAGTCTACAGTTGACAACTGTGAACCGCAAATCCATCAGTTGACTTCCTTTACTTTCACCCTTTCAATACACTAAAACAAAGCATCTCAAAGGTTTCAAAACTCTAGAGACTCAACCTTAAAATCTGTCCAAGAGGATGTTGGTACTTTCCCATGTCCCACTAAGTCCCTGAACGAATCTACTATTCCCAAATTTGCTTTTTAACCAAACCAAGTTTGCATCATGATGATTTTACCTCCAGCACAGGTCCAGCACCCAAGATGGTTCGTTCCACGCCGCTTGCATAACCCTTCTGGCTGAGAGCCGTCAAGCAGTGAATGAGGAAGTTAGTGCTTTGTGTTTTGCCTGATCCGCTCTCTCCTGAGATAACGATACACTGGTTGACATGCTTGCGCAACATGGCATAGTAGGCTACATCGGCAATGGCGAAAATATGAGGTTCCAGCTTGCCCAACTGGTGGTTCTCGTACATTTTGACATATTTGGGGTTGTAAATGGGTAAGAACTTAAAGGGATTGATGGCAATGAGGATGCTGCCAGCATATGTATAGATTTTATTCTTCTGAAAACGAATGCGGAGGGTATCCAAGATGCTGTCCTCACTGAGGGCCGGAAGGTTGCAGAGGTCCTCAAAGTCCTCCTGCTGGGGTGGGAGGAAGCCCCGAGCAACCAGTCGCTTGGACTCCTGTTCGTTACCCACGGCAGGCAGGTGTACATAGCGGATGGAGCCATCATGGTTGCGCTCCTGCAGGAGGAAGTAAAATCCCTCTTTCTGAGAATGTTGTTCTTGGGCTTTTCTCGGCCAGAGAAGGACCCTGTGCACCGGAAGGTCGGTTGATTCAAGCACCCACTCCTCCCCGCCGCACTCCTTCACCTCGGCCAGGACATAGAGCTTGCTGGCGTCCAGTCCAAGGGTCGCTGCCGCATCCCGTATGACGCTAGCTGCGGTGGCCTCCTTGGTGACTCGGAGTGTACAGCATGAAGCCGTCTCCAGAGAGAGTCGGGGGTAGATCTGAAGTTCGTAGGCCTTTCCATCTTGGCTAGCTGTCCCATCGCCATCTTTGACACTCATTCTGACTCAGGATGAGCCCCTTCAGCATTACGTACTGCCTTCGCAACCACCATCTAGCACCTGGAAAAGAAGACGCAAAGAATTAGGACTGAAACCGCAACTCCTAAAAAGGGATTAATCACTATTTTGCAAATACAAATTTATAAAACATACAGATAAGAATATTACAGAAAAATAAGATAGACTTCCAAAGAATTAGGCCTGCAACTAACTTGAGTGATTAATTGATAATGTCTTATTTAAATCGATTAATCACTTTATTTTGCAAAATACTTTACTTTGAGTTTACAGAACATACAAATAAGAATATTAGAGTAAAATAAGGTACAGACTGGCAAAGAAATTGGATATGCAGTCGGCACCGATAGCCTTGTGGGTAACGCGCTGACATACAGCGCCGTTGTGCTACGGGCGTCCCGAGTTCGAATCCTGCCTCTAAGACCTTTCCCGTACAATTTTATGAATGCATTTTTGATCCTAGCCCAGATTTTCAGATCTGCAAAGTGACATTTACTGACAAAGGTTGTCCATGACTGCGCATAGAGCCAACCAGCCAATAATGACATATGTCAACAACCATTTTCATTGACTTATTGATTAGCTTTTACAGTCCTACATTCCAAACTGGCCTACTTTGTTTCTTACTATTAACCTTTCACTTTTTGTTTTGGAACAAGTCCCAGCCAGTCTCATTCATCTCAATTAGTTCAATCATTTGTAAACAAGAACTTCAGGATTTAATAAAAAAAAAAAATATAATAAAAAAAAAAAAAAAAAAAAAAAAAAAAAAAGAGATAAGGTGCCATTCCTGGTACTCTTTGGATGAACCTATCGCCCCCCCCCCCCCCCCATCCTTTATTTCTCAGGCCTACAGCTCCGTAGCTGACCTTATTATTTGTGGCGTCTGACTCAGACTAAACAGCTCCTTTATTTAATCTGCCTAAAGCGTGTCCCTGCAATAAACTCTGATCACGAGTGGCAATTGCATCTGTGTAGCTTCATTTCACAGGAAACTGTGGTCACGGTTAGAGTCAGTGTGCTGCCGTGAATCTGCCGTGAATAGACAGCAGGTCTCTATAAATATACAGTACAAAGCCACAGCTACTACATCATAGGTGTCAATATAGAGTCGACATGGCAACTGCATCCCAGCATAACACAAAAGGGTTAGAAAGCACTGTCGTCACATGGTTTTCAGTCGTTCCATCGACAATAATTTGCATAAAAGATTTACTGTAAAACAAGACAAAAAAAATCTTTAAAAGAAGATAAATTTACTCAAGTAAAAAATGCATGATGATTAAGCACATAAAACAAAAATAAGAAAAACACTCATTAAGAAAATACTGCTTTGCAGTTAGCAAGGAAAGAGGAAATAGCCTAACTAAACTCTGCAAATAAAGTTGCTCAACAGGCAAAAAAAGTGAATCTCATTTTGCACATGGCACTTATAATACTGGCCTTTGGTTATCATTTTTTAATGTACATCATTCATAACATGAATGTATTATGATAATCCAATATTCCAAACAATCCCTTCAATGACTGTTTTCCATCATTAAAATAATTCCATCACAAAAATAATCTATTAACATCAACATGAATTTAAAATGTACTTTCTTAATGCATACTCCAAATTAAAATTAAACTGTTTTGGCCATTTTAATAAAAGGTAATATGCTTTCACGTTCCAGTGAATTTCCAAAATCTGACCTACCATTTTTAAGCTCATCCAACGCTGTTTATTTCATTAACAGATTACTGAATTTTGGTTTGGCGGAGTTATTTCTACGCAGCAGAACAAACGATGTGGAACACTGCACGCTTGTTCGAACTGTAAATTTGAGGATGCAAGTTATTTCCTGAAAAGACGAGAGCCAAGCGTCTTAAACAGCTGTCAGCTTATAATGAGAGAAATTAAGTTACTCTGGAAAGTCCTCGTGAATGAATGGACGTATTTTCTGATGGTTTGACATAACCGGGGCAATCCATTGAGACTAGCATTATTATCCAGGATCAAAATCAAATCATCCAGGGACCAAAATATTCAAAAAGTGTGACTTCTTTAGTAAATTAAAAATAAAGTAATAAAATACTAGCTGAATTTGCTGGTAAACATTGGATAAATGTGTGCAAAATGAACAGTGGAAGCTTAAACTTTTCCAGCCTGGTTTCTCAGATAGGTGAAAGTAGGCCATCCTCCTAACTTGGCTGTTGCCCATAACCAGAATCAATAAAACTCCAAGGCATGCATAAAGTCAGTGACCACAAAAACAGAATCATCATTACGGCTCATTTTGAGCTGGCCTGAAATAGACCCGCCAGGTTAACTCTTCTCTTCTCCATGAAGAACTCAAGACTGGGGGAGAAAAAAAACCATGAAGCGCCACTGGGGGAAAGAATAGAGTTCGATTTCTCGCTGACAGACACCATGTTTCAGAGTAAGTCGAACATTCCTGAGATAGAAGTAAAGGATTGTCAGCCTGGCAAATTTGGACAGAGTTTGAAGAATTAGAACAAACATGCATCTAAAATACAAACAGTGAGCTGCTTTGCTAATCTCTGCCAATCATTTCTGCCAACATTTTTAATAAGCATCTTTGTCTTGGTATTTAACCTTTTAATCTTTGTGGAGGTATTTTAACTACAAAACAAGTAAAAAAAAAAAAAAGTTATTTCAAAAGCAATCAAGAGTTCATGTTTAACAGTGAAATTAGTTTGTTGCAATGCATTCAAACAGCGTTTTGTAACAAATCTGAGACGTTGTTCTCATTTTCATGAAGCCGTTTTTAGCTAAATGACTTTAATTCATTGACATGGATGAGAACAAGCAAGACAAAGTCACCAGTGAACCATAAAAACCTTGACCAAAACCGTTCCTTCATTTCAAAAGATAACCAGGATCGTCCCTCACAACGGTTTTCTCAGAGGAACTCAACTGACTGGCACCGAAACAAACGTTTTGGCCTCTTTTGTGATTGTTTCCTCAAGAGCCAGATCCTCATGTTTCTCTGCCGAGGCCTCCTTCAACACATCCCTCAGATAGAGATACATGCAAGTTGGCCGAGCTCCCGGGGGGAGAGAAGAGAAGGAAAAAAGAAAAAAATACGAGAGGTAAATCACTCGCAGGTTCTTTATGGAGCACAGATGCAGCTGGAGACGTCATGAATGAAAGGCCCGTTGAAGTGGAATGTGCGGCCGAAAAAGAAACAGGGCTTTTGTTTGAATATCACCTCCATTTAGGAACCAAGTCTTTTAGCAGACGCGTGGGCAGAGGAGAGACAAACCTCCACGGGATTCCCTACGGACGACACCTCCAGGACGTTTCCTGCAGATTTAGGCCTACGCTGAATACTTTTCAATCAGACTGAATATGCAAAAGTCATGAAACCACCTACCGGTGTCTAGATATGACTCTTCAACGCAAGTCTGTGGGAATTTTTTGGCTGTTCTAACAATGCAGTAATAACTACATTTACATTATGCAGTCTGCAGATGCTTTTATTCAAAGCGACCTACAATGTACCACATTTTTTTGTTTTTAAGCATCTGAAACATGCTGCGACTTAAAGGAATAGTTGACGTAAACATGAACGTTGGCTGAAAATGTGCTCACCTTCAGGTCATGCAAGATTAGGATGAGTTTGTTTCTTCATCAGATTTGGAGAAATGTAGCATTGCATCACTTGCTTACAAATTGTTCCTCTGCAGTGAATGGGTGCCGTCAGAATGAGAGTCCAAACAGCTGATAAAAACATATATCCACACCACTCCATTCCATCAACTTTACATCTTGTGAGGACAAAATAAACAAATCCTTCAAGATGTTTTTAATTTCAAACCACCTCTTTTGGCTAAAATATGACTCCATAATCCATAATAGTGCATCCTCTGAATCAGGAGGGAAATCTGCACAGATCAAACACTGTTGACATGCCAAAACATGCTCTAAACAAGTATATGGGAATATATTTTGATGCGAGACGACAGCAGGAGATGGACTTTATTACTGGAGGAAGCATTATTATGGATTCTGGATTCACATTTTAGCCAGAAGCAACGGTTTGAAGTTAAAAACACTTTTTTTTCTCATCAACACGCAGCTTTTGTCTTCTCAAGATGTTAACTGATGGACTGGAGTGGTGTGGATTTTTATCAGCTGTTTGGACTCTGACGGCACCCATTCACTGCAGAGCATCCACTGGTGAGCACACACTGCTACATTTCTCCAAATCTGATGAAGAAACAAACTCTACAGTAGTCAAAATTTGAAGTGGATCAAAACCTTTCATCAAAGTTGTCCTAAAACCAAAATGCGTTCTTGTCTTAAGACAACTTTGATGAGCTTTTTTGACCCTCAAATGTTGACTATTATACATATAGGATGACCTGAGGGTGAGCACATTTTTCAGGGGGATTGTCATTTTTGGTTGAAATATTCCTTTAAGATATAAAGATCTAAACTCCCATTCTTGCTCAGCTAATGCTTCAGTTTCACAAAAGCAAGCTTGTGTAAAGTAAAGAAGCAGAAGGGAGTCAAGAAAGCCCTCCAACTCCTGTGAGAATTCAACACCAGCCTGAGTGGAGCTCAATAAAACATCGGCAGTAGTTTCCACAGCGGGACGCGATCTCAACGGCCCAGACCTCCTGCGGCGGCACATGTGTTCCAGCTTTAGTTTCACCATCCTAGCACAGTTCATCACAATCACAAGCACCTACTGTAGACCCAAAAATCGCTACAAACTCAAAGCACAAAAACATATCCAGAAAGTAGGTACAAAGATACGAATCACTCTTCAATGCGGTCCACACTACAGACTAGAGTTTTGCGTTACTTGATTTAATAAAGGGATTTAAAATCCCTTTATAAATCCCAGTCAGGGGAAGATTGTGCATAAGTGCATCTCCACCCCGTCTCCTCCCAGAAATCACCATATATGCAGCTTACAACGCCTAGTTTTACGATCTCATAACATGAGATCTGCAGTTTAGTATAAATATGAATTATTATAGCACTCGCTGTCATTAAAACATCATGCCACAGGAAAAGTGATCAAGCGCATCAACTACAAATATGTCTAAATTCATAATAATGACTTTATGCAGGCTAATTTCAGTGCTTATCTCCATTAATGAGAGGGGAATATTTAATGTAAATGTGTATATCGAAATGAAAACAGTTTCAAATCCTT
The DNA here is from genome assembly GCF_936440315.1 of Barbus barbus. Taxonomy (NCBI): domain Eukaryota; kingdom Metazoa; phylum Chordata; class Actinopteri; order Cypriniformes; family Cyprinidae; genus Barbus; species Barbus barbus. Next base: position 5,098,074 of record NC_136737.1, on the reverse strand, counting down.
GTTTACTGCATTACTTTACTCACTCCAGGAAAAAGAGTGTGTACGCACAGTCAAGAGCATCCGTACGTATTTACGCCAAGTTTATTTTTGATAAATCCAGATACGTGCGTGGAAAACAGCGCACGCACATTTCTATGCCCATTTTGTGCATACGCAGCATTTATACATGAGGCCCCGGGTCTTATATCATCCATAAATTAAAAGAACAAAATTCAATTAAAATGCTTTTTATAAATAAAAGCTTTTTTAAAAGACATTTTTTTGCATGATGATAAAATATATTTTTTAGAAATTTTAAATTTTTTTGTCATTATTTTATTACATTGTATTTTATTTAGAGCAGTCGAATAATTCTTCGCCATTAATTGCATCCAAAATAAAAGTTTTTGTTTGCATAATGTGTGTGCGCTGTGTATATTTTTATATATAAATGCACTCACAGTATATATTTTGAAGCATATGAATATTTATATATACATTTTTAATGTTTTTACATATAAATAATAAATATACACAGTACACACACACACATTATGTAAACAAATACTTTTATTTTAGATGCATTAATTGTTTGACAGCACCAATTTTATAATTTATCATCATTACATAGTGATTTTTTTATTTACAAATTTACCAACAAAAGATTCAACAACGTGTTGAACGTCTTCCATTGTTCACAAAACAAAAAAAAAACTATAAACAGCTCTGAAAAAGGAAGAAATCTCATTGTTGACCTTTCTTTTGAGCTGTAAATCACTCAAAACGACTCTTTGTGTTGAGTCGTAGCGTTAGCTGCTCTGATCTAGTGGCTGTTTTGAATGTTTTCGAATCGGCCGACATGCGCTCTGTGCCATTTGCATGCAAACGGTTTTCCTGGACGTGCCAGAGAAAACAGGGGCCTCCTAAACACTCCAGGGCAGAATCTTTGTATACAATCCTGACAAAAAACATGCAGATAGTTAGCGACTAGCAGCCAGATATACAGGCTCCATATGAACCACATGACGTCAGACCAGGATAACCTTACATTTCCAACCCCAAAGGTCACCGCTGTCCGAGGGGAACTGCTCATGCAAAACCATCTTAAATGTAAAACCAAGGAGGAGCATTTGGTTTTGGTGCATTCGAGTCTTAAATCTGCAGAAAAACATGAGTATATGCATGCATTTTGCAGCTAAATACTCAATCAAGCAGGTCAACGCTGTTTTGGACCACCAATTAGCTTCTAAAAAGTCATCGAACAGAAGCCAAAGCTGCATCGTGCCATCCGATCCGCTCTGAAAACATCTTGAAGACATTAACTGCTCCTCCTAAATCTCCCGATATTACGGCTCCAGACTCCGCTTGGCTCTTTAAGTGCTTTCCAATCACTGAATGTTTCTGTTGGTCCGGCGCTCGCAGTCATTACACGAGCTCTGGGATTAGCTGGCATATCCAAAAGGAATGTCACGTCAGCCTCGCCTCGCCCCCATGACTTACTTTTGCCTGTGTGGCGTTCGGCATGAGAAACCAACTTGGAGAAGACCAAAAACACTCTTTTTCCACAGTTGTTGAGGGTTGATGCTTTCTCTTGGCTGATTAATAAACGATTATACTGGAAAACCAAAAACAGATTTTGCATGCACTTTACTTTTTAAAATAGCTGTTTTCAATGCAATTATACACCGCCCTCCAAAAGTTTGGAAACACCTTGGCAAAGTGTGGTTTTGGACGATATCAGCATAAATCCTTATCATTTTTTCTGGAGCAAATACATTAAAGTAACTTGACATTATCATTGAAGACCAGCAATATATAGATGTCAAAGTCAGACATGCCCCTTTGCCAGCTGTGATGCCTGGTTACTGGTTTAAACTTGGCCCAGGTTTTTAAAAGATTTTTGGGTCAGCACACATTAACCCATAAGAACCCACGGTGACACGGGTATCACAAACACTGGAAAGCTCTTTTTAAAGCATTATCCCTCACTTTCAACTCAGGAAGTCCCTAAGTGACACATAATGAACAGCCAGGTTCAGTCATGTGACAGTGTGTGCATTTTGTGTTGCCATGGCAACATTTCCAAAATGGTGTTCTGTCTGGTTAGCACATGTTGCAGTGTCAACAATTTTTAAAACACTTGTTTTTGTTACTTAAAGTGTGTTTCAACCCATGCAACAATTCTAATATTTTAATAACATATCATAGATTACTCAATCTTATTTTAATACACTTCTTGAACAAATTGATATAAAACAAGTTACAAAGATATTGTGGTATGTGTCACATCGGGCTATTAACCTTATAAAAGTAGTTGGAATTTTGATGTGACATTAAAGGGAGAGTTCACCCAAAAATGAAAATTTGATGTTTATCTGCTTACCCCCAGGGCATCCAAGATGTAGGTGACTTTGTTTCTTCAGTAGAACACAAACAAAGATTTTTAACTCAAACCGTTGCAGTCTGTCAGTCATATAATAACAGTCAATGGGACTCACGGCTTTGAGGAAAAAAAAAAACATACTCAGACAAAACCAAATTAAACCCTGTAGCTTGTGACGATACATTGAGGTGTAAAGACACGAAACGATCGTTCTGTGCAAGAAACTGAACAGTATGTATATCTTTTTTACCTCTGATCCGCCACACGGATATCGTCAGGAGCCACAGGGTTTAATTTGGTTTTGTCTGTTTTTTTTTTTATTTAGCCGATTCAATTATTTTAGTGTTATATATTTTCTGCTGCTCATTTCAAAGCATATTTTAACAAATCTACGTGCACGTTTAACATGTTGACCTCCAGTGTGAGGTAATTGTTTCTTTTTATTCAGTTATATACATATACCTGAAAAGGTAGAATTTTGATATGTTATAAATAGTTGTTGTAAAACTTAATGGTCACAGTTATGTGGTTTTGAAATATGTTGTGGAAAAGCAAATACATAGAAAAAAATAGCTATTTAGCCAAAAAAAGATTCTTCAATTGAGAAATAAACACCCAATGTGTCATATGTAACATTACAGATCTTTCACAAGTAGGGGTTGTATCAAAAACAACTGCAGAGACATTATACGAAACAGTTATAAGTGGTCCATTTGGTTTGTTTTATATGCCCCATAATTTCCCTATAAGGAGAAATTGGTCTGGGTTCTTATGGGTTAATACTTCAACAATTGATTGGCAATCCAAAGTCAATGTTTGAATAAACTGACAGCTCGGATGCCCAGATTAGGCAGAGCTGTAATAGCTGCTAATGGTGAATATTTTGTTGAATCGAAAATTTAAGTTTTTTCTCTGTATAAACTGTTTATGTAATAAAATATATGTTTTCGTAGTTTGTGTTGTCCCTTATCAGTGCAAAATTATCACAAATTAAAAAGGATTCATGCCAATATGGTCCAAACCCCCACTTTTCTAGGGCGTTTTTGAAGGGCAGTGTATGTTAAAATGTAATTTATTCCCATGATGCAAAGCATCATTACTCTTCAGTGTCACATGATCCTTCAGTAATCAGTCTAATATGCTGATTTGCTGCTCAAGAAACATTTCTGATTATTATCAATGTTGAAAACAGTTGTGTTACCAAATATTCTTGTGAAAGCTGTGATACTGTTTATTTTCAATATTCTTTGATGAATAGAAAGTTCAAAAGAGCGACTATTTGCAAACTTATACATGTCTTTACTGTCACTTTTGATCAATTTAATGCACCCTTGCGGAATAAAAGTATTATTTTTGACAGACAGACAGACAGACAGATGTTTTGAAAAGTAACATATGTGAATCTCTTTAACAAAAGTCCAGGGGTCTGTTTCATAAAACAGGTTTACCAAATAAGCCAGACTTATTTCAGTTAGTTGTGACTTATTTTGAACCAAATCAACTGACAATAAGGCAGACTAACTGAAATAAACCTGGCTTATTTGGTAAACTTGTTTGATGAAACGGGCATAAGGTTTTTCCCAAAAAGAAAAGTATAAAACTGTAGGAAAATTAAGCCTATTTTAGCACCATATATGCATGTTTGTATTTATTTATATATATATATATATATATATATATATATATATATATATATATATATATATATATATATATATATATATACACACATTCATTTTTTATGCATGCATTTTGCCAGCATATTTAGGATTACTGCACACATTTTTTTCGAAATGTATTATCATTATGCAAATATAATATATAAACACACACATATATATACACATAATAGCTTATTTTAATAATAATAGTTTTAATTATGGGAGAAAGAAATGTGCATAACTGACATGAAAATTATGTCACAAAAAAAAAAGTCACAATAAAAAAAAAAAATAAATCCCCTTTTTATTTAGGTGAACTTCGGCTGTTCACACATGCGATCATCGTGTGCATCGATGGCCCATTTCTCAATCTTAAACCTGCTGCGGTGTATTTACATCAGATGAAGAGGAGAATGGCGCAATGTTAGCCCGTTCACTAAACAAACGGCGTCGCGAATCAAGCAGAAGTCAACAGAGCGGCTCTCCAGAAACCTCAGCTGCGCTTTAATGAGCTCAGATCAGCGCGCCCGCCGACGGAGGATGGAGGGGGCGATTTATGAAGTCCCTGGCACTCGAACTGCTCCATCCACTTTCCACTCCAGTCCAGACAGGCCACTTCCGGCATGAGATCAATGAGCGAGTGGGTGGGCGGACATCAAAACCACACCATTACCAACCCGCCGCCAGTAGCACGACTGGAGACTCCCATCCATCTCCAGGACACACGTTAAACCATAAACGCTCCGTTATTCACGACTTAAACACCCCAAAATCAGGCTAACATTGTTTAGAAGGGGTTAATGCTAAAACAGCAGCCGAATGTGTGTCAGACTCGGACCAGACTCGTTTCTTCGTGCGCTCTATAATTACAGTTATTTATAAACTTGGATGGAGTGCACGCATTGGACGCGGAGAAACTGCCAGCGATCCATCCAAGCGCTTTTCGCTCCGCTTTAACTATTACCGCGCGTGCGTCATCTCTGGTCGGTTCACATGATGCTTTCAAAGCGCCTTTTATCTTTCCCCCTCTCGCACCCATAATGCATTGCTGTTAGGCCATTTTGGGGCACCTTCTAGATTAAAAGCCTGTCTTTACCGCAGCGAAACAGATGAGTGACCAGATCACGGTGGATGTTTCAGTAAATTAGGGAAGCATTACGCTGCCATCTGCAAGTCTTGCAGATTTTCGACTTCTGTGAACCTCATGTAGGGGAAAACGGATCTAATTCTTGCCATCTGCTCGTCAATACTCATTAGTGGACAAATATGAAACCAGTGGCTTCATGTTCATCCATTGCAGAAGAGAATCTATGGCCTAACATAAGACTGGGAATATCCACTGCATGAATATTCACAATTTTGGTTGCAATAAAAAAGCAACATCGTTAATATTGTGATTATTTAATGCACATTTGATACATATGTAGTAGAAGTTCTGCAATACTTCTCTCACAAGAAAGCAAAAATGGTTTTAATAGCATGTTTTATGTTTCGGTTTTTAAGTAACTGCATCTCCAAAGTGCATTGATTCAAAATTCAGATGCGGTGATTCTTTGCAAAAATGACAAATCTCAGGTTTTTGTAAAATAATATGCAGAAAAAAAGTGGTTAATTTATGCAAAGACTGCAGATTTATTTTTGCAAAGACTGTTTGTTTGAAATGATGATTTTTCTGGTCGAGGACAAAAACAACGGAGAAAAAAAAACATGTATGTATTTAAAATATTATTGAAGCCTGAAAAAATATTGTAGTTTTTTTTGAGACACATTGTGAATGTTTAAGTAAAAACAGATGTTGAAAAAATTCAATTGTTATGTTAGTGCATATAAATTAATTAAATAGTTCATAATAAATAAATGTAAAACATATATATTTATATATACACACAAATTACTTTTGAAGGCTGAAAAACATGTTTTTTTTAAAGCTGCATCATAAGGATTTAGTAAAAATATGAAAAAAATACTGAATGTAAATTAATTCTTTGTTGCGTTAATTTAATTAAAAAAAATAATAATTTTGGACTGTTTGAATTGACCATTCCTCTGGTCTAGGACCAAAAACAACATATTTAAGCCAAATAAGAGCAAATGTTACTTTTGATATGCATCTCAACTAACATAAAAGGCTGTAAACCATTGTGATATTTGTAAAGCTATATTGCCCAGCCCTACTTCCAGGTCTCTCATTCAGTGGTTCCCTTTCAGTCGTACGTCAGTGCACATATGGTGCAACAAAAAAAGCTTTGTGGGCCTCCCTCTCAACTTCACAATAACGCTTCAAAATAGAGACAGAAAAAAAGAATGAGTGAGAAAGAGTAAATAGAGCAGGGACACCCAACTGTCTAACACTCCTGGCAACCTGAATTTCCTATGGCTACATCTGCATTCATCAGCCACCATCAACTTCCTGTTCACGTCTCCTAGTCACTGAAGGGTTTCTCAATGTGAACCCTTCCCCTCTATTGTACTGTTCACTGTCATGTTACATAAAGAACAAGACATTAATGCCAACATGAAATTCCCATAATGAGATGGATTTCACTTCATGTGTAGCACTGACACTATAGTTAGGAGATCATCTCAAAATGACCAATTAGCCTATCAGAAATTACTCTGAAGATGACCATATTTCTATCTGGAGTGAGATACACTGATGATTTGTTCACAGTAAGAGCAGGAGCGTGGATTGAAAAAGCTAATTTGTTTCATGTTGAGATTAAAGGTTGTTCAATTCAAAAACTCTTCAGTTGTGTCATGCTGCGTTCACAAACAAAATAACTGTGAAAAACATTCAATGCTAACACATGACACGTCAAAATTACTTCTCTCGCTTCCTGTCAAGTTTCTGTTCTTGATGATGATAGGGTTTTTCCATGGCTGTGTAACACAGACAGTAGGAGGACAGAAGCCAGTCAGAGTTGGAGAATAGAAATGGCCAAAAGTTCAGGAAAGCAGTGACCACCATCCCATTGGTTTTTCCAAAGACAATAATGAGTTACAAGGCTGTGCATTGTGTTTTTACTTTATGATGCTAATATGTGAACACTTAAAGCTTTATGTGTCCATAAATTTAAATGTGACCATAAAATGCATTACCAACATATCCCATTGTATTATGGCATATGACAACACAATGCAACAAGTAGAAGATTCAACCTGCGTTTATATCACTTCAATTAATTTACCGAGCACAGATTGTGTACAGATTATAAATCATAGACAAATATGAAACAGAAGCTGAGATGTAGAATGAACAATCAGAACATGGCGGGAACTGAAAGATGAAAAGTTACATTGTAGCCGGATACATTCTAAGATTCTAACAAAAGCTCAATCCGGGAAGTTCGATTTATTTTGAGAGTTTTCGCCGCGAACGGATCTTTTATCTTTAGTTAACGCGACTTTGAGTGAGCTTCTAGCTAAACCGCTATTTTTCCGAGATAATATTTAAGTATTTAAGAGTAGAAATGTTGTTTGGGGGTTTGAAACAAAAGCCTTTTGGTTTCCAGCCACCCGGAAAGTTTGTATTCGCCGCCGCGGAACTAAAAACGCCTCGAATAAATGAAATAATAAAAACAGCCGTCAAACTTACCTTGGCGTGTGTATGTTGTGCTGAATGAAGCGTCTCATGTTTAATAAGTTAATAAATGTGGCAGCTGGTCGATTGTCTCCGTGTGTTTGTGCATACGCGTATGCGGCTCCGCCTCTTCATCAAATAGATCGCCTCTTCATCAGCTTCATCCAGACAGGTTTATTTCCACCCCTGTGGCCTCTTTAAAAACACAACACAGAGATATGAGTCCGGAGAGGACACACGGACATGGTGTATGTGATCTGTGGGCTTTGTGTTGGAGATCTGTAGAACCACACAGTGAGGAAAACTTGTCTCGTGCGAACAGACGCTGAACAGCGACGCCTTGCAGATGAAAAAAGAACTGCAGCCGCAGGGTTACTGTTCCTTAAAGGACGAGTTCAAACTGAAAATTTGCTGAAAAAGTATACTCATCCCCAGGTCATCCAAGAGGTAGATAAGTTTGTTTCTTCATTCAGATCTGGAGAAATGTAGCATTCCATCACTTTCTCACTAATGCATCCTCTGCAGTGAATGGGTGCCGTCAGAATGAGAGTCTAAACAGCTGATTAAAATATCACAAGTAATCCACACCACTCAAGCCCATCAGTTAACATCTTGTGCACCTGAAAAGTTTGTGTCTGAAATAAAAAATAATAATAATACATCATTAAGGTGCTTTCCAATTAAAACATGAGTTATTCTATTCATAAAATTGCTTTCCCCAGTGAAGCAAAAAAGTCTTTCCTGTAGCTCAAATAGTAGAGCATGGCGCTAGCAACGCCAAGGTCATGGGTTTGTTTCCCAAGGAAAGCAAGAGCTGATAAAATGTGAAAACTGTAACTTGAATGCAATGTAAGTCGCTTTGGATAAAAGCGTCTGCTAAATGTAAATGTCTAAAACAGCTCTGTTGCTGGCTTTTGATGTTAGAAAACAACATAAAATGGACTATTTCACTGCGTTATTATGGACTCATATTTTGAAGGATGGTTATAATAAAGGATTTGTTTCTCACAAACAGGCAGGTTTTGGCTTCACAAGAGATTAATTGATGGACTGGAGTGGTGTGGATTACTTGTGGATTATTTTGATGTTTTTATCAGCTGTTTGGACTCTTATTCTGACGGCACCCATTCACTGCAGAGGATCCATTGGTGAGCAAGTGGTTTAATTTGACATTTCTCCAAATCTGATGAAGAAACAAACTCATTTACATCTTGCATGGCCTGAGGGTCAATACATTTTCTGCTTTTCCCTTGCTTCCGGTTCCATTTTGCATGTAAAAAAAAAAATGATTAATTGAATTTACAACATTTTTTTAAGGTAAGTGGTTGCAATCAATTTATTTTAGCTACATTTAAATAAATTTAGTTGACTAACTTTCAACAAAATTTTTAATTTAAATGTAGCTAAAATAAATTGATTGCAACCACCTACCTTAAAAAAATTAGTATAATGTTTTTTTCAGTGTGTCAACTTAATTTAATGTTACTTATTACGATCTCATTTTACTTACAGTAATAGTTCTACACGGCAATATTTCTGTCATGCTTATTTATTTTGCATTATTCCCATTGAACTGCAAACGTTTTGGCAATAAAGCACAATCCTCATTTCAGAGTTTTTAGTACGAAGACTGTATTTTTAAGAGCTGTCGGTCTGGAAAAGGTGTGCAAAGTGCAACCCCTTGTGGTTGAGTATGAGTAGTACAGCTTATCAGAAAACCCCCTCAAATGTAATGACATGAATTACAGCTAGATGTCAGTACGAAATCAGATATCTTGAACAAGTCTGGCAGACCAGACAAATGACTAGTTGGATACGGGAGACGAGCCTAATGTTCGAAGATGCATGAAGCAGAATGACCTACATTTTTAAGAACCTTCTCCACATCTTCTCGCTCATTATTAGTGTATTTTGCACATATTAATTTAACAGCAACATTTTGAAATCTCTAAAATAACAAATTGAGGTATGGGGATGATGCAATGTAAATTAAACCTCTTATATCTAAGTGTCTAGATTACAGCTCTCCTCACTCAGTGATCAACGAATGAAGTGCATCCTGATTTTAAACCCAACCGAAGGAAGAACTCATGCTTTTAAAGGTGTTTTGTTGCAATTCAAACATCTTCAGTTCAGAAGCTTCATGAGAAGCATATCAAGTGCATCCAAATGTTTATGTATTTGTTAAACTTTGCATTATAGTCAAATCTGGATGCATGCATAAAGATTAAAACACCCATAAAAAAGCATTTTTGTGTGGTTTGCAGCTTTTTCCAAATAAGGCTGAATCTTTCCCCAAACTGTAAACAACTCGTTGGTCGCGCAGGCTCAGTTTGTGCTTACGTGATCAAGTTTAATAGTGACACACTTTTGCTTTTTTTTGTGGCTTTGTCTGATAACACTTTTTTATTTTCGTTGCGCACAAGTGTCGACAGGGCGTTGGTAACTGTGAAGGGTGTTGCTTCTTACCTCAGGATGTGGTAGTTTCAGATGGGCCCCCTCCTTTATCTTAGCCCGACATTTGCAAAGTGGTATAAAACAAAACAAAAATTAGGAAAAGAAACTTGGTAATTCCACTCTGGTTTATTTTAAACCACTTTGGATGAGAGCGAAGAATTGATGCATAGAAAAAAAGGACCAAATCTGATCGTTTTCACCCTTGATCGGTTAAACAAGTAAATGCAAAAAAAACCCTGAAAAAATAAGGCTTACAGGTGAAAGTAGCAATTTAATGAATCATTGCACATGCAATATAATAATGATCGCCAAGCATTTCTTTGTCAATGCTGGGAAAATCCATTGGTTGAAAATGTAATGCATATTAAACAAACATGCAGATGAGTGTGTGTGTGTGTGTGTACTTGTTTAACTAGTTGCGAGGTCCAAATGTCCTCACTTATATAGTGAAATAATGTGAAAACCCACTAGTGAGACATTTTACTGGTCCTTACTAGTTAAAAACGTCTTACAAATCGGCTAAAACATGTGTTTTTTGCACATGTGTCTGTGAGGAGAAGGTTTGGGTGTTGGGTTAGGTGATAGAAAGTCTGTGCGTGTGTGTGTGTGTGTGTGTGTGTGTGTGTTTCCACCCAGCTGGATGAGGTGAACTGAAAACATTAAGGGAGGAGGCCACTTTACTAGGTCATCAGGTCTTCCTGTTTGCTGACTGGCTTCTGAGAAATATCGGTTATAGCAACTTCAAGGCTGTTGTAAGAATTTTCGTGTAGCATCAGTTGTATTTAAAGGGTCTTGCAAAATGTTTTCCCTACTGAGACACGTGCTGGCTAGAAACTGGCACAATGACTTCCTGTAGTAGTGTTACATCTTTATTGTCCATTTATTGCAGTGTAAAAAATATTAGTTGCACATATAAAACTATAAATTGTTTAATAAATTGAAGCTCTAATAATTTAACAATTTTATTTACATGCATTTAATATCGTTTGTATTTTATGTTTTTTTAAAATGTTGTATTTGAATTGAATTTATTTTTATTATAATTCACTGCATGTTTTTGCAAACAGCATTCACACAGATGACAGATCTTCCCCAATATATAATATATTCATTGCCAAATCTTAATGCATGCAATGCAACATGATTTTTCTCATGGCAATCCATGATTTGTACACTTTCTGGGAAGATGTCACAATTGTGCATTTTAAAAAGTGTAGAAACTGAGAATTTTTGCTTTCTCCATTGGGTGTGTCGAATATCTGCAAGAAGGCTTCCTTCCTTGTTACTGCAGGGTATATAATCGTTCAGAGAGCCAACGCTCGAGCTTTCTGCATCAGAGCATGGCTCAATACCAGTTACACCAGCATCACTAATAAGAGGTGAGTTAAGACGCACCAGCAAATTGTCATTGGTTTTTATTTGAAAAAAGTATGATTTAAAAACAAAAAAATACAAATATATATATATTTATTAAGTTTATTATGAACTATTTAGTAGTAATTTGTAAAACAAATACAATTTTAATTATTTAGCTGAAATAAAAACTTTTATAATTAACCTATAAGTTTGTATTTACATTTTTTGTTGTTGTTATGTATATATATATATATATATATATTTGTTCATTAATTGATTGATTTATTGCATTTACTACGTTTTGCATGGTCACGTGTTGGCTCTTTAAACCCTCTTAAACACAAATGCAGTAGTGAAACTAGAGATATTTAAATGCACTATACACATGCAGAGATTAAATTAGGTCAAACCCATGATGCGTTCACTTCTAAAATATTGTTTAAAAAAAAAATAATAATAATAATATATATATATTATTTAGGATATTTGAATAATTCTTTACTATTCTTGTCATTATTCTTTATATTGTGGGCGGTGGTGAAACCTAGTGGTTAAAAATCTGTTAACCGAAATAGGCACCACAAACAGCAACTACTGAGATGACATCATTGTGCACTTGAGCAAGCACTTAGTGCCAGCGGGACGGACCCTATAATGTAAAATCAATTTTAAAGCAAGATGGATTTTTACAACCACATGATAGCAGGGTATCTTAGGGAAAAATTTACGTTTAACTGCCATCACCTTTGGGACGATGACTGTACCAAACATGATGACCCTAATTTGGCATACACTCCTAAAAATAGGTTCTTTATTGGCATTTATGGTTCCACGAAGAACCTTCAACATTCATGGAATCTTTAAAGTGGAAAAAGGTTCTTTAGATTAAAAAAAATAAAATAAATGTTCTTCACATAAAGAGAATTTTCTTAACGAACTGTTCACTAAAAGGTTCTTTGGTGGAGCCAAAATAGTTCTTCTATGGCAGTGGTCTCAAACTCAATTCCTGGAGGGCCACAGCTCTGCAGAGTTTAGCTCCGACCCAAATCAAACACATCTGATCCAGCTAATCAAAGTCTTCAGGATCACTAGAAACCTCCAAGCAGGTGTGATTTGGAGCTGGTTGGGGCTAAACTGTGCAGAGCTGTGGCCCTCCAGGAATTGAGTTTGAGACCTCTGTTCTATGGCACCGTTATGAAAACTCCTTTTTGGAATCTTTATTTTTAAAAGTGTACGGCAAATTTTAAATCTTCGATTTTTATTCAGTTCAGAACCCAACAATAATGAATTAACTTTGTCAAATCGACTGTTTTCCATCAGGTCATTCCGAAAGAGGGCACGGATATTCCTGAGAAGCCGGAGTCTGATTGCCTGGAGTCCGATTGCATCAAAGACCGAATCGACCCCAATGAGATTCAACTCCACGTTCCAACTTCTCACACCATGGAGGTCCTGCGTTCTTTCAGCTCAGCCTCTTCCTGTCCTGACATCTACAACAGCACCAGCAGCAGTCTCATCCTGGAGCATTACAACTTCACCGGACGTCTCCAACACCGCAAGCCCTCGAAGAAGAGCGTGAGCGCCGTCACCGTCCTGTTCCTGTGCTTCAGCATCTTCATCATCCTGGAAAACCTCATGGTGCTGCTGGCCGTGCTGTTCGGCGTCAGTCTGCGCCATCGCTGGATATTCATCTGCATCGCCAACATCGCACTGAGCGACTTGCTGACGGGATCGGCCTATGTGGTCAACATCTGCATGTCTGGCGACCGCACCTTCAAGCTAAGCCCAGTCCTGTGGTTATTCCGCGAAGGACTTTTGTTTGTAGCCTTGGCGGCATCCATATTCAGCCTGCTCTTGATTGCAGTGGAGCGCTGCGCCACTATGATGAAGCCCGTCCACCAGAAAACTGCGACAAAGACTTATCGAATCTATATAATGGTGCTGCTCTGCTGGATAACAGCGCTCATAATCGGATTCCTTCCACTGATGGGCTGGAACTGCATTTGCGATCTAAGAAGTTGCTCCACGCTGCTGCCGCTCTACTCCAAGAGCTACATCTTGTTCGCCCTGGTCATCTTCTTCATAATCCTGCTCACAATCGGCGCTCTCTATTTCGCCATCTACTGCCATGTCCACAGTAGCACTGACACCATATCCGTACGCAGCAGCAAGCGTTCACTGCGCCTCCTGAAGGCTGTAATCTCCATCGTTGGAGTCTTCATGGTGTGTTGGGGTCCTTTGTTCATCCTCCTGTTGGTGGACTTCTTCTGCTACTCTCGTAATTGCAGCACACTCTTCAATCCTGAATGGGTCATTGCCATGGCCGTGTTCAACTCGGCCATGAACCCACTCATTTACTCATTCGGCAGCCTGGAGCTGCGCAAAGCCATCGCGTCACTCCTGTGCTGCTGCTGTCTGAAGACGGGACTGTGCAACCCCAAGACCTTCATGTCCAAGGAAACATCCAGTACCTCCGGGAGTCGACATAGCAGTCTGCGCAACAGCTTCAGCAAAGTGCGAAACCTGAGCACCAGCCCTCAGCCTGAACCCAGGAACGGCAAGAAAACACGCCTCAGCTCCACCACTTCTTGTTTATCTGCATCGAGCGGTTAAGCTGCACTGGGCAGGTGAGTTTCACCTTCGCCACAGGAACTGCACCTCCTCAGACACGCCATCGTTGTGGCTTCAGTGGCGTTTCACTCTTTGTGGATCAGATGTCAGCAGGTGTGAGTTTCAATGCTGATGGACAAATGCAGAAAGGACTGTAAAAGTGAGCAGCTGTGCAACAAAAACATAAAAACCATAAAAAAAAAAAAAATGTAACTTGAATGCATTTCTGTACATTTCAGCTGAATGAAAAGGAAAGCAATCAGAACTGTAAAATACTCAAATACAAACTGCCTTCTGCTGTTGTTTTCTACGAGAATGTACAAGTAATATAAATGTTATAATTTAAAAGTTGAAAAGTATATTTTCATATTCTACATAAAGGATTTTTTTTATATTTTAAACATGCACTTTTGAAACCGTTTTCAGGGAAATATTTTATGTGTATACATTGTCAAAAGTTTGTAAAGGAAATAAAGAAAGCATTGATTAATATTGATAATGTGAGGTTTCTTGAGGATTCTTAGTCAATAAAATTCTGTTTGAACACAAGAGGGAGACAACATACAGACTTCTTCAATGCAACATGCTTCAGTACTCCAGAGCATTAAGTTTTTTTTCGTTTGCTTGTTTTCATTTCAAACACATCAAAATTTTATGAATAATACATACAGTATTACACAATATACACAAAATAATAATAATATTCTCTTGCCAAAAGATTCCAAGTTTCAGGTTAAGCATTATTTCAGATTTATGTAAAAATCCACATTTTGAAATCCACTCGGCATTCACTAAAGGGTGCATGGGAAACCACAGCCCTCCAAAAATAATATGACAACCCGTCTCAAAACCACCTGGATGATCCAGACAGCTATTGGAAGAATGCATTATGAATGGAAGAAATGAATAGGGCCAGACCAGAAATTATTTTAAAAGATGCAGCCTACATATCCACATACCAGTAAGGTTGCCTGGAGAACTGTTAGCATTTACATATTAACTGTAGTATTTACTTAGATACATGTGGAAAATATACACAAACACTGACTCAACATGCCCCTGATTAGCACACACTGATGCGAGCAACAAAATGTTTCCTTTAGGCAAAGTCATAGGCTATTAACACCATAAAGGCCTGCATACACCAACAACAATAACTATAACTTATTTAATAAGCATTCTAATTTTAAATTAACACAATTGTGACCCTGGACCAGAAAATCCGTCATAAGTAGCATGGGTAGGCCTATATTTGTAGCAATAGCCAACAATACACTGAATGGGTCAAAATGATCGGTTTGTCTTGTATGCCAAGAAAAGATCGTAAAGATCATATTACATGAATATATTTGGTAAATTTCCTACCGTAAATATATCAAAACTTGATTTTTGATCAGTGTAATGCATTGCTAAGAACTCTAAATGCTATTTTGTCGTTTTTGCGCCCTCATTCCAGATTTTCAAATAGTTATCTCAGCCAAATATTGTCCTATCATAACAAACCCTACTGAAAGCTTGTTTATTCAGCCTTCAGATGATGCATAATTCTCAATTTAAAAAAAAAGACCCTTATGACTGGTTTTGTGGTCCAGGGTCACAATTTATATTAAATTTACGTTTACTTTTATCCAAAGCGACTCGCACTGCATTCACTGTACACAGTTCTTGCTTTCCCTGTCTGCCAAATGTAAAACTATACCTTATTTAGAGTAGAAGCCGTGTTCAATTTTTAACAGGAGCAATTTTTTTCTCCAGCGGAACAATATAATATTGACAGCCAATCAGAATCCACCCAACATTAAAGAGCGCCAATATTTAAATCTGCATTGTCAGCGCGCGAATATTGTCCGTTGGTGCAGACGTTAATATTAAGAGAGAGAACCGCCACGCACCGCAAACACGTTCCTGAAATGATTACAGTTTAGTTTATGACAGCGTGATGTCCTGAAGGAAAAGTGGATTTATGTTCTTCTCTTTACAGAGGGCAGGAAGGGTTAACTGCGGTTGCGTGCAGACACAGCGTCGCCTCCAGGTGTTCTCCAGACAGATAATAATGAAGTTCTCAGAAGGTCCTCAGATGAAGGTAGTTAAGCGGTTTCTGCACATTTGTAGCTGGTTAGCCTGCTAGCAATTCAAACCATTACAGAGTCCATGCAAATTAATTCAACATTTCAGTTAATCGACAATTCAGAGGAGAAATCAAGACAACCACAACGTTCTCATTGTCTACTGTCTTATTTAATTAAGAGAAACATGTTGTTTTGGCATCTTTGGAAAAAACATCTCCATAAATCAGATACAAAGAACAGATCAGATAAACGTGTTCCCTGCTTATTATGGTGATTTGCATATAATTTCACTGTGTGATATAAATTTGGCTCTAGGCACCATAAACAGGATTCTTCCCTTTAGTTCAAGAATCTGCTGAACAAGAAATTAAGCATGTGTTTATCGTTATTCAGTTGCTACATGATTTAACTTGAGAAATACTCGTGAGAGATCGTTGAGGATAAAATTAACCCAGTCGTTGCCTGAGAAAACTAGCCTAAGTAGTGTCTGCATGCTGATTGGAGGAGAGGAAAACATGTTGCATTCTGATTGGAGGAGAGTTAATTTGTCGCAAATGGACCTCACAGGCATTCATGTGGTGTCAACATGTTTCAATTTATTTTAATAAATATGTGACAAACTCTTAATTTCAGCACACATGCGACATCCTGTTCTTCACGTGCTGGATCGTGATCCAGAAGGATCTACGGACACCCAGTACCGCGGGTTTCTTCACGCGGCTTTGCTCCTTTATTGCACAGCTGGTCTTGTTCAAGTTAAACCAATTATAAAGCGTGCAGCTCTGGTCTGGACCGCAAACACACTGACTACATGGTGGCGCAGGGAACAAAACAATATCAAACAACTTAAGGAGGCCACGTCACGAAATCTGGTCAGTCTCTGAGCGCATGATAAAAGGACTCCGACATCGCTGTGAAACTAAAATAAGAGGCTTTCCGCTTTCATCCCTGCAGCTCCTTCCCACTGATGCATTTATGACCTATAATTGTTTCTGAGCAGCACAGATCTTTCCAAGTAGCTGTCAGTGCTGCAGGCCGAGGAGAACAGTTCAAGTAAGGCTGCGAGACCTGCAGTATGTCCATCAGAAACTGTCCCTCAGAGATCCGATATAACAGATCAATTATCAAGACATTGTTAAATTATGCAGCATTTTTGAGTAGTAGTTTTTGACAATTTTTTTTACACCATGTTCTATATATCACAACTGCATAGCAACATGACAAATCATTCAAAACACCCTTGCAACTCCATAGCAGCATGGTAAAAAATTCAGACATCTTAGCAACTGCATAGCAATGTGCTGTAAACATGCATAACACCTTAGCAACTTCATAGCAACAATCTACAAACCACTCCGAATTTCCCAGCAATGTCATAGCAACATCCTAAAACTATATATCACACCCTAGCAACAATCTAAAAATCATGCAACCACACAACAAAATGCTAAAACTATACAGAACTGCCTCACAACCACATAGCAATATGCTAAAATCATTCAAAACACTATAGAAACCGCATAGCAACATGGTAAAAATGTTCACATCACCCTAGCAACCGCATAGCAACATGCTGTAAACCATGCAGAACACCCTCACAACTGCATAGCAAAAATCTACAAACCACTCAGAATTCTCAGAAAAAACATCCTAAAGATATATATAAAACATCCAAGCAACTGCATAGCAACATGCTATAAAACATGCATAACACCTTAGCAACCGCAATATGCTGTAAACTTTGCAGAACACACTAGCAAGTACATAGCAACATAGAAAAAACACATTAAAAACACCCTAACAACTGCATAGCAACACTATACAGACATTCAGAACACCAAGCAACTGCATAGCAATGTGGTGCAAATATTCAGAACACCTTGGAAACTGCATAGCAACGTGGTAAAAAAAAAAAATTAGAACACCCTAGCTAGAAACTGCATAGCAATATGATGAAAATATTCAGAACACCCTGGCAACCGCATAGTAATGCGGTTCAATTATTTAGAACACCCTAGCAATGGAATTGCAACATTTATTTATGTATATAAAAATGATATCCAATTAATAAACATGAAATTTGTCCAGTTGTAATCTTTCCTAATGGTTCTGTTAAGATGCGTAAAAGGAAAAGCCAAAGTTAGCCTGCAGAAAGTTAACAGACAGAGGTAGATTTATGATCTACCTGAACTCTTCCATTTTTTCTACGCATAAATGAATATGACAGCACCACCTAAAATAAGTCTCCTGCCGTAATTCATTCGAACTATCTTTAACACGCAGAGACACTGCAGGCATTTCTCAAGCACGCTGAACATGAGGTAAAACCAGCTAAACGTAGATCTTCAGATCTCAATATCGTGCATTCCCATGGCCGTGCATGTGCTGAGAACAACATGCAGTGCTAAAAATATGGATATGGCATTCATAAGTATGCAAAAAATTGGTTAACCATTTCATCAAGGTCGGTTCGCTTGAAAACATGTTTTATATTCAGTGATGACAGATTTTATGTTATGTTATGTTTATGTACCCGAGAAAAGGACAAGGACACTTCGTGCTAACTGGATGAGAGTAGAGGACATTGCGTGCTGATTGGAGGATACCGAAGCATGCTGCATTCTGATTGGAGGAGAGTGCAGAAGTGGCGCTAGGGCTTCACTCCTGTTCCTGCTGAACTGAGCCAGCATTTAATCAACAAACTGATACCAGTTCAGCAGGCACATGAGGGCACAGCCCTCAATCGTTTTGTCAACACCACACCATCGCAATTATTCAAATGATATGAGAGGATTTGTCTGGACAAATAAAAGGTTGGTCACAACACCACGCCTTGTTTGCAGAGACTCCAAGGAAGCCATAATTCAAACAATTTGACCCCAATTTGCAGTTAATGGAAGGTTAAAAGTGAAGTTACCGCAGCTGGCAAGAGCAAACATCTACGACAACAAAACATAATTTTTTCAAACATGTTTTACATTTAGGTGCGGTTGTTCATTTCATCATTTTAGTAGGAATCCATGTGAAATATTTGCCCATGCAGATTTCTCAATGGGTTCAAGTTGGTCATGTGCACTTGCGCACATTGCGCATGAATTTAAAATAAACTAATTGTCAGAAATGCTGATTTTTTTGCATATGTACGTCACAATCGTTAAATTTCATAAGCTGTTGTACGTTCACATTTAGCGTCATTCTACGCACTAAATTAAACTTCTCTTGTCTTTAAGATATTCCCAAAGTCGACTCGTGTTCATAATACCAAGTGTTTTTATTACTATTATTATTTTTAGACATGTAATGATTAAAAACATTTTGAAACAAGTTTGGTTTTACGAATTTGGTCAGAAAATGTATCACAAATACATGTTAACGATCTCTATTGACTTATAAGTCCAGCCCTTTATAGACTCAAACCGATGTATGTCTAAATTATTGTCAATGCTGCAAAATAACCACCATATAAGGCTGCATTTGGGAAAACTGTAAAAATAGTGCATTGCTCCATTATGTTCCTAATAGGATAGTTCCTTTACGTTCGAAAAAGTGATCCAAACCTGAGCTATAAAATGAAACCCTGACACGTTTACCTCATCCGCTCCGGCTAATGGCTCTAAGACGTGATGCTAACTGCAGGGTTAAGAGCTTAACCTTCCCTCTTTTGCATACATGTCCTAACTGGTTTCACATTTACTGGCATCCCACCCTTCATTACGCCCAGTTCCTGCCCTGTCTCACTTTGATGCCAGAGAAAGTGGGTGGACATCACCTGACCACGATGGGACGGGCGGATTTCCCTGTACGCATAGCATCATTCAGTTCACTTCAGGCACTGAACTTAGCCACTGTGAACAGTATTCTTAAGGGATCAATGCTCACCAATTAGCTAAGCTCTGTGCCTTTAGCAAGCGATGACCTGCTGGACGAAATTGAGATGGAAAGGGTGCGACCAAACGAGGTCTATTAGCTAGGAACACAATGGATTTTGAGTATTTATACCTACTTAGTCATTGCAATTGTAACACAAGGGATAGTTCACCTCAAAATGAAAATTCTGTCATTAATTACTCACCTTCATGACGTTCCAAACCTGTAAGACCGTCGTTCATCTTCGGAACATAAATTAAGATTGTCGTGGTACTCTCGATAAAGGTGGAAGACGGTAACTCAGGGGAGAAGAAATTGTTGAACAAAGTTGTTATTTATGTTTTCTTGCACACAAAAAGTATTCTTGTAGCTTTGTAAAATTAAGGTCGAACCACTGGTGTCACATGGACCATTTTAACAATGTCCTTGCCACGTTTCTGGGCCTGGGAACATTTCAGTTGCATTCGATTTCATCGAAAATACAAAATATCTTAATTTGTGTTCTGAAGATGAACAGAGGTCTTACGGGTTCGGAACGACATGAGGGTAATTAATGACAGCATTTTTATTTTTGGGTGAACTTTATTTATTCGCTTTAACCTCGTGTTTGAATTAAAAAAGGAAAATACTATCTTCTGATTTAGCCACACTTGAAGCCATTGTGAAATTAACATAAATCTGTGAACGCATATCCTATATTAATTTTTGGCATAATATATATATATAATAATACATTAAATTAGCACAAATATAATTACATATAAATATATAAGTAAATTATAAAATATAAAACTATATAGTATTGATACAATAAAATATTAGATATAATACATATTAAATATATATAGCGTTATATTTTATATATAAAACATTATATTTGTATATAAATACAGTATCAAGACCATAGTACTAGGTCACTAGGGAAGGCTTTGGGACTATTTTTCAGTCATTTATAACAGACCGTCTGATATCAAGCCTAAGCGCTGTGGGTGTCAAATGAGGTTTGCATCCTCATTTTTTTAAAACTTGCCAGATGCCCTTTTGCCTTCGCCGATATTCCAGTAAGCCATTATCTGTCATTCCTGATGAAACATGATATTTCCAAAGCGATGAGTCACTGTTTGTGTTATTGAGTCTGAAAAACATATCAAGCAGTTCCACTCACATGTACTAAATGCCAAAGAGGTTATATAAACAAAAACTAAATCTCAATATGCTGTAGTAAGCAGTATGTTAAAAAAGAGAGTTTTACATTTTCAGAAGAAAATGTAAGTGCCGTTTGTCAAGGCAAAACTCGGCAACCCAACGCAAGGGTGTTTTATGTGATTGCCAGGGTGTTGCTGTATGTTGGTAAGGTGTTTTTATTGGCTTAGGCACGTTGCTATATGGTTGCTATGATGATTGTTCATTGGTAAATGTGGAAAGAGCTCTATTTTGGTTCTTCACGGTTCCTCCTGGGATGTTTTTGCACATTTTATCATCCACCAGGCAAAAACACATCTGGCTTCTTAGAAAAGTAAGCAACTAAAGTTTAATTCTCATAGTTAGGGGTCTGCTTAAATCCATAACCCCAAGGATTAGTAATAGTCATGCTTGACTTATTAAAGTAAAATCGTTTCCTAGGTGGGGCAAGTACATTTTGATGAATGATAAAACCAGCATAATAAAAGCAGGAAAACACATTAAGAAAGTAAACAGGGTCCGTATTGACTTTAAGCTACATGCACACATGCGCCCTGACAGACTAATTCAGACAAATCTCTGTGCTTCTTACAGGATCTCCAAAATACAGCCGGTCAGGAGCTGGACACGTACCAGCGGGAGGCGGTGTAGGTGTGGGGCACCTGAAGAACTGTGCAGGGGTGGAAATCCCTGGCAATGTGATTTTCATTTCTGTTTATCCACCAAATCACGGTGCCAGGAACCCTCCCCACCACAGCCACAACTCCCACCCACCCACTTCACGTCCAAATGCTCTGCAGCTGCCGTCCAGCTGTGTCCTGGGGCGGCCCGTACCCTATGGCGAGAGAGGGAGAAATCGTCAGCTTTTCCAAACCAGGTTGGTGTTGTGTGGTTCGACCCCTGGCGGTGGTCTAAACCACTCTACTGGATATTTTCAACACTCTCAGGGACAATACGGTAAAACTGTAGTTTTGAAGTCAAGCTACTCATAATTTAAAGGGACAGTTCGCCCAAAAGTAAAGATTCTGCCATTAATTACTCACCCTCATGCCCTCATGTCAAACCCGCAAGACCTTCGTTCATCTTCAGAACACAAATTAAGATATTTTTGAGAGCTTTCTGAAAACAACAAAGACAATAACGCAACTGAAACGTTCAAGGCCCAGAAACATAGTAAGGACATCAGTAAAATAGTCCATGTAACCTCAATGGTTCAACGTAATTTTACGAAGCTAAGAGTATACGTTTTGTGCGCAAAGAAAACAAAAATAACTACTTTATCCAATTATTTCTTCTCTTCCATGTCAGTCCTTTACGTGTATTCATGACAGTACCACAACGCATGTGTGTGCATTCTTCTGCTTGTAAACAAGGCACAGCACATGCATGCTCTACATCAGCTGCATCACACAAATGAGTCGCGAATGGCAGCGGTGACTGAGAAGAAATCGATGAATAAAGTTTTTATTTTTTTTGCACATAAAAAGTATTCTCGTAACTTCTTACAATTGCAGTTGAGCCACTGATGTCACATGGACTATTTCAATGATATCCTTACTACCTTTCTGGGCCTTGAATGTGTCGGTTCCGTTGCTGTCTATGAAGGGTCAGAAAGCTCTCGGATTTCACCAAGAATATCTGGTAACACTTTATAATAGCATTCAGTTGTAAGTGATTAGTTAATGATGAAATAATCATTTACACAACATTCATAAGCAATTAATAAGTGATATGCTAACAATTTGTGTATGTTTTGTTAATTCATTTAGAAGTAATTAGTTTATGATGAACTAATCATTTACAAAACATGACTGCGTTCATAGATGATTAATAAGTGATATGTTCATATTTCTATCTATGTTTTGTAGATTAAGTTATATATCATTTACAAGTGATTAGATGATGATGAACTAATCATTTACAAAACATGATTATACATTCACAAATGATTAAGTAATATGCTTAGTAATAAATAACATGAAACCTGGCATTTCCACATCATGTTTTACTCTGGAAGTGTCTCCACAGCTTCGCTTGTCACACAAAACTATTATATTACTTCAAAAAAACGTAAAAGGAAATCAGTGCACTACTACTTTCATGACACTTTAATACTTTTGGGGATTTTTGGAGCTTGACAGACATGGCCACTATGAGCTGAATAAATATGGCAGATCCAACGCCTAATTTAATGGTACAACAGAAATAAACAACATGAGAGTGAGTCATTTTTGGTGAACTATTCCATTAAAGTTGCACTGCTTTCAAAGCTTCCTGATTCAGCATATTTGGACCTTAACTGGACTTTTTGAGGATAACTGGCTCCACAAAAGCCCCGATCCTAAATGAAAACCACAGTGTACTTAAACCTGGAATGCAATAATCTGCTCCTCGATATAAATTGTCCTGTTTAGTTGATAGACATCGACTGCCTGAGAAGAGTCCAACATGATTAAACAGCAGATGTTACGGTGCAGACGCTACAGATACAGCTGCCCAGTCAAAGTTCATCTTTTCAAAACTCCTTGTGGAAAAACATGGCTTGTGTTTTGAATGGCTCAAGACGTGAGTGCTGCAAACAGCTACTGGACAAATGTGTTCCCAGAATCCTATTTTAAGGGCTCGGTAGCATTTTTTCTATTTCTTTTCCCTCTTATGGAGTGAAATTTTCTCAAGAATATAAAATGAGGGAAAAGGGGGTGAACATGTAGAATGCTACGGGTCCTATGCAAAAGTGACCTGATATCTCGAGTCTCCTTTCATGGAGGTGATCAGAACAGAATGATCCATTAGATTTGGACATTCCTAGACTGGAGGACGGACAGCCGAATTTTAAAGCCATGACGACTGTTACTTTTCGTGCTGCAGAAAAATGCGATGTGTTATTGTTGTTTCCACAGCGTTCCTAGGCCACCCTCGTAGTGATGTCATAATGGTGCGATTGTGCTCCTGTCTGATAGCATTTTGCTGAGGGAGAAGAATATATTTTGGTCTATTTTTCTTGCTTAATGTGTTTAAAATTTCACTGATAACAGTGGGAAAAAACAAGGGTGTTGACAAATGGATTTCCGTGGATGATTGTGATTGTAATGATAAGAAATCGTAAATCATTTTATTTGTAGTTGAAAACATCAAATATTAATGTTCATTTGTCAAATTAACACTTTCAAATATTCTTTCCTCTGTTGAACAGAAAAGAAGATATTTTGAAGACTGTTGGTAACCAAAAAGTACATGGTAGCCACTGACACTGACTATGGAAAAACTATGGAAGTCAATGGCTACCGTCAACTGTTTGGTTACCAGCATTCTTGAAAATATCTTCTTTTATGTTCAACACAAGAAAGAATATTCTGATAAAATCCCATTTTCCCCACATGATTTCCATTACAAAAAGCAACATGTCTATATTTGCATTATATATTACCTCAGCTATATGCTGTCATGTGCATTTGTATTTTAAACAAATGCAATAGTTCGATG
This sequence comes from Barbus barbus, assembly GCF_936440315.1. Taxonomy (NCBI): domain Eukaryota; kingdom Metazoa; phylum Chordata; class Actinopteri; order Cypriniformes; family Cyprinidae; genus Barbus; species Barbus barbus. The sequence goes on along the minus strand of NC_136737.1, from coordinate 5,073,447 downwards.
TACACTGGGTTTATGGTGGAGCAAGAGTCTGCAACTGTCCGGCTTTCTCCAGGAAATTGCTAAAGCGGTGGAGGGTATGTGTACTGTGAATAGGACACTGTGGTGCCAGCCAGGGAAAATGTATGTTAACACCGAGCCCCCTTTCCTACCGCATAATCAGGGATTGAATATTCTATATTAAATCAGCATGAAACCAATGACTGATGAAAAGAGGAAAACTGAGAAGCTGAGAAACAGATTTTGTGAGATCTGCTTTTGAAATAGGGGAATTTTCTGTATATTATAAATTTTCATTGCCAAATACACTCTAAAAGGTCACAGTAAAGTTCAGAAAGTAACACATTTTATTGTGAAACACATCACACAGAGATTACAGCTTTACTGAGCACTAAATTTAAAAACAGAGGTGTTAAATGATGTAATACCATTATAAATCTAAGAATAGATTATAATATGATTACATATAGAGGAAAAACAGCATTATATTTGCATTGATTGGTCAAGTACATTCTTCACGAGAAAGCAAAGAAGGAATTCACATTAGAGTTTGTGGAATTTCAGTTTTTCTTCTTTATTAATTAAAGGAATAGTTCAGCCTTGTGTCGTTCCCAATCATACGCTATTTTGTTGGATTTTTAAAAAAGTGTGTTCCATACAAAACATAACAACATACAGGTTTAGAATGAAATGAGGGTGAGTAAATAATGAATTGTCTTGAATTTTGGACGGACTATCCCTTTAAGTCAAGTCAATACTCCAAAAAATGACAGCGCCAAACAGCTCATGGCCGGACTTGTTCTGCTCTGGCGAGCAGCCATGCAGGAAAAGGTCAGACAAAATCTCTGAAACTGATTGGATAATGGCCGCATGGCCTCATGTTTGGGAGCCGTTACACTAAATGATCTGCGGTAGAAATGTCAGATTCTAAAAACATGTTGTGCACTCTTAAAAATAAAGGTTCCAAAGGGGGTTTTCATAGCGATGCCATAGCAGAACCATTTTGGGCTTCCCAAAGAACCTTTCAGTGAACAGTTCTCAAAAGGACATCATCGATAGAAAACATTCTGTGGAATGGAAAGATTCCATAAATGTTAAAGGTTCTTCATGAAACCACAGATGTCAGAACCTTTATTTGACAAGTGTAGGGCTGTGTTAAGATGTTTCCAGTGCCTTCTACCATGCCGGGTTGTATATCACAAACAACTCTCAAGAGGAAAAAAAGAGGAACATATAATGGTTTAAAAAGCCTCAGACCATGTTTTCACTTAAACCTGAAAGTACATTGAAAGTTATGACATTAAAGAGGAACTATTTCTTGGTCACTAAATAATGCAAGTAAATGAGTGACGTTGATCATGTGATTGTTTGTACAGATGGTCGATGAAGCACAAGATGCTCTTTGGATACATGCCCAAGAAATTCTTGTTCATTTTTCAATTCAACTTTTGTTATGCTAATAATATGATTTGTAATGGAAAGTTTCTATCAAATTAGAAATACAAAGGTCTGACATTTGGATACCACTATATTCATGCTAACGCGAAATCTGTTTTTGCACATCTATAAAACACATATGGAAGCATTTCTCCAAATCCGCTAACCAGCCTGCTAATATTTCATCCTCATGAGAGGCCACAGAATCAATGATTGTAAAATAAACACCATTTAACTCGCAATGCATATTAAACATCAAGACATGTTGACATGGGCAGACTGTGGAAAATCCATCCATTCCAAACACACAAGGATTCTCAAATCATCTCTATTCTGTGACGTATTTTTCATTGTCATGTTGCCCTGTAGATACAAATATTCACTTCCATTTCTGATCAATGCAGCAGTCACTTATTTTCCAGTCACATTTTATTGCATGGCATGGCCTTTCTGCCATTTCAACGAGACTTTGAGTAATAATAAGTGTGCAATATCTTTTGATAGAGGGGACATAAAACAAATTAATCTAGTGCGGAAGTTAAAATGAAAGGATTTAGTGGAGACCCGCTGTCTCACAAGGTGTCCGGAGCACTAAAAACGTCAAACCCGGAGCCAATGCATTATGGGCCCATGTCTCCACGTGTGTGAGCTTGTACTTCATCAACCGCAACCAAACTTTCCAGAGGGTCTATCCAAGTCATTTCATGCCGTGGTTTGCATTTGTCTGGCCGCCTGATTCAATCCTTCCAACCGCATCCCATTCATGAAGAACGGAGTTTGAAAAGATGCATTAAATTTCCTTCTACAGCTTCCAGACTTTCCAAATGGGTTGTAACTCACTCTCGTACACATTTAAATATTTATCAGGGTCCATGGTCCCTGTGCTTGCACCTTTTCCAATACAGTTCAATACAGAAACTATGCAAAGTGCATGCACTTATGTTTACCCTGAATGGCTGACAATGCCAAAAACTTATTGATTTGGAATGTTTCAGTTTCATTTCAGCTTAAATTGAACTTAAAACAGCGATTAATGTGAAAATAAATGAAAAAATGTTTTAAAAAAAAATTGTACACTCATAGATAGATAGATAGATAGATAGATGTACCACATCATGCAAGAACTTCATTACAAAAACAGTAACTAAAAAGTCATTTAGCATCCATTGTAGAGCCACTTACCGTGTTAAATCAAGTATTGTGACCGTAGGGTTCACATGAGGATGTTGGAAGTGAAGTGAACCTCTCTAGATCATGTCATTTCACATCGAACTCCGACGCGAATTTACCAATCCTACTATGGTGAAGGTTCTCCTCTTAGTATTCATGATCCATGTATTAGCCTTTTGACGAATACCAAGCGACGTTAGAAAGACCTAATTAATATTTAAAGCATAAGCTTTTCCTATAGGAAGGTCAGCGGGCGACGTCAGAATAAATTAACGAAAGTTTACAAGAGACTCGTTTGCCATTGGATGACTGTCAGCTACGTCATCGCGATCTACTTAATATTCAAGAGATGAACGGTTGCCGTAAGGACTGGCGATTCGCGCGCAGCCGAGCTGAGGTAAGGAACTGTCCAATTAACAGCTAAAACCTGATGAATTACTTCCAGACCGCACCAAGGCTGTCAATCCATCATCCGACAATGAAAAAAGAGGGATGGAGTGAGAGAGCGAGTAGATGTCTAATTATTGTCCCAAAGGATCCTCACAGTCCATTTATGAATCACCTCAGCGCGTTTTTCTCCAGCTCCGGAGACTTCTTCACTATGGCAATAACATTAGCCTTTAGCCAGAGGAGAAAAGCTTTTAGTGCTTTAATGCTCTCTCTCTCTCTCCTCCTTCCCCCCTCTTTTTGGCCTCCTGACTGTTTTATTCCTTAAAGGAAAAGTTAGCCCAATAACGACAATTGTGTCATAATTATTCACCTTAATGTCGTTCCATTCATGGATGTTGTTCAGTTTTAACGTGGAACAGAGAAAATATTTGGAAAATCCTCGCAGCGTGAGTGAAATACACTATTTTACTAGTGTATAAAAACTTTACAGCCATTGACAATATGAACAATGGATGAGAAAACAACAAAAGGAGGGTGAGTAAATAAAGACAGTACATATTTCTATTTTAGGCTACACTGTTCAGTCAGCTGATCAGAATGTGAGCAGTTTAAGCTTCTGCAGTAATAATTTTGATTTAATTTAAACCGCATTTTAATGCTTAAATGTTTTACAGGGGGACACGGAAAAAAAAAACGTGAGTAGACGAGAGTCGTCGTTCTTTCCTATTTAAATGTATTGGCAGATGATCTCAAGAACACTTAAAAAAATCTGAAGTGTTCACATGAACTGAAAATTTAAACAGTCCCATCAGTCCTCTTTCTGCAATGCTGCAGTGAAACCTCAGCTATGTTGGAAAGAAATGGCATGGAGTGATGTAAATGTTGTCAGTGGCCATTTCAGATCTGCATCATGATAAGTATGACCACCCAAATTAGCTTACCAGTAACTGTCAAAACATTAAACTTTTGTAGCAGCCAAACATGAGATAATTTTCTTTCCCAACATTTCTTTCAGATTGTCTATGAAAGCCACTGAACGATACTCGCAGTGACATGGAGTGACGGAACTTTCGCTGCCCTTGGTTTGTTTGTTTTGCTGGCCTGTGTGCCAGCGTAGTGAAGAAGAAGTGTGGCTTGTTTTTGTCCGAGTGGGCAGTGGTTGTTCGGATGCCATGCCAGCCCGTTGCGCTGCTCGGAAGAAATGCCCACACACACATACACAGACATGCTAACACAGACGCACAAAGACACAGTACCGTGTACATCGGAGGCCTTGGTGGTATGTGGCAGATACCCAGAGCTGCAGCCCACTCCAGTGTGCCAAGAAGAATCCCTCTGTTCATGAGGTGGACCGTCACAACAGACTAAACAAGGAAAAAGGTTTAGAAGAATTAAAGACTTTGCCGTGGCATAGACCATGAAATAACAAGAATTCTGTCATACAAGTGGCTTGCAAGGTTCCTTGATGATAAACTGATTTGAACGTACTTCACTGCACATCACTAATTTCTATAGAACTACATAAATCTGTGAGGCTCCACCATGTGGTCAAATTGGAGAATTGTTGCCAAGCAAAATAAACTGATTCCCAGAAATCTGTCTACAGAACCACAACAAACTGCACTTTTTGGATGTACAGTTGGCCTGTATCTTACTTGAGTTTTTGTCATTTTTTTAAATGTTAAAATACATAATCATCTCCCAGATTAATATGCAAATACATCAAAACTGTGGTGCAGTGGATTATGGACATACTTACAACATACATGTGCTCTTATCTTAAGGGATCCCACTCTCGTCAACTATCCTATAAAATACAGGTAAAAAAAAAGACCAACAATTGAAATTATCACCTGTAAATTGACATGTCTTAAATCTGTTTGAAACTTCATAGAAGGCAGGTAAGTCTAGCATATTTTTTCGTCATTGTTCCCTTTTGAAACTTTTTGCGCTTTGCATTTTCTGGGTTTTGGGGCAGTAATAGTTTCATCTTCCAATCATTACAGAATTACAGTACCAAACACTGTAAACTGACCGCCTCCACTCTTAAAAATAAAGGTTCTTTATTGGTATTTATAATCCTTTACATCCATGGAACATTTCCATTGGACAAAAGGTTCTTTATATTAAAAAATGTTATTCAGATAATTCAAATGTTCGTCACACTAGGAAAAAATGGTTCTTTTAACAACTGTTAATTGAAAGGTTCGCTGAGGAACCGATATGTCATTATGGAACCAATATGGCTTCTATGGCATTACTGCGAAAACCCCCATTTGGGACCCATGTTTGTTTCATCAAACTTGCAGTAAACTCTGGTCTGTTACTGTCTTTCTTCCTACTATTTGTTTATCTTTTAATTATATATTGTGATTTATGCATATGTGCTGATTTATCAGCTTGATTCAGAACAATCACATCTGTGGCAACGTGCATCCTCTCAAGCAGATGAGCATAAAATCCTAAAAGACTGCCTGCACTGGAGGCTCCAGACCACAGATGGGCCTTCACATCTGGCAACCACCCCTGTGTTCACATCAAAGTCCAATCCTGGACTGGGAGGACAGGTGGTATGGTAATCCCTTTGCCCAGTGGCATATGCAACACCCTTCGGTGGGATGGTGCAATGGTGGATTGCATTGCTTCTTGACGCGTGCCTCACCGCAGCTGATCTGAGATCATAGTTTTGCCTGTTCTGTTGGGTGGCGTCTACCTCAAGCCCCCTCCGCCTTTAGGAATGGGCTTGACGTGGCCAATTCATCATCTCTCCCTCGCTGCTCCATCATTCGCACAGGCAATCCATCAAGACCAGACGCTGAGACAAGGCAGCGAAGAAGAGAGCAGCTCTAGATGAGACGCTAATGCTGTCTGCAGCCGTTACTCAAGGGTGACGCTTGACGTTGCCACTTCAAGTGTAGTGGTGCAGTTTTAATGCGGATGTAGATTATCTCAATTACAGCCCTGTCCTCTAAACACCATACTGGATTCACAGAAAAAGTATTGTATGTTTAGGAAAGCACTTTGCTGCTCTATGAACAGTCTGACCTTTGAAATAGACATTCATTTAGACTTGCTTTATATATTAATAAGAGCACCATTTGTTCTGTATGTAAACATGGGCACCAGTCATGCTCTTTTTTTATCACTTGTGGCTATGAGGTTTCTTCATTTCCTGTACAGAGCTTTCCAGATTGTGTCTGGATCACTGACGGCATATCAAGAATATGCAAACACTTTCTGATATCTCCAAATCCTCAGGTAGTCCAGAACTCATGACCACTAATTAGGATCTGATGGTGTGATTTAAAGAAGGTATTTAATTCTTTGTTGCCCTTGAGCTAAAAGGATCAAGATCCTCCCCATCTCGGATATTTGTATGAATTTGGTTAGAAAACCGATACCAAAGAATATTTGATCTCAAGCTGTACAAATCACAATTAATATGAGTGAACAAATAGTTCAACTTACGAAATTATCTTGGAAGACAAAAAAAGGTCTTGAAGATCCTATCTTGTGTGTATCTTGCCATGATTCATCACTGAATAACAAATAAATGCAAAAAGTGTTGAGACTCAAGGGGCAAAACATAAGTGTGGCACTTATAAAATTGAGAGTGTCACAATGACGTGCCAACAATGTTATTTTAATCAAATATTGTGACATTTTGCAGAAGTAGACTGTTTTATCATTGTTTTCTTCTGAAAAGTGATGTGAAACAAAAGTCTTACTCATTGTTTATCATATTGCGCTGCATTTAGTATTACGCAAGACAAATGTGCATTGCACAGCAGCCAATTTAAATCAGAACACTTTTGATGTATCATAATACATCTGTGTCATACACATAAAGTTCGCGGGGCAAATTTCTGTCATAGTGCGTCTTCTGTTTGTTGCTCTAAAGGTCATGCACTGATTTAATGTCAGGCCTGAAGCGTTTTTATATTAAAAGGCAGACCATAGACAGCATGTCCTGCTCTTTGCTCTTTTAGAGTAAATGGCTTCTTTCAGAGCCATAGTGGGAGTTTAATTGCAGCATATTGAAGATGTTAATATTACAGTAACTGCCCAGCCCACACACATACCTCTGACTTGCTGCAATCTGTTTTGATGCTTAACCAGTGCTTTCTCAGCAAACAAATTATGTTCTAAGAACATTTGCTAGCATTCCTATTGTAACAAAAACAAGAAAAAAAAATTCTGAATGTTATTTTTCTTGGTTATGCAAATGATAGTGAAAAACTTAAAGGGAATGTTCCATTTTATTATTATGGGAATTGTACTTTTAAATGATCGCTGAAACATGTCCAATGTTCCATGAATGATGTATACATTTTGAGAACATTATTAAAGGAATAGTTCACCCAAAAATGTATATTTGCTGATGTACCAATGCTATCTCACGACCAATTCGTACGTATTTTACGAGGGGGCTAACTCGTACGACCTCACTCGTATGATTTTAGGGGCAGGGTTAGGTGTAGGTCATTCGTACAAATTCATATGAATGGGCAATTTGTAAAATATGTACGAGTTAGCAAAAATCATTGCAGTGAGGTTGCATGATTTTGTACTAATTAGCCACCTTGTAAAATATGTATGAATTGCTGTGAGATCGGGCTGGATGTACTCACCCTCAGGCCACCTAAGATATAGATGAGCTTGTTTCTTGATTGGAACAAATTTGGAGAAATGTGTCATTCCATCACTTGCTCACCAATGGATCCTCTGCAGTGAATGGGTGCCGTCAGTCCAAGCAGCTGATAAAAACATCACAATAAATAAGTAATTCTCACCACTCCAGTCCATTAGTTAACATTTTGTGAAACAAATCCCTCCTTAAGATGTTTTTATCCATGATATTGCTTTCTCTAAAAGTCATCTTGTCTGAATCAGGAGAAAAATCTGCACAAATCAAGTAGATTCGCTTTACGAGCAAAAACAGTCAATAACAGCCCTAAACAAATATATTGGTGAATTTTGATGTGAGACGACAACAGGGGATTGATTTTTGCACTGGATGAAGCAATATATGGATTATGGACTCGTATTTTAGGATGCAAACATTCAAAAGTAAAACGCATAATGAAGGATTTGTTTCTTACAAACATGCAGCTTTTGTCTTCACAAGACATTAATTGATGGACTGGAGTGGTGAGGATTGTGATGTTTTTATCAGCTGTTTGGACTCTCATTCTGACGGCACCCATTCAGAGGATGCATTGGTCAGCAAGTAATGGAATGCTACATTTCTCCAAATCCGATGTTGCACATGCACAATTGACTCAATTCTGTTATTTGTGGCCATTTATCTCCAAACTATTATGGTGAACGAGAGATGTTTAGCCACATTTGCGTTTCCCAAATATTTTGAATCCCATCAAGCACTTTCGAGACAATACCGTATGCACCACTTAAAATATTTTCCCAGACGGAACATTAACGCTGCTCTACAAAGTCCTCAGAGCAATAACCAGACAGTTCGCAAGCTGTCAAACATGAGACCCTTTGTTCAACAGAGGAAGAGTTCAGGCCAACCTTCTGGACCCGATGAAATTGATCTGCTCTGCTAATGCACGGTGTAACATCTCTCCGGGTTAAGGAAGCAGAAAAGGTAGACGGGATGTTGGACATGCTCTGTGTGTATGGGTCAGCGGAGGCACTGAAGTCATTGTGAGACAAAAGTGGCACTTTCATTTCGAGTCCAAACTCTAAATATCAGATAAAGGGTGCCGTCCCGGCCTGCGCAGATTTCAGAGAGTCTGAAATGGGATATGAATAGATGAGCCGTTCTCCAGAACGCATTAATGCAACTTAATGGAAATGCTGGCTCCTCAAGGACTACTCCATCCATTAGCTCTGACTGCGCTGCTTTTCCAGACCATCAGAATGCAAGCCAAGCTGTCTGTTTCACTGGACGGCTCTGTTGATGTTATATCTGTTCGTGTTTACATTCACGTGTTTATTGCCCAGAACTAGTGCACATCTATAGATGACCTGTTCACTGCAGTGGCTTTGCACACACACAAACAAAAAGCCAGTGAGTGAATGATTGTAGCAATTTAAACCCCTATAATAACTCTTTATATTTCACACATTCCTCCATTTTGAGAGGCTAGACTTTAGTTTAGTCTGTGAGACTTTAGTTGGTCAAAGTGCTGTCTGAACACATAAAATAGCAAAAATATGCTCTTAGAACATTTTGAAAACATTCTAGTTGAGTTCCCAGAATATTCAAAAGAACGTTTTTTTCTTTCTTTCATGGAACGTTGCATTTTAGAATTTTGTAAACATTAGGAGAATGTTACTTTGAATGTTCTCGGAATTTTAAAAAACGTATGAACGCCCACTAAAAAACGGGAAAACATAAAAAATAAAGTTTCTGTGCTAATGTTTACCAATGAGCATTAGGCCTATTAAAGACCAGATAACTTTGAATGAACGTTCTATTGACTTTGATGGAAGAACGTTTGTTCTTAACGTCGGGAAAACCTTGCTAGAACATTCTGAGAACGTTACTGAAGCGATTGGCCTTTTCTAAACAACAACAACAACAACAACAACTATTGAACACTTTGGGGACTGTTTTCTGTATTATAGCACTTAAACAGATTGATTGACTCCTTCAAGCACTTAGAGCCATTACTAGAGTTTACCTTTCTATTCTAAATGGCACTAAATATTCTGCTTCATGTGCTTTTTGTTTATTCAAAAAATACCTACACTGCTGTAATGGGCATTTCTCATATCAATTATGGGAAAAAACTAACAAAAATGCACATTTTAATGTCATAAAATTTATTGATAATCACATCTGATTGGGAAACTTGTAACTGGAATCGTGCATGGATCCGCTTTTACAGTAAACAAAAGAAAAGACTTCAAACAAAGATAACAAATAAAAGCAAAGTTCTATTGCCTATATAGACTTCACCTCACAAATAAAGCATTTTCAACCTTTAGAATCTGTTTTTGTATTTTAGATGTGACCAAATGGAATGTTCTTACTGTGTCTATCTGTAGATCTTATTTAGGGTAGAGAAGTGCAACAGGGGTAAGACTTTAATTATTGGGAAAGAGTTCCCTCTAGTGGACATCAAGGGCACTCAATTGTAATTATTTAATGTAACTTTTACATAGGCCTATACATTAATTTGAATTTAAACATTATTATTATTATTACATTTCAGGGAGAAAATTGTTTTGCATATAACCAAGAAATAATATTGTTTAAAAAAAAAATAATTTATTTTAATTTAGGCATTAATATTATTATTATTAAATTTCAGGGAGAATATAACCAATAAATAATATTGTTTAATTATTTAATGTAATATTTAATCATTTATTTAAATTTAATTATTATTATTATTAAATTTCAGGGAGATATAACCAAGAAATATTTAATAATTTATTTTAATTTAGGCATTATTATTATTATTATTATTAGATTTCAGGGAGAATATAACCAAGAAATAATATTGTTTAATTATTTAATGTAATATTTAATTATTTATTTTTATTTAATTATTATTATTATTATTATTACATTTCAGGGAGAATATAACCAATAAATATTTAATTATTTATTTTAATTTAGGCATTATTATTATTATTATTATTATTACATTTCAGGGAGAATATAACCAAGAAATATTTAATAATCTATTTCAATTTAGGTATTATTATTATTATTATTATTATTAAATTTCAGGGTGAATATAACCAAGAAATAATATTGTTTAATTATTTAATGTAATATTTAATTATTTATTTTATTTTAATTATTATTATTATTAAATTTCAGGGAGAATATAACCAAGAAATAATATTGTTTAATTATTTAATGTAATATTTAATTATTTATTTTATTTTATTTTAATTATTATTATTATTATTATTACATTTCAGGGAGAATATAACCAAGAAATATTTAATAATCTATTTCAATTTAGGTATTATTATTATTATTATTATTATTAAATTTCAGGGTGAATATAACCAAGAAATAATATTGTTTAATTATTTAATGTAATATTTAATTATTTATTTTATTTTAATTATTATTATTATTAAATTTCAGGGAGAATATAACCAAGAAATATTTAATAACCTATTTTAATTTAGGCATTATTATTATTATAAAATTTCAGGGTGAATATAACCAATAAATAATATTGTTTAATTATTTAATGTAATATTTAATAATTTATTTTAATTTAATTATTATTATTATTACATTTCAGGGAGAATATAACCAATATATATTTAATAATCTATTTTAATTTAGGCATCATTATTATTAATGTAATATTTAATGATTTCTTTTAATTTAATTATTATTATTATTATTATTAAATTTCAGGGAGAATATAACCAAGAAATATTTAATAATTTATTTTAATTTCGACATTATCATTATTATTATTGTTGTTGTTGTTATCAGAGAGCGTATATTGTTTTATATATAACCAGTAAAACACTAGTTTGATAGATTTTGTAGATTAAATTTGGTTTTCTAGTTTTTTAGTAGTTGAAAATCTAAATTATAGTAAACATGTTTTATCACAAATTAATTATTCTGACCGGTAAATAAAAACGAATAATAAATGAAAAATCATTTAGACACATTTAATTTAAATATGTTAGAGTTTGTATATGAGGGAAGATACATTAATTCATCAATAATGTTTTAAATTATTCATTATATGAAGAACTGCACTGCACTCTCCACATATAACAGTTTCTGTGAGTTTTGCAAAATAAATAAATAGACAAAATAAATCTGACTTGAGAAAAACGTCAGATGAGGCAGTCCCTGAATTCTCCTGAAGGACCCCAAACATCTCCAACAAGAGGCGCATGGACACGATTTCATCAATTAAAATGATTTTATAAAACCCCAACACCTTAATTAGATGTATTAAACCAAACCTGTCAGAGAAAAAGCTAAACGTGCGTCTATTAAACGGAAGTCTCATAACAATACAGGCGGGCGTGTAGGTGTCCGCTGACTTCGCCTGTCTGAAACTCTCCCCGCGGCTGCTGACAGCTCGAGCGCTCGCCGTCAGTCATTCATTCCGTGTTTTCTCGGTTTCTCCGCGTCGGGATCCAACATGTTTGAGGAGGCCAGCGAGGTGTTGGAGAACATGTTGAAGTGGTCGTTCCCGCTGAGTCTCGTGCTGTTTCTGGTGCTGGTGTGTCCGCTGCGCGCGGAAGCAGCGCACGAGTTCAGCGTCTACCGCATGCAGCAGTACGACCTGCAGGGACAAACCTACGGTAAAACACACCTTACACCGCCGCGACACGCTTCGAACCCGCGTACAATGCTTTAATAGTAACCCTGTCGTTCTGTGTGGGACGTGCCGTGGCGTAGTGGTTCGTGACTCAACGCTTGCTGGGGTTTAAACCTGCACCCCAGACTGTAACTGTTACCATGGTAATACTGTGGGTCATCAGGGCTCTTAACTGAAGGTTGTAGGTTCGAGTGGACTGTGATGTTTACATGTAACGTTACTTCAGGAAAATACCATGGTATTACTGTAGTACGTGTCCAACAAACATTGGCTCCTTAATTGAGCTGTTTGGGGACTAACGCAAACCTCGCTGTGAAGAACTAATAGTTTAGTATTATTTAAATAGTTTTTTGTTGTTGTTGATGATATTTTGAGTTATATATGTTAATACATTCTATTATTCAATACATATATTTATGCATAAATTAATTTTATACATATTGTAAATATATTTTTATATGTCCTCATTTGTAAGTCGCTTTGGTTAAAAGACTAATATATATATTTATTTATTATGCATTTATTCTATTTTTTTAAATAATTGTTCTGATTGTATCTTTTTCATTCAGATTGTATTTTATATTTATTATATTATTCTATATCCTTTTATTTTTATATATTTCTAGTTAGCAATTTTAGTATTTAAACTCACATGTTTATTTAATATTTTTTTTTATTTCAGATTAGTATCAATTAACAGAAAAAAATAAGTTTTTGTTGTATTTAA